>NC_134954.1:76571064-76932731 GCF_965638725.1 Aptenodytes patagonicus | reverse complement strand
CCGGAGGCCTGCGGCGCTGCCGGAGGACTTCCTGATCATAGAGATGGGCTTCCGGTCCTCGTCTCTATGCTCCGGAGGCCTTCCGGCACTGCCGGAGGATTTCCTGATCATAGAGATGGGCTTCCGGTCCTCGTCTCTATGCTCCGGAGGCCTGCGGCGCTGCCGGAGGACTTCCTGATCATAGAGATGGGCTTCCGGTCCTCGTCTCTATGCTCCGGAGGCCTTCCGGCACTGCCGGAGGATTTCCTGATCATAGAGATGGGCTTCCGGTCCTCGTCTCTATGCTCCGGAGGCCTTCGGGCACTGCCGGAGGACTTCCTGATCATAGAGATGGGCTTCCGGTCCTCGTCTCTATGGTCCGGAGGCCTGCGGCGCTGCCGGAGGACTTCCTGATCATAGAGATGGGCTTACGGTCGTCCTCTCTGTGGTCCGGAGGCCTTCCGGAGCTGCCGGAGGACTTCCTGATCATAGAGATGAGCTTACGGTCGTCCTCTCTATGGTCCGGAGGCCTTCCGGTGCTGCCGGAGGACTTCCTGATCATAGAGAGCGACTTCCGGTCCTCTTCTCTATGGTCCGGAGGACTTCCTGATCATAGAGATGGGCTTCGGGTCCTCTTCTCTATGGTCCGGAGGCCTTCCGGAGCTGCCGGAGGACTTCCTGATCATAGAGATGAGCTTCCGGTCGTCCTCTCTATGGTCCGGAGGCCTTCCGGAGCTGCCGGAGGACTTCCTGATCATAGAGATGGGCTTCGGGTCGTCCTCTCTATGGTCCGGCGGCCTTCCGGCGCTGCCGGAGGACTTCCTGATCATAGAGCATTCGACCGGAAGTGTGTCTCTATTGTACGGAGGGCTTCCGGACATGTCGGAGGACTACTGGAGCATCGAGTGCTGGACTGGATATTTCTCTCCGTGGTCTGGAGGACTTCTGTACAGTTTTCAGGTTTTTTTTAATACATATATTGTGATTAAGAACAACCTGAAAAATAATAACTCTGGTGCAGCAGTAGAAAAATGGCACACTCCTGGGGAGTAGTTTTTATTTTTTTTTTTTTTTTTAATTTATTTGTAACAGTTACTCCCCAAGACTATGCCATGTTTCTACTGCTGCTTTTTCCTTTCTTAACGTTTTAGGAGAGACAGTTACACCAACAAAAAAAATAAATAAAGAGGCAGGATTGACATGAAGAAATCAAGTAGAGACAAAGACAGACACACAAAAATACCCTTCAAGGACTAACACAACAGTTAAAGACAAACACAGACAAAAAGAAGACTGAGGAGACAAAACAGATGAAACAAAACATTATTGAAACTTCACTAAAATCAAACTTTTTAAATATACCTTAGAACCCTAACAAGAACTGTCTTCACTTCAATAATTTGCTCTTGCTGTAATTAAGGTAAGTACACACGCCATATTAGCATTCCACCTTCCCTAACTTAGTTGGATAGTTCACCTACAATCCTATTCAGACACAATTCACTCTTGCTATCATCTCATTAACATCAGGGTTTTTACTGGGCATCAATTGTGCCCAAGTAGTTGTCTGCATGTTTTTCAAGCTCCTCAAGAGTTATTTAAAACCTTTACACAGCTAGATATACTTTAGATCTACTTAGAAGCCAGTATGGCCAGTATGTCTTTTAACCTGTCAATGCCTACAGTTACCTATAGGTATTGACAACTCACCCTCTGATGTCTAAATCTCATTTAAATTACTGTGTACTACCTTTATTGCCACAATATTCCCTGAGTAAGAACCATCAGGGCCTGTAACATTTTTTTATTTTTTCTTTCCCCAAACTGCTATCTTTACCCATGGGCATGACAGTACAAAGCTAAGTGGGTGTCTTCAATTTGCAACTACAGTTATTACTGTGAGTCTGATAAGGAAACATTATTGCCTGTAATTTTTTTTTACCATGTTTATGTTTACATTGGTCTGTTACTGACTCCAACTAACATTTCTATTACCATTTTTTACATTTCACTTTGACCATGTACCTTTACTACAATGATAACAATTATATACTCTCTAGTTGATCCAATACTTGCTACTATTACATTTATTCTATTCTTACTCATTATTTTTATAAATACATTTCACCTCTAACAATTCAGCATTACCTTAAAAGTCAGCACAACTACTTAGTGCCTGTGATTCTCTACCTAGTAGTCTTTTCCACATTTCTTGCTCCCATTAGGTACTCAGTCTATCGCTTTACATCCGTAAGTCTTCTGTCTTCGCGGAGGGATCACCTCTGCAAGTTGTATTCCTGGGTAGAAAGCAACTGAGCACCACTCATCTCAATAGACCCTCTGCTTCTACACCTGCACACAAAAATAAAAAGGAAAAAATACTGTTCCATCCCAACACTACAGAAGCCCCCCAAAATAATTTACATTCCTACCAATAAACCACACAGTTAGGCCCCCCTGGTTCACAAGCTGGTCCTCAACGACACTGGTGACCTACTCCAGTTAACCACACCCTTCATTTGCAAGATCCTCATTCATCTTCTCATGACCATGCGCTACACACCATGCCTCCCTGCAGAGACACACAAATGGCACATTCCAGAACAGTGCTCCCCAGGAACATCATTCCCAGGGGCATCAAAAATTCACTCTCCCTGCAAAAACCCTGTCCCGAGTGCCTGACCTCTGCCCAAACATTGGTGATGAACATCACCTCACAGAGCAGCCGGGACCAGGGAAAAAAAAACCCAGCTGGGAGAAAAAAAAAATCCCCCAGCTGGGGTTTTTTTATTATAGTTTTTCTAAATGTCTGAAAAGGAAAAAATCTCAACTCCACACACAACCTGCCAAGAAACATTAAACACACCACCACACAATCATGCAAGGTTACATACAGTCATCACACACACCACTCATTCAGCTACCTCACAAGCCACCCCTCACTCTCAACTGATCCATTCTGCCACGGGCCTGTGACAACAGGCCAGTGCCCCGTGTCTGCAGCACTCTCCTGGGGCCTCAAAAATTGCCCTGCTTATGAAAACCCCAGCCTGAGCCCAACCTCCGCCAAAACATTGGCAATGAACATCACCTCACAGACTGGCCAGGACCAGGGGAAAAGAAACCAAATGAGCCGGGGAGAAGAAAAAAAAAAAAAAAAAAAGAGATCCCCCAGCTGTATTTGTTTTTTTGTTTTTGTTTTTTTTAAAAAAAAAAACCACACCATTATGCTCAACATTAAATACAACCTGCAATGAAACACCTCACACATACAAGGTTAGGCACATTCAGAAGCTAACACTCCTTCAACAACCACTCAACCCACCCCTCACTCAAAATACACTTGTTTCACCACCCACCTGCCACGATGGCATATTGCCCCAGTTCTAGAGCCATCCCCAGAACTGTCTCGCCACAAACTTCAAAAGAATGTTGCCACTCCATATGATGCCAAAGTTTCAGCCTTCTTAACAGCAAGCCAGGGAAGATGCTTGGCATCAGTTTGTATGCTCTGGCAAGACTCGCTTGAGTATTTTCTCCTGTGATCCAAATCACCCTAGGCCACCAGCAAAACACAACTAAAGGGACTCTACACCCTGCTTGCCAATACCTACTGACTATCCAAAAAACCTGCCCAAACCACCTCCACCTAAACAGACCATGCTAATCAAACCTTGTAAAGCGAGTCAACTGGATGCTGACCCATAGCTTGACAAGACCGAAGGTCTTAGTTTTGCATATGCCTTCTAACTACAGCTGGGAAAAAAAAACAACCCCCAGATATTGAGCCCCACATATACAAGTTAAGCCAAATTCAATATTAAACCCGCTCGACTACCATGCAAACTGCCACTCCCAAAAGGCCAAAGTCCAACCTCTAGCACCCACAAAACACAATTAAAGTAACTGTGGCAGCTGTCTACAGCTACTTGCCCAGAGATGGACTGTACAGTCTTTGCCTAAAGAATCTGGACAGATTCAACATGGAACTATACCACTGTAAAGCTGTGCTACCCCTGTCTTCAACATTGCTATGCTCCTGGGCAGGGCAGCTCCAACCCAGACACACACACACACAGAGACCTCACACAGACACCACAAACAACGTGACCATAAGACATGAGGGGACCACAAGTGAGAAAAACTCCCATAGTTAAGATGCCTCCAGCAAAGAAACCCTGCAGTGCCATGACAGCATAGATGCCCTAGAGCATCCCTGGGAAAGAAAGTGAGACGACTGCCACAGCCCGTGAGAGGAAGCTACCATCAAAAACAGAACAATGGATGCATGAGAAGCCAGGCTTTAAAACCTAAGACCATTAAGTATGCAGGGATGAAAACCCTACAGACAACTATGGAAACAGAACTCTCAAGAGCAGAGCTGTGGCCACCACCTGGCTTGCCACTACAATAAATGACCCCTCAAAAACATCTACAATGCTATTCATGCCAAACAAGTCCATGGTTTAAGCTACAATGGCAAGATAAGAAGGGCTCAACAGGCCCTATGCTGATGAGGCAATGCACCCTGAGACCCTTTGGAGGGCTACCAAGGTGCCTGCTGATCAGAAAAAGCTACAGCAACCTAAAGACCTGAGAAAACTATGGTATAACACACAGAAGAGACTACAGAAAAGTAGACGCCACCACAGACACAAGGCTGAAACTGCTCGGCCCTGCCCATGCTACCATCATGCTGATGAGTAACCCGCTCCCTTTACCTTGCCAAAGGGAACTGTTCTTGGACAGTCCTCACCCCTACACTGACTTCATAACCCCTCCTTGCAATTCCCAGCCTTGTTCCCTTCCATGCCCTGGTCCCTTAACTTAGCTTTCAGAGGCCTGGGGACTTGAATACATCCTCAAAGGGAAAAAAAAAAAACAAACCAACAACAACTGGGATGTTGCTGCAGTCACCCAGTCCTTCTTCATCTGGAAGAAAAGCCACAAAACAGTGCTGGTATTCAGCATCACACTGGTTACTGCCAACCTCTTCCACAACATCCTTCTCCTCAGAAGTGCCATAGTGCTCTGCTCACCAGCTCCATGCCGATTCCAGAGTCGGATGCTGCAACTGTCACTCATGGCACCTAAGATGCCAAGAGACAGAGTTACCATTGCACTTGTGAGATATCACCACTCCTGTGCTCCTCCTCTCTACTACCCAGCTCGCCTCTAATGCTCATCCAATTCCAAAGGCAGCCAGCACAGCTCCCGCAACGCCAAGAGGTAAATGCTTCACCAAGATGCCATGTAATACTTTGCTACTAAATGGTGACCCAGCCCACAACCATCTCACCTTCTCAGACCACTCCTCAGCGGGTGGCTACACCCCTCCAATGCTGCCCGTGACACATGGAAAAAAAAAAAGCAAAAGGCACATGCTGAGATACTGCCCCAAAACAGAGCCTGCCTGCAGCAATTCCCATCTGCCTCTCCTTTACCTTGGCCACTTTAGCACCCAGACTCCATTATTTGGGGCTACCACATTGAACCTTGTGTACCATCTGTAAAACCCAAACAACAGGCTATGTTTCTAACTATACCAGCAATACAACACCTGAAAAGTAACTGCTACTTCAGCTCATTAGTCATTGCTCACCTTGCCTGAGTCTGCTCTAGTACCCGTATCCCACTTTGCTCATTGCTTTGCGCCTTCAAAAAACCAAAACCATTATGCAGTCATATAGCCACAAGACTCATCTTCCCTCCATCACCACATGCTGACCCACCTTATTCATAGAATACCAGGTTGAAGGGACCTCAAGGATCATCTGGTCCAACCTTTCTTGGCAAAAGCACAGTCTAAACAATATGAGCCAGCACCCTGTCCAGTCAAATCTTAAAAGCATCCAATGTTGGGGAATCCACTGCTTCCCTGGGGAGATTATTCCAATGGATGATTGTTCTCATTGCAAAATGTTTTCCTCTTGTGTCCAATCAGATTCACCCCAGGAGAAACTTGTACCCATTACCCCTCATCTTTTCCATGTGACTCCTTGTAAAGAGGAAGTCTCCATCATCCCTGTAGCCACCCTTTAAATATTGGAGCATGGTGATAAGGTCTCCCCTAAACTTTCTTTTCTCAAGGCTGAACAAACTCAGCTCTCTCAGCCTTTCCTCAAATGGCCAGCTTTCCAGTCCTCTGATCATTATTGTGGCCATTCTCTGCACCCTCTCCAGCCCATTCACATCTTTTGTATAGCAGGGACAAAAACTAAACACAGTATTCCAGGTGTGGCCTGAGAAGCACCGAGTACAGTGAGATGAAGACTTCATCTCTGCTTGTGATGCCCTTGTTGATGCAACCCCACATCCTATTGACTTTCTTTGCCACAGAAGCACACTATTAGCTCATATTAAGCTTGCTCTCCACCAAGACCCCAGGTCCCTTTCCACAGCAGCTCCCCAGCTGGGTAGATCCCAGCCTGTGCTGCACTCTGGGATTATGTTGTCCCCAGTTGAAAGACCCTAAATTTGTCTTCGTTGACCTTCATCAGGTTCTTGTTAGCCCACACTTCCATCCTATCCAGGTATTTCTGCAGGGTGGCTCTCCCCTCTGAAGTGTCTTCTTCCCTGCTCAGTTTGGTATCATTGCCCAACTTCATCAGGGTACACTTGATCCCATCACCAACATCACTATTTGAAATATTAAACAGTGTTGGGCCCCAATATCGATCCCTGGGGGACCCTGCTTGTGACAGGTGGCCAGTTTGAAAAGGAGCTATTAACCACCACCCTCTGGGTGCAGCCTGTCAGCCAGTCCCCCACCCACCGCATAGAAGGCTTGTCTAGACCATAACATGACTTCATCTAGGAGGAGGCTGTCAGAAACCATATCAAAAGCCTTGGAGAAATCCAGGTAGACAGAGCCCACCGCTCACCCCACATCAACTGAACAGGTTACTTTGTTGCAGAAGGCGATCAGATTTGTCAAGCACAATTTGCCTTGGTGAATCTGTGCTGGCTTTTCCCAATCACATGCTTCATTTGACTTCTGATAGACCCTGGGAAGATTCATTCCACAAGGAATGAAGTCCTTCCCAAGGACTTAGGTATGACTGAAGGCCCTATAATTTCCTGGATTCTCCTTTAAGCCCTTGCTGCAGATGGGGGTGGCATTAGCATTCTTCCAGTCTTCCAGGATATCCACCAATCTCCACAACTTCTCAAAGATCATGGAGACAGGCTTTGCAATGACCTTCTTATGGTGCTTTACTTTCCTCCTCTGTCACTCTTCGGTGCATGGCACATACCACATCATCTACGAAAACAATATCAACTGAGTCACTGGTATGTAGAGCTATAGCTTAACAATTCCAAAGGTCTTGCTCCCATTTAGGAATACCCTCTAGAGTCCAACTACAGCCTGCCCTTAAAAGAAAACCCACAACCTTTAAACCCCACACAAAGAAGCCTTAACACATTTGAGCTGCAAACTGCTTCACTACCCCTCAACACAGCCCCTCCCACGTGGCTCTGCTCATCCCCATACAACACTCCTGAAAGAGCTGTCCGCACAACCTGCTGATGGCTGCCGGATCTGAGAGGACTGTACACCCTTTGCCTCAACCATCTAGGCATATCAACATATTAGCCATAGGGTCTTATCGCTACTCCACCTACCCCTGACTCCACACCCCCGGGCAGGGCAGCTCCAAGCCAAACACACACAGGCACAGACCGACAGTACACAGAACACTACAAACAACGTGCCTCAAAGAGGAGAGAAAACTCTCAGCAAGAAGAATGACACCAGATGGAAGATGCCGTCCCACAAGACCACCAACGGGACCGTGATTGTGATGTGAGGAGGCTCTGTGGCGACCCCAGAAAAAGAGGAGAACTTGTCATGGACCGTGACAAGAAGTTACTCTCCAAAGTGAGGAGACATATGCGCAAGAAGACTGGCATCAAGACCTAGGAATATGAGGATGCAGGGAAGAAGTCCCAGTCTGCAAAAATGGATGGCTAGAGAGCAGAGCTGCTCATGCAGCCGGGAACGCTGCTGCAAGGGATGACTATCTGGAAACTTCCAAGATGCGAGACCGATCCATGCTTTAAGCTTGTAACACAAGAAAAGCAGCACCCGATTGGCACTATGCCGATGAGTACAGGCACTCAAGACCCTAGGGATGGCGCCCGAGGCACCTGCCGAGCTCCTTGAGCACCAAAAGCACATTGTGACCCGAGGAAGGTCTAAGGCACAGAAGACAGACCACACAGACTATGCAACAGCAGACACAAGCTGGAACTACCGTGCCGACACTAGAGTCATGCTGAAGAGTAACCTGCTCCCTTTACCTGCCCAGAGGGGACTGCTCCCAGACAGCCCTTTGCCCTATAGTAACTTTAAATCCCCCTCCTGCAAGTTGCCAACCTTGTCCCCTTGTCCCACTCCCCAGTGGCGAGCCCCTCAACTTAGCTTTCAGTGGGCCAGGGGTCTGAATCCATCCTTGACAAAAGACACATCAGCTACCTGACATTTTCCTGCAGTCGCCAGGTTCTTCTTCACCATCTGCAAAGAATAACACCACACACCACCAGCAGTAAGCATCACGACAGTAGACGCCGACCTCTTCCACAACACCCTCATCCTCAGAAGCGCTGTGGTGTTCCGCTCGCCTGCTCCATGCGGATTCCAGAGTCACAGGCCGCGGCCACCATTAGTTGTGGCACCTCGGATAGCAAGAGACATAAAGATCACCATTGCGCTTGTGAGATATCACCAGTCCTGTGCTCCTCCTCTCTACTACTGAGCTCACCTCAAACGCTCATCCGATTCCAAAGGCAGCCTGCACAGCGCCTGCAAAACCAACAGAGAAAAAGCTTCACCGTGTGGCCACAGGACACTGAGCTCTCAGATGCTGACCCTGCCGACAACTGCCTCACCTTCTCAGACTGCTTGTCAGTGCACTGCCTCAGTCCTCTGATGCTAGGTGCATCACCTGCAAAAAAAAAAAAAGTGAGTAACACATGCTGAAATACTGCCCAAAACAAGAGCTTGCCCACACCGATTCCAATCTCCCGGTCCTTTACCTTGAGCAGTTGCCTGCACCGCCTCTGCTATTTTCAGGCAGCCATGATGAGGTGCGGGTACCACCTGTAGAACCCAAACAACAAGGGAAGCTTATAACTTCACCAATACTATGACACCTGAAAAATAACTGCTGCTTCAGACCACTAGTCATTGCTTACCATGCCCAAGTCAGCTCCAGTGCCCACATCGCTTCACATCTTCCAAATAAAACAAAACCCCAACATGTAAGCTTCTCATATAGCCACCAGTCAAATCTTGCCTCTGAACACCATGGGCCTGCTTACGGCGCTCTGCTTGGCTCTCCTACATTGCCTTTTAGGTGCACAGCTCATCCCTCTGCATCTGCAAAACCAATATTGAATGAGTCACCGGTATGTAGAGCTATAGCTTAACAATTCCAAAGGTCTTGCTCCCATTTAGGAATACCCTCTAGAGTCCAACTACAGCCTGCCCTTAAAAGAAAACCCACAACCTTTAAACCCCACACAAAGAAGCCTTAACACATTTGAGCTGCAAACTGCTTCACTACCCTTCAACACAGCCCCTCCCACGTGGCTCTGCTCATCCCCATACAACACTCCTGAAAGAGCTGTCTGCACAACCTGCTGATGGCTGCCGGATCTGAGAGGACTGTACACCCTTTGCCTCAACCATCTAGGCATATCAACATATTAGCCATAGGGTCTTATCGCTACTCCACCTACCCCTGACTCCACACCCCCGGGCAGGGCAGCTCCAAGCCAAACACACACAGGCACAGACCGACAGTACACAGAACACTACAAACAACGTGCCTCAAGGAGGAGAGAAAACTCTCAGCAAGAAGAATGACACCCAGACGGAAGATGCCGTCCCACAAGACCACCAATGGGACTGTGATTGTGACGTGAGGAGGCTCTGTGGCGACCCCAGAAAAAGAGGAGAACTTGTCATGGACCGTGACAAGAAGTTACTCTCCAAAGTGAGGAGACATATGCGCAAGAAGACTGGCATCAAGACCTAGGAATATGAGGATGCAGGGAAGAAGTCCCAGTCTGCAAAAATGGATGGCTAGAGAGCAGAGCTGCTCATGCAGCCGGGAACGCTGCTGCAAGGGATGACTATCTGGAAACTTCCAAGATGCGAGACCGATCCATGCTTTAAGCTTGTAACACAAGAAAAGCAGCACCCGATTGGCACTATGCCGATGAGTACAGGCACTCAAGACCCTAGGGATGGCGCCCGAGGCACCTGCCGAGCTCCTTGAGCACCAAAAGCACATTGTGACCCGAGGAAGGTCTAAGGCACAGAAGACAGACCACACAGACTATGCAACAGCAGACACAAGCTGGAACTACCGTGCCGACACTAGAGTCATGCTGAAGAGTAACCTGCTCCCTTTACCTGCCCAGAGGGGACTGCTCCCAGACAGCCCTTTGCCCTATAGTAACTTTAAATCCCCCTCCTGCAAGTTGCCAACCTTGTCCCCTTGTCCCACTCCCCAGTGGCGAGCCCCTCAACTTAGCTTTCAGTGGGCCAGGGGTCTGAATCCATCCTTGACAAAAGACACATCAGCTACCTGACATTTTCCTGCAGTCGCCAGGTTCTTCTTCACCATCTGCAAAGAATAACACCACACACCACCAGCAGTAAGCATCACGACAGTAGACGCCGACCTCTTCCACAACACCCTCATCCTCAGAAGCGCTGTGGTGTTCCGCTCGCCTGCTCCATGCGGATTCCAGAGTCACAGGCCGCGGCCACCATTAGTTGTGGCACCTCGGATAGCAAGAGACATAAAGATCACCATTGCGCTTGTGAGATATCACCAGTCCTGTGCTCCTCCTCTCTACTACTGAGCTCACCTCAAACGCTCATCCGATTCCAAAGGCAGCCTGCACAGCGCCTGCAAAACCAACAGAGAAAAAGCTTCACCGTGTGGCCACAGGACACTGAGCTCTCAGATGCTGACCCTGCCGACAACTGCCTCACCTTCTCAGACTGCTTGTCAGTGCACTGCCTCAGTCCTCTGATGCTAGGTGCATCACCTGCAAAAAAAAAAAAAGTGAGTAACACATGCTGAAATACTGCCCAAAACAAGAGCTTGCCCACACCGATTCCAATCTCCCGGTCCTTTACCTTGAGCAGTTGCCTGCACCGCCTCTGCTATTTTCAGGCAGCCATGATGAGGTGCGGGTACCACCTGTAGAACCCAAACAACAAGGGAAGCTTATAACTTCACCAATACTATGACACCTGAAAAATAACTGCTGCTTCAGACCACTAGTCATTGCTTACCATGCCCAAGTCAGCTCCAGTGCCCACATCGCTTCACATCTTCCAAATAAAACAAAACCCCAACATGTAAGCTTCTCATATAGCCACCAGTCAAATCTTGCCTCTGAACACCATGGGCCTGCTTACGGCGCTCTGCTTGGCTCTCCTACATTGCCTTTTAGGTGCACAGCTCATCCCTCTGCATCTGCAAAACCAATATTGAATGAGTCACCGGTATGTAGAGCTATAGCTTAACAATTCCAAAGGTCTTGCTCCCATTTAGGAATACCCTCTAGAGTCCAACTACAGCCTGCCCTTAAAAGAAAACCCACAACCTTTAAACCCCACACAAAGAAGCCTTAACACATTTGAGCTGCAAACTGCTTCACTACCCTTCAACACAGCCCCTCCCACGTGGCTCTGCTCATCCCCATACAACACTCCTGAAAGAGCTGTCTGCACAACCTGCTGATGGCTGCCGGATCTGAGAGGACTGTACACCCTTTGCCTCAACCATCTAGGCATATCAACATATTAGCCATAGGGTCTTATCGCTACTCCACCTACCCCTGACTCCACACCCCCAGGCAGGGCAGCTCCAAGCCAAACACACACAGGCACAGACCGACAGTACACAGAACACTACAAACAACGTGCCTCAAGGAGGAGAGAAAACTCTCAGCAAGAAGAATGACACCCAGACGGAAGATGCCGTCCCACAAGACCACCAATGGGACTGTGATTGTGACGTGAGGAGGCTCTGTGGCGACCCCAGAAAAAGAGGAGAACTTGTCATGGACCGTGACAAGAAGTTACTCTCCAAAGTGAGGAGACATATGCGCAAGAAGACTGGCATCAAGACCTAGGAATATGAGGATGCAGGGAAGAAGTCCCAGTCTGCAAAAATGGATGGCTAGAGAGCAGAGCTGCTCATGCAGCCGGGAACACTGCTGCAAGGGATGACTATCTGGAAACTTCCAAGATGCGAGACCGATCCATGCTTTAAGCTTGTAACACAAGAAAAGCAGCACCCGATTGGCACTATGCCGATGAGTACAGGCACTCAAGACCCTAGGGATGGCGCCCGAGGCACCTGCCGAGCTCCTTGAGCACCAAAAGCACATTGTGACCCGAGGAAGGTCTAAGGCACAGAAGACAGACCACACAGACTATGCAACAGCAGACACAAGCTGGAACTACCGTGCCGACACTAGAGTCATGCTGAAGAGTAACCTGCTCCCTTTACCTGCCCAGAGGGGACTGCTCCCAGACAGCCCTTTGCCCTATAGTAACTTTAAATCCCCCTCCTGCAAGTTGCCAACCTTGTCCCCTTGTCCCACTCCCCAGTGGCGAGCCCCTCAACTTAGCTTTCAGTGGGCCAGGGGTCTGAATCCATCCTTGACAAAAGACACATCAGCTACCTGACATTTTCCTGCAGTCGCCAGGTTCTTCTTCACCATCTGCAAAGAATAACACCACACACCACCAGCAGTAAGCATCACGACAGTAGACGCCGACCTCTTCCACAACACCCTCATCCTCAGAAGCGCTGTGGTGTTCCGCTCGCCTGCTCCATGCGGATTCCAGAGTCACAGGCCGCGGCCACCATTAGTTGTGGCACCTCGGATAGCAAGAGACATAAAGATCACCATTGCGCTTGTGAGATATCACCAGTCCTGTGCTCCTCCTCTCTACTACTGAGCTCACCTCAAACGCTCATCCGATTCCAAAGGCAGCCTGCACAGCGCCTGCAAAACCAACAGAGAAAAAGCTTCACCGTGTGGCCACAGGACACTGAGCTCTCAGATGCTGACCCTGCCGACAACTGCCTCACCTTCTCAGACTGCTTGTCAGTGCACTGCCTCAGTCCTCTGATGCTAGGTGCATCACCTGCAAAAAAAAAAAAAGTGAGTAACACATGCTGAAATACTGCCCAAAACAAGAGCTTGCCCACACCGATTCCAATCTCCCGGTCCTTTACCTTGAGCAGTTGCCTGCACCGCCTCTGCTATTTTCAGGCAGCCATGATGAGGTGCGGGTACCACCTGTAGAACCCAAACAACAAGGGAAGCTTATAACTTCACCAATACTATGACACCTGAAAAATAACTGCTGCTTCAGACCACTAGTCATTGCTTACCATGCCCAAGTCAGCTCCAGTGCCCACATCGCTTCACATCTTCCAAATAAAACAAAACCCCAACATGTAAGCTTCTCATATAGCCACCAGTCAAATCTTGCCTCTGAACACCATGGGCCTGCTTACGGCGCTCTGCTTGGCTCTCCTACATTGCCTTTTAGGTGCACAGCTCATCCCTCTGCATCTGCAAAACCAATATTGAATGAGTCACCGGTATGTAGAGCTATAGCTTAACAATTCCAAAGGTCTTGCTCCCATTTAGGAATACCCTCTAGAGTCCAACTACAGCCTGCCCTTAAAAGAAAACCCACAACCTTTAAACCCCACACAAAGAAGCCTTAACACATTTGAGCTGCAAACTGCTTCACTACCCTTCAACACAGCCCCTCCCACGTGGCTCTGCTCATCCCCATACAACACTCCTGAAAGAGCTGTCTGCACAACCTGCTGATGGCTGCCGGATCTGAGAGGACTGTACACCCTTTGCCTCAACCATCTAGGCATATCAACATATTAGCCATAGGGTCTTATCGCTACTCCACCTACCCCTGACTCCACACCCCCAGGCAGGGCAGCTCCAAGCCAAACACACACAGGCACAGACCGACAGTACACAGAACACTACAAACAACGTGCCTCAAGGAGGAGAGAAAACTCTCAGCAAGAAGAATGACACCCAGACGGAAGATGCCGTCCCACAAGACCACCAATGGGACTGTGATTGTGACGTGAGGAGGCTCTGTGGCGACCCCAGAAAAAGAGGAGAACTTGTCATGGACCGTGACAAGAAGTTACTCTCCAAAGTGAGGAGACATATGCGCAAGAAGACTGGCATCAAGACCTAGGAATATGAGGATGCAGGGAAGAAGTCCCAGTCTGCAAAAATGGATGGCTAGAGAGCAGAGCTGCTCATGCAGCCGGGAACGCTGCTGCAAGGGATGACTATCTGGAAACTTCCAAGATGCGAGACCGATCCATGCTTTAAGCTTGTAACACAAGAAAAGCAGCACCCGATTGGCACTATGCCGATGAGTACAGGCACTCAAGACCCTAGGGATGGCGCCCGAGGCACCTGCCGAGCTCCTTGAGCACCAAAAGCACATTGTGACCCGAGGAAGGTCTAAGGCACAGAAGACAGACCACACAGACTATGCAACAGCAGACACAAGCTGGAACTACCGTGCCGACACTAGAGTCATGCTGAAGAGTAACCTGCTCCCTTTACCTGCCCAGAGGGGACTGCTCCCAGACAGCCCTTTGCCCTATAGTAACTTTAAATCCCCCTCCTGCAAGTTGCCAACCTTGTCCCCTTGTCCCACTCCCCAGTGGCGAGCCCCTCAACTTAGCTTTCAGTGGGCCAGGGGTCTGAATCCATCCTTGACAAAAGACACATCAGCTACCTGACATTTTCCTGCAGTCGCCAGGTTCTTCTTCACCATCTGCAAAGAATAACACCACACACCACCAGCAGTAAGCATCACGACAGTAGACGCCGACCTCTTCCACAACACCCTCATCCTCAGAAGCGCTGTGGTGTTCCGCTCGCCTGCTCCATGCGGATTCCAGAGTCACAGGCCGCGGCCACCATTAGTTGTGGCACCTCGGATAGCAAGAGACAAAGATCACCATTGCGCTTGTGAGATATCACCAGTCCTGTGCTCCTCCTCTCTACTACCGAGCTCACCTCAAATGCTCATCCGATTCCAAAGGCAGCCTGCACAGCGCCTGCAAAACCAACAGAGAAAAGCTTCACGGAGTGGCTGCAGGATACTTAGCTCTCAGAGGCCGATGCTGCCAACAACGACCTCACCTTCTTGGACCACTCAGTGTGCTGCCTCAGTCCTCTGATGCTACATGCATCACCTGCAAAAAAAAAAAAATCACAGCAAGCAACACATGCTGAGATACCACCCAAAACAAGAGCCTGCCTGCACCGATTCCAATCTCCCGGTCCTTTACCTTGGCTGGTTGCCTGCGCCACCTGTACTGTTTTCAGGCAGCCATGTTGAGGTGCGGGTACCACCTGTAGAACCCAAACAACAAAGGAAGCTTTAACTTCACCAACACTATGACACCTGAAAAATAACTGCTGCTTCAGACCACTAGTCATTGCTCACCATGCCCTAGTTTGCTCTGGTGCCCACATCCCAGACTGCTTCACATCTTCAAAACAAAACCACCACAAAACATAAGCTAGTCATATAGCAACCGGTCAAATCTTGCCTCTGAACACCATGGGTCGACCCACCTTCTTACAGCGCTCAGCTCGGCTCTCCTACGCTGCCTTTAGGTGCACAGCTCATCCCACTGCATCTGCAAAAACAGCATCAAATGAGTCACCTGGATTGCTTAACAATTCCTGTTCCCATTTAGGAATACCCTTTAGAGGTAGTTGGACTTTAGAGTCCAAATACAGCCTGCCCTTAAAAGAAAACCCACAACCTTTAAACCCCACACAAAGAAGCCTTAACACATTTGAGCTGCAAACTGCTTCACTACCCCTCAACAGCCCCTCCCACATGGCTCTGCTCATCCCCATACAACACTCCTGAAAGAGCTGTCCGCACAACCTGCTGATGGCTGCTGGATCTGAGAGGACTGTACACCCTTTGCCTCAACCATCTAGGCATATCAACATATTAGCCATAGGCTCTTATCGCTACTCCACCTACCCCTGACTCCACACCCCCGGGCAGGGCAGCTCCAAGCCAAACACACACAGGCACAGACCAACAGTACACGGAACACTACAAACAACATGCCTCAAAGAAGAGAGAAAACTCTCAGCAAGAAGAATGACACCCGGATGGAAGACGCTGTCAGGCAAGACCACCTGCAGGACCATGAAGAGGCCCTGTGGCAACCCCAGAAAAAGAGGAGAACTTGTCATGGCCCATGACAAGAAGTTACTCTCAAAACCAGGAACATGTATGCACAAGAAGGCTGGCATCAAGACCTAAGAAGACAAGGATGCAGGGAAGAAGTCCTAGTCCATGAAAGTGGATGGCTGGAGAGCAGAGCTGCTCATGCAGCTGGGAACAATGCTGCAAAAGAGGACCTTCCAGAAACTTCCAAGACGCGAGATCGATCCACACTTTAAGCTGGTAACGCAAGAAAAGCGGCACCCGATGGGCACTATGCCAATGAGTACAGGCACTCGAGACCCTAGGGATGGCACCCAAGGTGCATGCTGAGCTCCTTGAGCACCAAAAGCACTTCGAGACCTGAGGAAGGTCTAAGAGACAAAAGACAGACCACACAACAACAGACACAGGCTGGAACTGCCCTGCCCACACTAGCATCATGCTGAAGACAAACCCGCTCCCTTTACCTACCCAAAGGGTACCTTTCCTGGACAGCCCTCTCCCCTACGTTATCATTGAAACCCCTTCATGCAATTGCCAACCTTGTCCCCTCCCTCCCTCCCCCTACCCCACTCCGGCATCGCTGCCTCAACTTAGCTTTCAGAGGGCCAGGAGTCTGAACCCATCCTCAACAAGAATAACCACAATCAGCCCACTAGATTAATCCTGCAGTCGCCAGGTGCCTCTTCATTATCTGAAAAAAAAAAACCACCCAAAACACCCACATAGAAACCACTCCACACACACACACACACCAGTGCCATCAGTCAGCATCACATCGGTCAACACAGACCTTACCCACAACACCCTCCACCACAGACACACCATGGCGTTCCGCTCACCTGCTCTGTGCCAGTTACAGTCGGACACTGCAGCCATCGTCACCTGTGGCGCCTAGGATACCAGGAGACAAAGTTACCATTGCACTTACAAGAAATCACCAGCCCCGTGCTCCTGCTCTCTCCTACCCAGCTCACCTCAAATGCTCATCCAGTTCCAGGGTCAGCCCGCACAGACCCTGCAAAACCAACGAGAAACGCTTCACTGAGTTGCCGCATAGTAATTTGCTATCAGACATTGACCCAGCCTGCAACCTGCTCACCTTCTCGGACCGCTCACGGGCACACAGCATCACCCCTCCGAGACTGCGTGCGGCACCTGCAGAAACCCAAGCAAAGAAGCACATGCTGAGATATCGCCCAAAACTGCAGCCTGTGTGCACCGATCCCCATCTCACACTCCTTTACCTTGACAGCTCACCCGCCTGGCCTCTGACACTTTGTGTTGCCACGTATAGGCTTGCGTACCACCCATAAGACCCAAACAACAAGGGTTGCTTATAACCTCACCAGCAATTGCAACACCTGAAAAAATAACCGCTACTTCAGCCCACTGCTCACCTTACCCAAGTCAGCTCTGGTATCCATATCTTAAGTTGCTCCTTGCTTTGCACCTTCAAAGTGAAAAAAAAAAAGCAGACACCTGGGTAGTTTATGCTGTGTCTCTAGTGACTTTGTCACACCTCCCCTCAGCTGCAGAGAGACTAAAACAGAACAGACCTCATTGACACCCAAAACCAACTGCAAAATGAGTCTAAGAAAGGCTGAAGAACTCTCCTCCCTTTCCCAACCATCCCCCAGTCCCAAAACTTTCAAAACCCCTTCTCTTCTCCTGAACTGTCAGGGAAGGAATCCCACTCCTTCCTGACAGCTCCTTCCCTGTATTCACAACCCCTGACCCCCCTGCATCGGCCGCTCCTCAGGAGCTGCTCTTCTGAGCCACACCCTACTTCTGCGGGCACCTCCTATCTTCTGTCTTCCCACAGACTCTGGGCTCTGGTACAGGCCCGCAAGATACATGAAGACCTGATACTTACAATCTACAAGGGGCCTGCTGCAAGCTGCAAAGGCTCTAGAGACAACACGGTACTCTGTGGGCAATCAGAAAAGGTGATGAGCTGTCCCATACCCTGAAAGACGCTACGCCTTACATACCGGCCACTTTCTTGAGTAATGCTAAAGCTCCATATGCAGATACACATAAGATGCTCACCTTAAGCCCTACTAGATAGTTTCACTATCAGTCCTATTAAGACAGATTATACCAGCAATTTACAGAGTATACAGCAAAACTGGTAAGAAGACAAGGTTTTATCTTCAATAAACTCAGGAATTCCAGAAAAAAGCAATGCACCTAGAATAAAAAAGAGAAATAATGCATACTATCAAACCATCTTACTCCTCCCAAACATTCAATACAAAATTACTGACTTGAAAAAAAACCCCTAAACTGTATATGAGTATACTTTCCACTATATAACCTGCTTAACCTTAGCTACCACTGAAGCTCCTACCTCAGACACCCATGCTTCTTTAAATATCAAAACACATCTACCTAATTACCTTAACCAGCTCAAAAGCTGTAACTGACCAAAGGAACATTAGAGCACTAACACCAGAGAAGCCCAAGAGCAGAATGAGCTCCATGACCAGAGGCTGTGGCTCATATACCCCACGATCCACCCACCACCCTTCCCACAACCCCCTGGGAAAGGGGAGGGACCAACCACCCGAAGGCATAAAGGCGGCCGGAGAAGCAGCAGCTCCTCTCATCTGTCTTAAGTTTACAGTGTGTAAAGCGCAGAACAGAGAAGACAACCCTTACTGGAAATGATGATACCTGCTGTCTTATTACAATGACATCTATTGCATCAGCGACGCGACCAGGTAGGGAATTAAACTTAATTTTTCTGGGGCTTAGATAGAAAAAGATAGATGTCATACTAAACTATGTAGGAAACTAGCTCATTAAATGCAATAACAATATTATTATCAAAAATTACATGCTTTAGGTTCCTATAAAAAACCCAAAATGCTATGGGGTTACGCTTCTGTCGTGGTTTAACTTCAGTCGGCAACTAAGCACCACGCAGCCGCTCGCTCACTCCCCCCCACCCGGTGGGATGGGGGAGAGAATTGGAAGAGCACAAGTTAGAAAAACTCGTGGGTTGAGATAAAAACAGTTTAATAATTGAAATAAAATGATAATAATAATAATATGATAATAATAATAATACACAAAGCAAGTGATGCACAGTACAATTGCTCACCACCCGCCGACCGATGCCCAGCCAGTCCCCGAGCAGCGGCCCCCCCGGCCAGCTTTCCCCAGTTTATGTACTGAGCATGACGTCACATGGTATGGAATGTCCCTTTGGCCAGTTTGGCTGTGCCCCCTCCCAGCTTCTTGTGCACCTTCAGCCTTCTCAGTCAGTAGAACATGGGAAGCTGAAAAGTCCTTGGCTAGTGTAAGCATTACCTAGCAACAACTAAAACATCGGTGCGTTATCAACTTTGTTCTCATCCTAAATCCAAAACACTGTACCAGCTACTAGAAAAGAAATTAACTCTATCCCTGCCGAAACCAGGACAATATCCACCCCTTATTCTATACCATCTGCGTCATGCTCAAGTCTCATATTTTCCAGTACATTTTCATTAATCACCACCCCTTTATATATATATATATATATACACACACAGAGATATCATTCCCTTCGTCTGTGGGCCATCCCTCTAAAATGTTCGGTGAGTTCATTTAGTCCATGACTTCGGGCTCCATCTGTCATAATAATCTTTCAGGGCAGGAAAAATGGAGATGGTATGTGGTGTTGGATTGTTCCATGTTGAAGCCAGTTCTGGTACCATCATCACTGTGCTTTGCTTGGTTTCACTGAAGTTATTCTTCATTAGTCTGGGTGATTCTTATTGTAATAACATTAGTATGGCATATAATATTATTAGTATTATTAGTATATCTGTGTATTATTAGTATAACTATTATAACTATAATTAGTACTTAACATCACATAATTCAGATCATTGGCTATTCTCACCCAAAATCAAATCCCCTTGAGGTACACATCGGACTTCCCCATCCTCCCGCATTATCCACCAAGTGCACCCAGGTCCTTGAGCAAAAGCAATCCCATGGATGGGTTTGCCTCTGCCTGAGGCAGGAATAACCCAGACTGTCTTCCCCAGCATATTTTTTATGTGCACTACAGGAACTTTATTCCCATCTACAGTACGTAAAAGTTCTGACTGGGCAGGGCCTGCTCGATTGGCAGATCCCCTAGTGTTGACTAACCAGGTGGCCTTTGCTAAATGCGTATCCCAATGTTTGAACGTCCCGCCACCCATTGCTCTCAGCGTAGTCTTTAACAGTCCATTGTATCGTTCAATTTTCCCAGAGGCTGGTGCATGATAGGGGATGTGATACACCCACTCAATGCCGTGCTCTTTGGCCCAGGTGTCTATGAGGTTGTTTCGGAAATGAGTCCCATTGTCTGACTCAATTCTTTCTGGGGTGCCATGTCGCCATAGGACTTGCTTTTCAAGGCCCAGGATAGTGTTCTGGGTGGTGGCATGGGGCACGGGATATGTTTCCAGCCATCCGGTGGTTGCCTCCACCATTGTAAGCACGTGGCGCTTGCCTTGGCGGGTTTGTGGGAGTGTGATATAATCGATCTGCCAGGCCTCCCCATATTTATATTTCAACCATCGTCCTCCATACCAAAAAGGCTTTAACCGCTTGGCTTGTTTGATTGCAGCGCATGTTTCGCATTCATGGATAACCTGGGCTATAGTGTCCATGGTCAAGTCCACCCCTCGATCACGAGCCCATCTATATGTTGCATCTCTTCCTTGGTGGCCTGAGGTGTCATGGGCCCACCGAGCTAGAAATAATTCACCCTTATGTTGCCAGTCCAGATCCACCTGAGCCACTTCAATCTTAGCAGCCTGATCCACCTGCTGGTTATTTTGATGTTCTTCAGTGGCCCGACTCTTGGGTACGTGAGCATCTACGTGATGGACTTTTACAACCAGGTTCTCCACCCGGGCAGCAATATCTTGCCACAATGCGGCAGCCCAGATGGGTTTGCCTCTGCGCTGCCAGTTGCTCTGCTTCCATTGCTGCAACCACCCCCACAGGGCATTTGCCACCATCCATGAGTCAGTACAGAGATAGAGCACTGGCCACTTTTCTCGGTCAGCAATGTCTAAAGCCAGCTGGATGGCCTTTACTTCTGCAAATTGGCTCGATTCACCTTCTCCTTCAGCAGTTTCTACAACTTGTCGCATAGGACTCCATACAGCAGCTTTCCACCTCCGATGTTTTCCCACAAGACGACAGGACCCATCAGTGAACAGGGCATATTGCTTCTCATTTTCTGCTAGTTCATTATACATTGGGGCCTCTTCAGCACGCGTTACCTCCTCCTCTGGCAATATTCCAAAATCTTTGCCCTCTGGCCAATCCATGATCACTTCCAGGATTCCTGGGCGACTGGGGTTTCCTATTTGAGCCCGTTGGGTGATCAGTGCGACCCACTTACTCCATGTAGCATCAGTTGCATGATGTGTACAGGGGACCCTCCCTCTGAACATCCAGCCTAGCACCGGCAGTCGGGGTGCCAGGAGGAGCTGTGCTTCAGTGCCGATCACTTCTGAAGCAGCTCGAACCCCTTCATATGCTGCTAATATCTCTTTTTCAGTTGGAGTATAGCGGGCCTCGGATCCTCTGTATCCCCGACTCCAAAACCCTAGGGGTCGACCTCGAGTCTCCCCTGGTGCTTTCTGCCAGAGGCTCCAGGTAGGGCCGTTCTCCCCGGCTGCGGTGTAGAGCACATTTTTTACCTCTTGCCCTGCCCGGACTGGCCCCAGGGCTACTGCATGAACTATCTCCCGTTTAATTTGTTCAAAAGCTTGTCGTTGCTCAGGGCCCCATTTGAAATCGTTCTTCTTCCGGGTCACTTGATAGAGAGGGTTTACAATCAGACTGTAATTTGGAATGTGCATTCTCCAAAAACCCACGACGCCTAAGAAAGCTTGTGTTTCCTTTTTGCTAGTTGGTGGAGACATGGCTGTTATTTTGTTGATCACATCCATTGGGATCTGACGACGTCCATCTTGCCATTTTATTCCTAAAAATTGGATCTCCTGTGCAGGTCCCTTGACCTTACTTTGTTTTATGGCAAAACCGGCCTTCAGCAGGATTTGGACTATTTCCTTCCCTTTTTCAAAAACTTCTCCTGCTGTGTTGCCCCACACGATGATATCATCAATGTATTGCAGGTGTTCTGGAGCTCCACCCTGTTCTAGTGCAGTCTGGATTAGTCCATGGCAAATGGTAGGGCTGTGTTTCCACCCCTGGGGCAGTCGGTTCCAGGTGTACTGAACGCCCCTCCAAGTGAAAGCAAACTGTGGCCTGCACTCCGCTGCCAAAGGGATTGAGAAAAACGCATTAGCAATATCAACTGTGGCATACCACTTGGCTGCCTTTGACTCCAGTTCGTATTGAAGTTCTAGCATGTCTGGCACAGCAGCACTCAGCGGTGGCGTGACTTCATTTAGGCCACGATAGTCTACTGTTAGTCTCCACTCTCCATTAGACTTCCGCACTGGCCATATGGGACTGTTAAAGGGTGAGCGGGTCTTGCTGATCACTCCTTGGCTCTCCAGTCGACGAATCAGCTTATGGATGGGAATCAGGGAGTCTCGGTTGGTGCGATATTGCCGCCGGTGCACTGTGGTGGTAGCAATTGGCACTTGTTGGTCTTCGACCTTCAGCAACCCCACAACAGAGGGGTCCTCCGAAAGACCAGGCAAGGTGGACAGCTGTTTAATTTCCTCCATCTCCAAGGCAGCTATACCAAAAGCCCACCGGTACCCTTTTGGGTCCTTGAAATACCCTCTCCTGAGGTAGTCTATGCCAAGGATGCACGGAGCATCTGGGCCAGTCACAATGGGGTGCTTCTGCCACCCGTTCCCAGTTAGACTCACTTCGGCTTCCAATACAGTTAGCTGTTGGGATCCCCCCGTCACCCCAGAAATACAGATGGGTTCTGCCCCTATATAGCTTGATGGCATTAGGGTACACTGTGCACCGGTGTCTACCAGAGCCTTATACTTCTGTGGGTCTGACGTGCCAGGCCACCGAATCCACACAGTCCAGTAAACCCGGTTGTCCCTTTCCTCCCCCTGGCTGGAGGCAGGGCCCCTCTAATCCTCATCACAGTACTCATTTCTCATTTCTTGTACGTACGGGTCAGAAGTTTCTTCATTAAGATCAAGAGTAAGATCAGCCCTTCTACTCTCTCTGGGGAACTGCCCGCTGGAAACTGGAGCAGCAATTTTCCTGGAAGAACCTCTTTCTGTGATTGTTTTCCCTTGCAATTCGCGTACCCGTGCCCCTAGGGCTGCGGTAGGTTTCCCATCCCACTTCCTCATGTCCTCTCCGTGGTCACACAGATAAAACCATAGGGTGCCCCGTGGTGTGTACCCTTTATATTCTCTCTCTTGAGCAAAAGAACGCTTACTTCTAATAGCCGAGATACTGGTCCGTACAGGTGAGGAGTAGGACCTATCCTCTCTGAGTTGCTGGATCTCCCGGGACAGTTTTTCGGACAGTTTCTCCACAGCCGAGACGATGGAGGAAGAAAGACTTTCCTCGTATTGCCGGAGTTGACTAGCCAATTCATCCACTGTTTGTTCCTCTCCATCTTTCCAGGTCATCACTGCCAATGAATTGGCGTATGACGATGGTGAGCTCCTTATAAACTTCCGCCACATGGGTCGTGTGCACTTGACTTCGTCTGGATCTTTGGATAGTTGTTCATTGTTCAGGTCACCATAAATCACCTCCAGCACAGCTAATTCTCTCAGAAACTGGATACCCTTCTCCATGGTGGCCCACTTGCTTGGGCGACATATGACATCTTCCTTAAAGGGATACCTTTCCTTCACGCTTGACAAGAGTCGCCTCCAAAGGCTGAGGATATGTGTCCCTTTTCCAATTGCTTTATCAATGCCCCCTTCCCTAGAAAGGGATCCCAGCTGCTTGGCTTCCCTACCCTCTAATTCCAGGCTACTGACCCCATTATCCCAGCATCGGAGCAGCCAGGTGACAATATGCTCACCTGGACGACGGCTGAAATCTTTTCGTATATCTCGCAGCTCACTCAGGGATAGAGATCGGGTGGTCACTGCCTCGTTTATGAGTTCTTCCTCTTCCTCCTCCCCGATCAGCGGCCGGCTCTCCTCCTCCCGTTCTCGTGATGGCCCTTCTCCAGGGTACTCGTACAGTTCTTCCTCCGGTTCCCTTTTAGAAGAAGCTTCTTCCTCCCTTACTAAACGAGCCGACTTCCGCTTCCAAAATTTCTTCTTGTGTACAGGGGCGACTGATACCGGCACAGGCTGGTTCTTTGGTTCAGCCACGGGGCCTGTTGCCGGGGTTGGAGTGGTCGCAGTGCATGTCGCCGGGGTTGGAGTGGCCGCAGTGCAAGTGCATGTCACCGGAGTCCGAGTAGCCGCAGGGCCTGTTGCCGGGGTCTGAGTGACTGCAGTGCAAGTGCATGTCACCGGAGTCTGAGTGGCCGCAGGGCCTGTCGCCGGGGTTGGAGTGGCCACAGTGCAAGTGCATGTCACCGGAGCCTGAGTGGCCGCAGGGCCTGTCGCCGGGGTTGGAGTGGCCACAGTGCAAGTGCATGTCACCGGAGTCTGAGTGGCCGCAGGGCCTGTCGCCGGGGTTGGAGTGGCCACAGTGCAAGTGCATGTCACCGGAGTCTGAGTGGCCGCAGGGCCTGTCGCCGGGGTTGGAGTGGCCACAGTGCAAGTGCATGTCACCGGAGTCTGAGTGGCCGCAGGGCCTGTTGCCGGGGTTGGAGTGGCCACAGTGCAAGTGCATGTCACTGGAGTCTGAGTGGCCGCAGGGCCTGTTGCCGGGGTTGGAGTGGCCGCAGTGCACGTGCATGTCACTGGAGCCTGAGTGGCCGCAGGGCCTGTTGCCAGGGTCTGAGTGACCGCAGTGCATGTCGCCGGGGTCTGAGTGGCCTCAGTGCATGTCGCCGGGATTGGAGTGGCCGCAGTGCATGTCGCCAGGGTCTGAGTGGCCGCAGTGCATGTCGCTGGGATTGGAGTGGCCGCAGTGCATGTCGCCGGGATTGGAGTGGCCGCAGTGCATGTCGCCGGGATTGGAGTGGCCGCAGTGCATGTCGCCGGGGTCTGAGTGGCCGCAGTGCATGTCGCCGGGGTCTGAGTGGCCGCAGTGCATGTCGCCAGGGTCTGAGTGGCCGCAGTGCATGTCGCCAGGGTCTGAGTGGCCGTAGTGCATGTCGCTGGGGTTGGAGTGGCCGTAGTGCGTGTTGCCCGGGTTTGAGTGGCCGCAGGGCCTGTTGCCGGGGTCTGAGTGGCTGCACGGCCTGTCGCTGGGGTCGGAGTGGCCGCAGGGCGCGTTGCCCGGGTCTGAGTGGCCGCAGTGCGTGTCGTTTTACTGTCAGAGCCAGAGACCTTCCCTTCCCTTTGAGGGCACTGAATGGTGTTGAACAGGGCTCGGTAGGCATGGGCCAGGCCCCAGCACGTTGCAATGAGCTGCATCTCTCTAGAGTTGCCAGGGTGACAGCATACTTTTTCCAAATATTCTACTAACTTTTCAGGATTCTGCACTTGCTCAGGGGTGAAGTCCCAAAACACTGGGGGTGCCCATTGGCCTAGGTACTTGCCCATCTTGTCCCACACACCCTGCCACTCATAATTATTCAGCCTTGGGGCAGATCTCTGGATGATATTCTTAAATTGCTTACCAACTTTAGACAAAACCGAAACAGTATTCCCAAGAAGTATTAATAGAAGTATCTTAACTGCCCAAGGATGTTCAAAATACTGAAAAATTACTGTAATGAAGGAGGAAACATTATAGAAGAAGGTAGTGACCCTGCCATTCTGTATTTCCTCCGTAAAAAAACTCTCAGAAAAGTTACTGCAATTGCTAGTTGTCTCCACGAAATGATCTCCGTGGTACAGTAACGGCTTCATTGCGAAGTTTACATACCACACTAACGTCAAGGTCAATGTTCTAAAAACAAACCTCACAAGCGAGACATTACTATTCACTGCAGACCACAGCAAACTGCAAAACCCAACACCAATCTTTAACATGTACAGCAGGAAAAAGAGCGCGATGCAGATTATACAAATCAATATCGAGAACAGAGAAACCAACATTGTGACCCACAACTACTAACAGATATAAGTTCTTTAATACACTCCGGTTAACCTGTTATTATCTCAAACCCTTCGAGCCCCACGTTGGGCGCCAAAAAGGACTGTCGTGGTTTAACTTCAGTCGGCAACTAAGCACCACGCAGCCGCTCGCTCACTCCCCCCACCCGGTGGGATGGGGGAGAGAATTGGAAGAGCACAAGTTAGAAAAACTCGTGGGTTGAGATAAAAACAGTTTAATAATTGAAATAAAATGATAATAATAATAATATGATAATAATAATAATACACAAAGCAAGTGATGCACAGTACAATTGCTCACCACCCGCCGACCGATGCCCAGCCAGTCCCCAAGCAGCGGCCCCCCCGGCCAGCTTTCCCCAGTTTATGTACTGAGCATGACGTCACATGGTATGGAATGTCCCTTTGGCCAGTTTGGCTGTGCCCCCTCCCAGCTTCTTGTGCACCTTCAGCCTTCTCAGTCAGTAGAACATGGGAAGCTGAAAAGTCCTTGGCTAGTGTAAGCATTACCTAGCAACAACTAAAACATCGGTGCGTTATCAACTTTGTTCTCATCCTAAATCCAAAACACTGTACCAGCTACTAGAAAAGAAATTAACTCTATCCCTGCCGAAACCAGGACAGCTTCATTTCTAGCAAGACCACGTGCGCTACCTAACTTCTACCAGAACTGCGTTCTGGATACAACTGAATGGCAAAGCAGAATTAGATCCCGTAAGAATGCCTTCTTAAAAATATCTCTAGTTGCCAAGTAAACTATTTACTGTAAATGACCGGCGATTTAGAGTCACCTCGACAGCCTCTCCGACTGACTCCCTTAACAGAACTAGATGAGTCCCAAAGGACAGAAAGCAGAAAAACCCCATGGAAATACAAGAAATGTATCAGAAGCTGTACGAAGCAGCCTAATTAACACCTAAGTAGCTAGAACAAAAGTGAATTGCAAAACGCAACAAAAAACATCTCAGGAGCTGCATCGATAAAAATAGATGAAGGCTATCGCCTTCTCTGAAAAACTCAAGAGAAGATCTGAGCTGACAATAAACATCTTTGGGTACCAGATACCACATAGAAACATACTATAAGACAGAAAACAGACTGCTGTGGAGCACAAAGGTGGCTTTGGCAAAGGTTCTGACAGAACAAGAGGCATCATCACAGGGATTACAGAGGTCCCGGAGGGGCTGGAGAGACCAAAGGAGTGTCGGGGATGCAATGAGCTCAAAAGACAATGGAACAAAGTACAGATGTCCTCAGGGGACCAAATGGAGGTGCACCGAACAGGTGAGAGGACAGAAAGAGCGACTGGGGTAACAGATGCGGAGTGAGGAAGGGTTCTGAGGGGAAAAGAGGGGTGCAAAGTGCCCTCCAGAGCTAGAACAGGGCTCCGCGGCATAGGGGATGTCTCATGAGAGCTCAGCAACAGGGAGCGGAGGAGTCCCGAGGGGGCCCGAGAGACCAGAGAAGCCTTACAGATAACAATGAGGAACTCTGAAGGGATTTCAACAAAGTACAGATGTCATCAGGGGGCTGGGGGCTGAATGAAGGCATCCTAAATGGCAAAGAGTAAGACAAGAGCGCTCTGAAGTGGGAAAAAAACCCCAACAAAACCAAGAAAACCCACAAAGGGAGCTAAAGTGCTACAAGAGTGCTGTTGAGTACAAGAAAGGACTCAGAAGACATCGTTAGAGAGAGTAGAGGAATTAGGAGGGGGCAGGACAAGAAAAGAAGGCTCAGAGACACAGCGAGGGCCTTGGAGTCTCGGGAGGGCATCTAGGCAAACTACAGACACCCTCGATGGCAGAGAGGAAGATAAAGGAGTGCTGCGTAGCAAAGAAAGGTGGGAGGCTCTCACAGAACAAGAGAGATGGAAAGGGAGATGAAGTGCTACAAGGTGCTGTGGAGAACGAGGAAGGTCTCAGGAGGTGTCGTGACTGTGAGGAGAGGGGTGCTGATGGACAAAGAAGGCTTGGGGACGACACGGAGGAACTCGGGGGATCATCTGAGCGGAGTACAGATGGTCTTGGGTGGGCAGAGACTGAACACAGGAATCCTAGATAGTGCAGAGAAACAAATGAGTGCTCGACGGCTCAAAGCTGGCCTCACCTAAAGTGCTACAAGATGGATGTGGAGCACAAGGAAGGTCTCAGGAGGCACCGTGACTAGGAGAAAGTGTCCCGAGGGAGCCAGAGAGACAGAAAAAGGACCGGGGACACGACAATTAAATCCAGAGGGGATCTGAACCGAGAAAACATGTCATCAGAGGGCTGGGGAACAAACAGAGGCACGGCTAGAGGGAAGAGAGGACCAAATAACTCGGCTGAGTCACAGATATAGGCTCAAAAAGTCTTCTGAGGGAATGAGAGGGGTGCAAGGTCCGCTACAAAGCTAGAAGTGTGCTAAGGGCAACGTCAAAGGCATCGCGACACCATTAGAGGCAACATGAATGGGCCAAAGACACCAAAGAAGGCTCAGGGACACAAGGAGGAAGTCTGGAGGGGATCTGAACAGAGTACAGATGTCCTCAGGAGGCTGGAGACCAAATGGAGGCACCCTAGATGGCAGACAGGACGATAAGAGCGCTCTGAGGCACAAACCAACCTGAGGACAGGGTTCGGAGGTAACGAGAGAAAATCAAAGTCCGCTACAGAGCTAAAACAGGGCTGCGGGACACAAAGAAGGTCTCAGAAGGCACGGTGACTGGGAGCAGAGGGGTCACGAAAGCCTCAGAGGGATAAGAGAGAGAGAAAGGGAAGTAAAGTGCTACCAAAATGCTGTGGAGCACAAGGAAGGTCTCAGGCGGCATCCCAGATTGCACAGAGCAGAAAAAGCATGCTCTTTTTTGGGAACAGAGATCTTAGGAGAGGTGCGATTGCAACAAAATAAGTCCAAAGGGGGCTTACGGAGCTAAAAGTGTGCTGTGGGGAACACCCGAGACCTCAGGAGGCATCATGACAGTAGCAGAGGGGTTCTGAGAGAGACAGAGGAAAAGAAGGCTTGAGGACACGATGAAGAAGTCTAGAGGAGATTTGAACGGACTACAGATGTCCTCAAGGGACCGGGGACTGAAGGTATCCTAGCTAGCATAGAGGACAATATGAGCATTCTGGAGATGAAAGATGGCATTAGGAAAGGCTCCCTTCTCAGGGAGCGAGAAGGGTGCAAAGTGCGCAACAGAGCCAAAAGAGGACTGTGGGGCAGGAGGATGGCCTCGGGAGGCACGATGACAGGAGAAGGGTGCTGAGAGTGAAAGAGACAGAATGCTGCTCTGGGACACAATGCAAAACTCAAGAAGGTGTGCCCCCAACGACGTACAGATGCCCTCAGGGGATGAGCGACCAAATGGAGACATCCTAGATGGCAGTGAGTAAGGCAAGAGAGCTCTGGGGCACAGAGAAAGCCTGAGGAAGGGTTCTGTCTGAATAAGAGAGACGCAAAGAGGGCTATAGAGCTCAAAGGGTGCCGTGGGGCACGAGGACAGTCTCAGGAGGCGTCATGACAGGAAGCTGTCACGTGAGAGGGCTCCGGGGGTGGGGGGGGTGGGGGTGGGGGTAATGCGGCCATAGAGACAAACAAAGGATTGCTGCTGCAATGAGGTATTCGGGAGGGGATTTGAACAGAGTACAGATGGCCTCAGGGGACCGGATGAGGCATCCGACATGGCGGAAGGAAGGTAAGAGTGCTCTGGGGCAAAATGAAAGCCTGAGGAAGAGTTGTCTCTGAATAAGAAAGATACAAATCCTGCTGCAGAACTAAAGGATGGCCATGGAACACGAGGATGCTTGCAGGAAGCATCGTGACAGAAATAGAGGGGTGCTGAGGGGGTGGCGGGAGAGATAGAAGGCGGCTCGAGGGCACAAAGGTACTCGGGGGGGGGGATTTGAACAGAGTATAGACGTTGCGAAGGAGACGCTGACCCATTGGAGGCGAGCGAGATGGAGGCGAGGACAAAAAGACCGCTCTGAGGAAGAGGAGTGACCCGAGGAGATGTTCTGACAAACCAAGAGGGGTACAGATTACGCTCCAGAGATAAAAGCGTGCCGAGGAGACCCTCTAAAGCCTCAGGATGAACTGAGAGAACCCAAACCACAAAGAAAATTTAAAAAGCGACACGGTATGTGACAAACAAGAAAGAATTAAAAAATAGGGATGGACAGCTGGATAAAAGTAGACATAGAAAGAAAATTTAAAAAGCAAAAGGGCACAAGGCAGAGGAGAAAAAAATTTAAAAATAGGTACAGAAAACTAGACAAAAATAGACATAGAAAAAATTGGAAAACAAAGGCATTAAAGGAGGAAAAAATTAAAATATACGAACAACAAACTAAATAAACGGAGACATAGAAAGAAAATTGAAAAATTGAGAGAGTACCCAACAGACAAGAAAGAATTAAAAAACAGGGATGGGAACTAGATAAAAGCAGATGTAGGAAAAAAAAATTAAAAACCGACAAGATTAAGGAAATAAAGGAAAAAATTAAAAAATAGGGACAACGAACTAAAACAGAGACATATAAAGTAAATTTAAAACCCAACAGGGTACACGACGGACAAGAAAAAATTAAAAAACAGGGAGCTTGATAAAAGTAGACATAGGAAAAAAAATGTAAAAGTGACAGCACTAAGGAAAGACAAGAAATGATTAAAAATAAAGGCAGTGAATGGGATAAAAGTAGACAAAGAAAGGGCATTTAAAAAAAGGATTAAGAAAATAAAGGAAAAAACCTGAAAACTAAGGACGACAAACTAAAATGCAGACATAGAAAGAAAATTTAACAAGCAAAGGTGTAAAGGACAAAGAATAAAATTAAAATACAGACAGTGAACTGGATAAAAGACGACGTAGAAAATATCAAAAGCAACGGGTATTAGGGAAATAAAGGAAAAAATTAAAAAATAAGGACCGCAAACTAAAACAGAAAGTAAATTTTAAAAGTGATGGGGATTAAGAGAGGAAACAATTAAAAAATAGACAGAAAACTAAATAAAAATAGACGTTAAAATATTTTAAAAGCCAAGGGATTCAGAGATGAAGAGATTAAAAAATAGGGACAGCTAACTAGAATGGAGACGTAGAAAGAAAATTTTTTAGAAGGCGGCACTAAGGAAGGACAAGAAATAATTCAAAACTAGAGACATCAAAGGGGATAAAAGTAGACAGAACGTTTTAAAAGCGACAAGGACTAGGAGAAGTAAAGAAAAAAATTTAAGAGTAGTGACAACAAACTAAATAAATGGAGACATACAAAGTAAATTTTTAAAGTGACGGGGTACACGACAGGCAGGAAACAAATCAAAGATAGGGATAGGGAGCTTGACAAAAGTAGGCGTAGAAGGAAAATATAAAAAGGGATGAGGTACGGGACAGATGGGAAAGAACTAAAAATAGAGACAGCAAACTAGATGAAAGTAGACATACAAGCAACATTTTAAAAGCCAAGGGATTAAGAGAGGAAACAATTAAACAATATCGGTAGCAAATGAAAACACAGCCATAGAAAGAAAATTTTAAAAGTGAGAGCGCTAAGGCAAGACAAGAAAGAGTGAAGAAATAAAAACAGCAAATGGGAGAAAGGGAGGGAGCGGGAGAGATAGATTAAGGAAGTAAGGAAAAAATTTAAAGATAGCGACAGCAAACTAAAACGGAGACGTAGAAAGAAACTCTAAAAAGCGACGGCGCTAAGGAAAGAAGAGAAATAATTAAAAGAAAAGAGAGAGAATTAAAGACAGCCAGCAGGGTAAAGGTAAAAAATATAAAAAAGCAATGGGGATTAGGGAAATAAATGGAAAACATTGAAAATAGGGACAGCGAACTAAAACAGAGATGTAGAAATAAAATTCAAAAAGCGAGGGCGCTAAAGAAAGACAAGAGAGAATTAAAAAACAAAGACAGTGAATAGAATAAAAGTAGACAGAAAATTTTAGAAGCAAATAGGATTAAGGAATTAAGGAAAAAATTAAAAAGTAGCGATAGCAAACTAAAACGGAGTCATAGCGACAGCGCTAAGGAAAGACAAGAAATAATTTTAAGAAAACAGCAAAGGGAAAAAAAGCAGGCATAGAAAGAACACTTAAAAAGCAATAGGCATTAGGGAAATAAAGGAAAAAATATGAAATAGGGACAGCAAACTAAAACGGAGACATAGAAAATTTTAAAAGGACTGCACTAAGGAAAGACAATAAATAATTAAAAATTCAAGACATTGAACGGAATAAAAGCAGATAGAAAAATTTAAAAGTAACGGGATTTAAGGAAATAAGGAAAAAAATTAAAAAGTAGTGACAGTGAACAAAAACGGAGATGTAGAAAGAAAATTTAAAAAGCAAAGGGATTAAGAACAGAGAGGAAAAACATAAAATACAGGGCCAGCAAACTAAATAAATGAAGACACGGAAACAGAACTTAAAAAGTGATGAAGTAGAGGACAGGCAGGAAGAAATAAACAACACAGAGAGGGAACTGGATAAATGGAGACATAGGGAGAAAATTGAGAAAGCAACGGGGTACTGGTCACAAGGGTAAGAAGTGAAATATCAGGAGAGGGAGCCGGATGGACAGCCACAGGGAAAGGACACGGGAAGAGTGATGGATGCACAGCAGAGGGAGTCACTGAAAGCAGAGACAGGCGGCTGGGTAGAGGGAGACCTGGAAATGCAATTTTCACAAGCAATGGGGAAGAAGGCAGTGTGGGAAGAATGAAATGATAGCGGGTGGGGAGCCAGAAAGGGAGAGGCATAGAAAGGACACTTAGAAGGCGACAGTGTACAGGGCAGTGCTAGCAGAAGAGCAAAAAGCTTTGGGGAACCGGACAGCCCAAAAGGGAGATGGAGGCAGGGACAGGCAAGAAGGCAGGCAGAGATCCGGAGAAGCATGGCAGGGATGGGCCGGGACATGACACACGCGAGGGGATGCGTGACTCACCACAGCTCCTGGCGCTGGCAGGAGACCTACACGGCCCTGAGGCTTCTCTCTCTGCCTCTGCCCCTTCCTCCTCCTCAGTGCCGGCTGCCTGACCCTCGCCCACCCAGGAGGACACGGCGGGTCCCTCGATGCTCCTCTCCCACGAGGCTTCCCAGCTGCACGGTGGCTCACACATGTGGCCAATGGAGGCACCGAGCTCCTGGCACCGTGTGCTGGAGGTGTGCTCCATCGAGGACGGCTGGGAGGGATCCTTCCTCGCTGTGGGAACCGGCTGTTCCTTGCTGGAGGCAGCTGCCTGTGGAAGCCCTTCGGTTTCACTCCTCAGCCAGCTCTTCAGATAGAGCCCCTTGACACAGCAGGGCCAGCCCCATCCTCAGCCTCTCGGGCTGCACCTGGGGCTGCCCTGGCCCATCCCCACCTGCAGCCTTTTTAAACCCTTGGTCCAGTCCCATCCTCCCCTCACGGGTCCCACCTGGGCTGCCCCAGCCCACAGCTGGAGCCCATTGGGAACAGGGGGCCATCACCCCAGCCCCACGGCACATCACCCCCTCCCCTGCACCCGTCCACAGGAACGAGCTCTGCACCCAGGGTCTGCAAATACATCCAGGGGTGGCAGAAAAGTTTATTCATTAATGCACGTAAGAAATCCTGGCTGTGAATTGGCTACAAGGCTCAGTGCCCAAATGCAGCAGGACAGAGGGAGACAAGGGAAGAGAAAAGCAGGAGGAAGGACAGAGGGACATAGAGAAGAGCTGCGGGACAGGGAGCCAGAAAACGAGACGCTGTGAACAAGAGAGGGACGGGGAGCAGGAAAACAGTGTAGAGAGAGGAGAGCAGAGAGATTGCGGGGAAAACACAGGGAGAGAGAGATGGAGGAATAAATGAGAGAGACGGGGAGCGGGGGAGAGAGGCGTAAGGGACCAGCAGGACAAGAAGATACAGACAAGACAAGAGATGGGGAAAAATTCTAAAGCGACAGGGGAAAAGAAACATAGGCAAGAAGTAAAAATTGGAAACAGGGAGCCGGATAGGGGTAGATGTAGAAAGTAAGTTTTGAAAAGCGACAGGGTACAAGAAACATAGGCAGGAACTAACAAATAGGGACAGGGAGATAGAAAGAGGGAGATGTAGAAAGAAAATGTATAAAGTGACGGGGTACAGGACAGAGAGGGAAGAATAAATAACCATAGACAAGGAGATGGATAGAGGGAGATGTAGAAAGAAAATTTTGAAAGCAACAGGATACAAGCATCTTATACAAGAATTAAAAGATAGGTACATGGAGCTGCATAGAGGGAGACGTAGGAAGAAAATTTGAAAAGCGACGGGGTACAAGAAACACCGGCAAGAAATTAAAATTAGGTCAGGGAGACAGAGAGAGGGAAAGGTAGTAAGAAACTTTAAAAAGCGACTGGGTTCAAGAAACACATGCAAGAATTAAAAAAAAGAGCGATGGAGAGGTAGAAAGAAAGCTTCAAAAGCAATGGGGTACAAGAAACACAGGCAATAAAAAAAAAAAAAATAGGGACAGGGAGCTTGATGGAAGGAAACTGTGGTGGGTTGACCCTGGCTGGCAGCCCGGTACCCGCCAAGCAGCTCTATTACTCCCCCTCCTCAACGAGACAGGGGGAGAAAACACAACAAAAAAACTTGTGGTTCAAGATAAGGACAAAGACATCACTCACCAATTCCTGCTCCTGTTAATTTATTGTCATTCAAAATCAGAGTAGAATAATGAGAAATAAGAAAAAAAAAATCTAAAAACCACCTTCCCCCCCGCCCCTCTCTTTTTTCCTGGGCTCATCTTCACTCCTGACTTCTCCACCTCCTCCTCCCGAGCAGCACAGGGAGCAGGGATTGCGGTCATTTCATCATGTGTTGTCTCTGCTGCTCCTTCCTCCTCACGCTCTTCTGCTCCAGTGTGGGCTCCTCTCCATGGGGCCACAGGTGCTGCCAGAAAACCTGCTCCAGCATGGGCTCCTCTCCACAGGGTCACAGCTGCTGACAGGAGCCTGCTCCAGCGCAGGCTTTCCACGGGGTCACAGCTTCCTTCAGGCACATCCACCTGCTCCAGCGTGGGGTCCTCCACAGGCTGCAGGTGCATGTCTGCTCCACCGCAGACATCCGTGGGCTGCAGGGGGACAACCTGCGTCACCATGGTCTTCACCACAGGCTGCAGGGGAATCTCTGCTCCAGTGCCTGGAGTACCTCCTCCCCCTCCTTCTTCACTGACCTTGGTGTCTGCAGGGCTGTTTCACACTCACATTTTTTCTATCACAGCTTCTGCACAGCATTTTTTAGCCCTTCTTAAATATGTCATCACAGAGACGCTACCAGCGTTGCTGATGGGCTCAGCTTTGACCTGCAGCAGATCCATCTTGGAGCTGGAACTGGCTGTGCCCGACATGGGGGCAACTCCTGGTGTCTTCTCACAGAACCCACCCCTGCAACCCCTGCCCAGCTAACAAAATCTTGCCACGTAAACCCAATACAACAGTGATCAGCTGTAGGGCAGAGAGGGGGTATTGAAAAATAGGGAAAGGGAGCCATGGAGAGAGAGGCAGAGGGGAAAAAAATAGCAATTGGCTACAGGCCAGAGAGGAGGAAGGGACAGGGAACCAGACTGAGAGAGATGGAGAAAAACAAAGAATAGTGATGGGCCACAGGGCAGAGAGGGAGGAATTAAAAAAGGGGACAGTGAGGTGGACAGAGACAGAAATACCAAAAAACCTCAATGAGCTAAAGGGGAGAGACAGAGAAATTAAAGAATAGGGACAGGGAGAGTATGATAAAGACAAAAATGGGCTATGGGACAGAGAGGGAAGAAATTAAGACATAGGGACAGGGACCTGGAATGAGAAAATATAAGAAAGAAGATATATATCTGGAATACAGGGCAGGGAGAGATGAATTTAAAAATAGGGACATGGAGCTGGGGGTGGGGTGGGGTGGGAATTGTGAAGGGCTAAAGGGCATGGTCCCTCCTCCATGGGGAGGAATTAAAAAAAATTGGGATAGGAAAACACACAGATAGATGGAGAAAGACAAAAATAGTGATGGGCTGCAGGACAGAGAGAGGATGAAGAAAAAAGAGGGACAGGGAACAGAGCAGAATCGCAGAGAGAAAAAGAAAACGGAGAGGTAGAACGACAGAGAAAGAGGGAGACTTGGAGAACAAGAAAGGGAAAGGTACAGGGAAACAAAAAAATGACAGCAGTGAAAGAAAGAGAAGAGGGGGCAGGGAGGGACTGGGATGCAGAACAGGGGCGTCACGGCCCCAAGGGTCCAGGACTCTCCACAGCTCCTGCTCTTGGAGCTGCTGGGAGAATTTGACCGTTCGGACATGTCTTTCTCTGTCTGTCTCTCTCTCCCCCTCCCTTCCTCCTTTGTAGCTACGGTCACTTGACTGTCATCCACCTAAAAGAATAGATTGGTGTCTTACAGCTCTTACAACATGCGGCTTTCCAGATACACAGCCTCACACGTGCACACACTACATAGCCATACTGTGCTTTTGGTTACGCATACAGACCCCGCTGTGCATGGTGGTGATCAGATCTGCTGAGGACTACACTAAGAGGGATCCTTCCTCACCTGGAGAGGCAGGCTGCCTCCTGTCTGCAGATGGAGGCAGCTGCCAGATGGATCCCCTTTATTTTACGCTTCAACTGCTTTACCTTTTTCTGGCCTCTCCAGCTTCAGCTGCGGCAGCTCCTGTCCACAGCCAGTAAGTGCTCCACCTGTCCCTTTTTGCCCATGCCACTAGAAGAATGAGGCCAAAGGCAACCCACACAAACCTGAGCCAGATGCAGTCAACAACATCCCCAGAGAGGAACCGACAACTGAGTCCTCAGTGCTGCCTCTGGGAGAGGGAAAGAACAAGCAACTGTTATCCACAGTGATGACTGTAGCTCTCCTCAGGCAGGAACCCCTCCTGCAGGAGCTGCTGGACATGCCACTTTTTCCCCGAACTGATGCTAATAGCACCTGCATGTATGGAGAACAAAGCATATTCAAGGGCCAGCTTGCTGCCATGAGGACAGGGTTTGGGGGCAGTCTGTGGCTACGGGACAGGCTTCAGGGGAGGTGCTGGAGCTGGGGGCAGCTGCATGGGGAGCAGAACAGAGGACTAGAAAGAGAAAAATAAGACAAGGGAGAAGACCAAGGAGCAGAGAGAGAAAGAAAGGTCAAAAGAAAAGATCAGAGAAGTAGAGAAATCAAGAAAAATAGGGACAAGGATCCCTGCAGAGAGAGAGAGAGCAAGAAAATGTAGGGTCGGTGAGCAGGACAGAGGGATAGAGACATGGGGGGGGCAAGGAGAGGAAGAAGAAAGAAGGGTCAAAGATGGTGACAGGGCACAGGACATACAGACAGAGAAAAAGGACAGAGAACAGGGCAAAGGGAGTGAGAAATAAAGAAAGGGTCAGATCTGTACAAAGAGACCAAGGAGGGGGGGAAAAAAAAACAAACCAGCAATGGGCTAGAGGACAGAGACAGAGGAAAAGAAAAAAGGGCCAGGGAGCAGGGCTGACAAGAAGAGAAAGCAAAAAAAGGGAAAGCCAGCTCGACAGGGAGGTATAGCAAGAAATAACCGGACAGGCAGCAGGACAGAGAAATAAAGACAGAAAAAACAGGGACAGGAAGCGGGACACAGGGACATTGAGAGGAAACAAGGGGCAGGGAGCAGGACAGAGGTGGAGAAAGAAATATTGAGGCAGAAGGATAGAAAGAGAAAAAAGAAAGACGGGAAGAAGGATGTGGGATAGAGAGAAGGGGAAAAGAAGGACAAGGAGCAGGACACATTGTCAGAGAAAGACAGGGACAGGGAGCAAGACAAGGTGATAGAAAAAAGGGACAGGGAGGCAGGACAAAGTGAAAGACAGGCAAAAATAAGACAGGGAGCAGGACAGAGGTGGAGGGGAAAAAGCCTAGGATGGGCAGCAGGACAGATAGATGGCGAAGAAAAAAACAGCACTGGACTGCAGGACAGAGATGGAGTGAGAAAAAACAGTGACAGGGAGCAGGACAGAGTGACAGAGAACCAAAAAAGTGAAGAGGGAACAGGACAGAGAAATGCGGGAAAAGACAAGGAGAAGGACAGAGAAACAGAGACAGAGTGAGATGGATGATTCTATCTATAGCAACACACCACCTCAACAATTACCACCACATCAGCCCACTTCATTGCTCACCTTGCCTGAGTGAGCTGCAGTGCAGACAGCCTGCTTTACATGTCACTTCACACCTTCAACATAAAACAAAAAAAGCATAAGCTAGTCATAGCCACCAACAATAGTGCTTGCCCTCCCGTATCACATGCTAGCCCACCTTCTTACGGCACTCCACTGGCCTCCTCCATTGACCTTTGACATGCAGCTGGTCACTATGCATTTGAAGAAAAAACAATATAAAGCAAGTCACCTGGCTGCTGCTGGCTACTCATCCAGAGATGGACCATATGGATGAAGCATTCTACAAGCGTCTGGCAGAAGTCTCACAATCACTAACCCTTGTTCTCGTGGGGGACTTCAACTTCCCGGACATCTGCTGGAAATACAACACGGCAGAGAGGAAGCAGGCTAGGAGGTTCCTGGAGTGTGTGGAAGACAACTTCCTGACACAGCTGGTGAGTGAGCCTACCAGGGGAGGTGCCTCGCTCGACCTGCTGTTTACAAACAGAGAAGGACTGGTGGGAGATGTGGTGGTCGGAGGCCATCTTGGGCTTAGCAACAATGAAATGATAGAATTCTCCATTCTTGGTGAAGTAAGGAGGGGGGCCAGCAAAACTGCAACCATGGACTTCCGGAGGGTGGACTTTGGCCTGTTCAGGACGCTGGTCGAGAGAGTCCCTTGGGAGACAGTCCTGAAAGGCAAAGGGGTCCAGGAAGGCTGGACGTTCTTCAAGAAGGAAGTCTTAAAGGTGCAGGAGCAGGCTGTCCCCGTACGCCATAAGAAGAATGGGCGGGGAAGATGACCGGCCTGGCTGAATGGGGAGCTCTTGCTGGGACTCAGGAAAAAAAGGAGAGTTTACCACTTGTGGAAGAAGGGGCAGGCGACTCAAGAAGAGTACAGGGATCTCGTTAGGTCGTGCAGAGAGGAAATGAGAAAGGCAAAAGCCCAGCTAGAAGGCAATCTGGCCGCTGTCGTTAAAGACAACAAAAAAAGTTTTTACAAATATATTAATGACAAAAAGAGAGCCAAGGAGAATCTCCATCCTTTATTGGATGCGGGGGGGAACATTGTCACCGAGGATGAGGAAAACGCTGAGGTACTTAATGCTTTCTTTGCCTCAGTCTTTAACAGGCAGACCAGTTATCCTCAGGGTACTCAGCCCCCTGAGCTGGAAGACACGGACGGCAAGCAGGATGAACCCCCCATAATCCAAGAGGAAGCAGTCAACGACCTGCGACGCCACCTGGACCTCACAAGTCTATGGGGCCGGATGGGATCCACCCGAGAGTGCTGAGGGAGCTGGCGGAGGAGCTCACCAAGCCACTCTCCATCATTTATCAGCAGTCCTGGTTAACGGGGGAGGTCCCGGACGACTGGAGACTTGCCAATGTGATGCCCATCTACACGAAGGGCTGGAAGGAAGATCCGGGGAACTACAGGCCTGTCAGCCTGACCTTGGTGCCAGGGAAGATTATGGAGCGGTTCATCTTGAGGGCGCTCACAAGGCATGTGCGGGACAACCAGGGGATCAGGCCCAGCCAGCACGGGCTCATGAGAGGCAGGTCCTGCCTGACCAACCTGATCTCCTTCTATGACCAGGTGACCCGCCTAGTGGATGAGGGAAAGGCTGTGGATGTGGTCTACCTGGACTTCAGTAAAGTCTTTGACACTGTCTCCCACAGCATTCTCCTAGAGAAGCTAGCGGCTCACGGCTTGGACAGGTGTACTCTGCGCTGGGTAAAAAACTGGCTGGACGGCTGGGCCCAGAGAGTTGTGGTGAATGGAGTTCAATCCAGTTGGCGGCTGGTCACGAGCGGTGTTCCCCAGGGCTCAGTACTGGGGCCGGTCTTGTTCAATATCTTTATCGATGATCTGGATGAGGGGATCGAGTGCACCCTCAGTAAGTTTGCAGACGACACCAAGTTGGGTGGGAGTGTTGATCTGCTCCAGGGTAGGAAGGCTCTGCAGAGGGACCTGGACAGGCTGGATCGATGGGCCGAGGCCAGCTGGATGAGATTCAACAAGGCCAAGTGCCGGGTCCTGCACTTCCACCACAACAACCCCATGCAACGCTACAGGCTTGGGGAAGAGTGGCTGGAAAGCTGCCTGTCGGAAAAGGACCTGGGGGTGTTGGTCAACAGCCGGCTGAACATGAGCCGGCAGTGTGCCCAGGCGGCCAAGAAGGCCAATGGCATCCTGGCCTGTATCAGAAATAGTGTGGCCAGCAGGAGTAGGGAAGTGATCGTGCCCCTGTACTCGGCACTGGTGAGGCTGCACCTCGAATACTGTGTTCAGTTTTGGGCCCCTCACTACAAGAAGGACATTGAGGTGTCAGAGCGTGTCCAGAGAAGGGCAACGAGGCTCGTGAGGGGTCTGGAGAACAAGTCTTCTGAGGAGCGGCTGAGGGAACTGGGGTTGTTTAGCCTGCAGAAAAGGAGGCTGAGGGGAGACCTTATCGTGCTCTACAACTACCTGAAAGGAGGTTGTAGCGAGGGGGGGGTCGGTCTCTTCTCCCAAGTAACTAGTGATAGGACGAGAGGAAATGGCCTCAAGTTGCACCAGGGGAGGTTTAGATTGGACATGAGGAAAAATTTCTTTACTGAAAGAGTGGTTAAACATTGGAAGAGGCTGCCCAGGGAAGTGGTTGAGTCCCCATCCCTGGAAGTGTTTAAAAGACGTGTAGATAAGGCGCTTAGGGACATGGTTTAGTGGGCATGGTGGTGTTGGGTTGACGGTTGGACTCGATGATCTTGGAGGTCTTTTCCAACCCTAATGATTCTATGATTCTATATGGTCCAATGCAAAAGAAACTGGACAGATCAACATATTACTGCAGCACAGTACTGCTACACTGCCCTTCACTGTACTGTTGCTACACCCCCAGGGAGGACAGCTCCAACCCAAACACACACACAGACCAACACTGCACACAGACATTACAATGTGACCAAAAGATATGAGAAGACCACATGCAAGAAGAATGAATCCCAGGGGAAAACGCCAATGGCCAAGATGACCTACGGTGCCGTGTCAGCACAGTACTGATGCTCTACAGCAGCTCTAGAGAAGACTCAAATGCCACAGCCCATGGCAGAAAGCTGCCATCAAAACTGGGATGATGGATGTGCGAGAAGCTGGGCACTAAGATCCAAGATCCATGTAAGGACGTGGGGAAGAAATCCCCAGAAGAGGGCCACACAGAAACAGAACTCTCAAGAGAAGAGCTGCTGATGCAACCTGGATCACTGCCACAAAGATGACCATCCAGAAACATCTATGAGGCAAAATGCGCAAGACAGATCCACGCTTTAAGCTTCAATTGCAAGACAAGAAGCGCTTGACTGGCACTACGCTGATGAAGCAAGGCATTCAAGACCCTATGGATGCCTACTGAAGTGCATGCTGAGCTCACCAAGCACAAAGAGCAATGGGGTCATCAAGACCTGCAGAAGGTAAGGCATAGGACACAGAACACAGACCACACAAACTACACCGCAACACAGACACAGGCTGGAACTGCCTTGCCCAGCACACACTCACATCCTGCAAGACAAACCCTGCACTTTCTGTCTGCGCCCAAACATGATCCTGAGCAGCCCTCTCCACAGCACTGACTTTAAACCCCCATCTGCCCCACTCTGCAACCCCTCTCCATCGCACCCACCCACATCATGTGCCCCTCAACTTAGCTTTCAGACTGCCAGGGAGGTCAGAATCCATCCTCGATGAGGACCACACCATCTAACCAGGATGCTCCTGCAAGCGCCAGGTTCCTCTGTCATCTGCAAGACAGAGTGCTGCCAGTCACTGGCAAGCCAGTCAACACCAGCCTCTTCCCCATCAACGCCTTTCTCAGAAGCAGTGTCACCCCACCCACCTGCTCCCCTCCCAAAATCAGATGTGCGACCAGCAGCTCCCATGGCACCTGGAAAGCCACAAAGATAAAATGACCATTGCGCTTGGAAGCAATCACCCACTCTGCAGGGCCCACCGTGCTCCTCCTCTCGCCTTCACCAACTCACTTCAAATCCTCAGCCATTTCTGAAGAGAACGTGCATGGCGCCTGCAAAACCAAAGGGAAACACTTCACAGAGCTGCCTCACACTACTTTGCAATTCAACTCCCCAATAAGACCAACAACCAACTGACCTTCTCAGACTGCTCATCAGTGTCTGGCTTCGCCCCTCCGGTACTGCATGTGGCACCTGCAGAAAAAAGATAAGACAAGCACATGCTGGGATACTGCCCAAAACCACAGGCTGCCTGCAGCAGTTCTTCTCTCCTGCTCCTTTACTGTGGCTGCTCAACGGCCCCGAGACTGATTCTTTAGGCTGCCCCGTTGAGGCCTGTGCACCATCTGTAACACCCAAACAACAAGGGATGATTATAGCTACATCAACAGAATGACACCTCAGAGATAACAGCTACTTCAGCCTCCTGCTCATCGCTCACCTTGCATGAGTCAGCTACGATGCAGACATCCCATTTCGCATGTTGTTTCGCACCTTCAGAACAAAACCAAAACCAGCATAAGTTGGTCATAGCCACCAGCAGTAGCACCCCGCCCTCCGATACCACGTGCTACCTTACCTTCTTATGGCACTCTGTTTGCCTCCTCAGTCACACTGCTCATTGCTCTGCTCACCAAGCGTGAAGAGCCATGGGATCATCAAGACCTGCAGAAGGTTTGGCATAGGACACAGAACACAGACCACACAAACTACACTGGCAACACAGACACAGGCTGGAACTTCCCTGCCCGGAAAACGCTTGCATCGTGTGGAACAGACCCTGCACCCTCTGTCTGCCCCCAAACGCAACTGATCCTGAGCAGCCCTCTCCACAGCACTGACTTTAAACCACCTGCCTGCCGCACCCTCCAATTCCCATCTCTCCTCCACACAGACATAGCATTTGCCCCTCAACTTAGCTTTCAGAGTGCCCAGGGGGTCAGAACCCATCCTTGATAAGGACCATGTCATCTAACCAGGATGTTCCTGCAATCACCAGGTTCCTCTCCAACATCTACAATAATAGAGCACCATCAGTCACTGTCATGCCAGCCACCACAGAACTCTTCCTCAAGAACACCCTCCTCAGAAGCACGATGTCACTCCACTCACCTTCTCCACTCTGATTCCACAGTGAGATTGTGTGGTTGGCATATTGCCTGTGGCACCCGGAAAACCAAAGTGACAAAGTGACCATTGTGTTTGAGTGCAATCACCAACTATGCCACTCCTCTCTGTCCTACCCAGCCTCACCTGAAATCCTCAGCCAATTCTGAGGAGAGCCCTCCACTGCACCTACAAAACCAAAGGGAAAAACATCACCAAGTTGCCTCATGGTACTTTGCAATTGGACCCCAACCCGGTCAACAACATCCTTGCCTCCTAGGACTGCTTATCAGCAAGCAGCTTCACCCCTCCGGGACTGCATGCGGCACCTGCAAAAGCCAGAGGAAAAAGTGCATGCTGAGATACCTCCCAAAACCGTGGCCCACCTGTAGCAATTCTTCTCTCCCTCTTCTTTTAACCTTGGCTGCTTGCCTGCCCCAAGTCTGATTCTTCAGTCTACTGTGTTGAGGCCAGGGCACCACTTGTAAAACCCAAACCACAGGGGATGCTTAGAACTAATCAACAGAATGACACCTCAAAAATAACCACTACTGCAGTCTGCTATTCATGGGGAATGGCAGGGGAAGAGAAAGAGGCAGGCATAGTGACATGGACTTTTCCTTTCTGGATGAAGAGCTCTTAATTAACTCTATGAACAGCAGTGCTGAGAACCCCTCAATAGACAGCTTTGTCAAAAGAGGGCTGTGAAAGAAATGCAACGCAAGGCTGCACTGCTGGAAAACGGTCGCATACAAAAGATGCAATCAGATAACATGACACTAAAAAGTCTTACAACACAGCTATGTTGTACTGGAAGCAGATCTGAGAGTGCATGGATGTGAAAGATGAGCAGGTGTTTGCAAGAATAAGATCAATGCCAAAAAAACCAGAAAAAACAAATCACAAGATTAATGCCAAAAAACCCCCACAAACCACAAGATCAACACACACACAAAAAAATTGACACCAAAAATTATTTTCCTTGGACCTAAACGCTTGATGAGAGAGCTGCTTCTTGTCAACATATGAGCTCAAGGAAAAGAAGCCAAAAGGCGATGCTGACCAAGCAACTCGCATCCCAGTACGGAAGAAGTATGCGTTACTTCACAAGGCAATACAGTCAGCAAGATATGACTCTGACAATCAGTTCTAATACCTGATAAGTCAAAGACCGTGCTCACATCTGCTGCGATGTCCTTAGTGGCCTTGAAGCTACTGACTGCATTTTGTCCGTCAGAGCTCCCCCACTGCACCTGTGTCCCCCATGCACAAAATTGAACCGAATAACAGCTCTACTTCACCTTGGCCTCTGAAGGACGCTCCTTCCTCTGCTGACAGTCAAAACAGAGATCCTTGCACCCTCTCTCAAATACTGGCAAACAAAGCAGAAAATATTACACTCTCATACCCTGCTCCATCGTGCTGTCATCCTTCAATAAAATGAAACAAAAGAACAGTACTGTCCCCATCACTACATGACAGAAGTGGCTTGCACAGTAGATAACTGAGCGATGAGACATCATGCATCCCTGTAACTGGAGAACTCCACCACACCACCACTTTGCATTTCAGCAACAGCACCCACTACCTTCAGCCACATGTACAGGTCCAATCCCCTTGGGGTGCTGCCTAAACCTCTTCAGGTGTCACCTGGAATAATTGCGTGAAAAGTAAGTAAAAGTCTCTGGCAATTAAGATATACCCTAGAGACACAGGTGTACTCCACCTTATCCCTGCAAAGAAGGCCGTGGAAGATGGAATGACAGGGAGAAGCATGAACTGGGGGTGGGGGTGTGGCTAGGAAGCCTCTTATGGAATAATGGGAGTGGACGTCCAATGGAAAAAAGCATGATGGCATGAAGGTGAGAAAGACCCAAGAGAGACCTAAGATGAAGGCTGCAATTACAAAAACTATAACTAAACTATTACTGAGAGAAAAATGATGACATGGAAACAAAACTGCCATGCCTGAAACCAGAGCAAAGCACATGTGACAGTGATGGAAAAAACACCCAACTGGGAGAATTGAGACCTTTATGGGCATGAATAAGATACATCCTCCAAGAAATGCCAGGGAAGACTGTGATAGAGATACATGCTCATTGGATGCCTGTAAGAAATTATGCCCGTGAAATACGGACGGATGACAATGGGACAGACATGATAAGAATGTCAGGGAGGCTATGGTGGCAAAGGGAGCAGAGGCATCAGAGTTCTGGATAGTATATAATAATGTACCTGACATAGACCAAATGAACAAGGCATACAATTTGCTCTGTGGCCTGCTTGTGTGGCCTATTCTACTTCTCTGGCCCATGAGATTTCTCCAATCTAGCATTCCCACAATATTTCCAATACTTGCACCTAAGCCACCCTATCTCTCTATTCAACTAACCTCAAATCCACCCTCTCCCCTCCATTCCCACTTAACTCTAGACCACTGGTCATCTACATGGACCCAGTTGTTAACAAAACCCATGCCACGTGGCCTCCCACCTGGACACTTTCTGAGGGGCATGACACAGCCACCGTTCGACCACATGGATGGTGACATCAACAGCAGAGTGCCTTACGCTGCATTTCTTGTAACTTCATCCTTCCTCCCTTCAGCTGTGGTATGAAAAGAAGCAAAGACACCTCATCATGACCCAAATCACAGTGCAAAACCAGCCTAAAGATGCTGATGAACCCACCTCCCTTTCCCAGCCATCCCCCAATAACAAAAGGTAAGAAATGCTTTAACTGTCCTTGGGCTGTCAGGGACAAATTCACACTCCCTCCCAACAGCACCTTTCATCTATCTGTGCCCCCAAAGCCACTGTGCCATATGCTCTTTGGGAGCTCTTTTTCTGGGCCATACCTTACCTTCTCACACACAGTCCAGGCTGCTCTGCACATGCACATATTAGATGAATTCTACATTGTTCTTACCTAAAAGGGCAGCAGTTACCAAAGGCTCTAGGGACAGCAATGCACCCTGAGAGCAATCTGGAAAGATGCTGAGCTATCCTGTGTCCTGAAAAAGACAAAGCCTTGTACATCCACTGCTTCCTTGGGATGCAAAGTAACTTTGGATACAAGCATAAAGAACAGGCTTGCCCTGGCCCCCACTATGTTCTCTTACAATGAGTCCTATAGAAGATTATGATGATCCCTGCTTTCATAATCTCCAACAGAACCAGTAAGAAAACAACATTCCTTCTAGAGTAAACTTTGAAGTTCAAGAAAATATCATCTACACTTGTCATCTACAAAAAAATGTAGCTGTAGCATCTTCCACCCCAAACAGCCCTTATTCATGTGTTGACCTGAGAAACAACTGCACCCCATAAACACACTTTGTGCTATGCCTACTGCTCAGCCTTGACTCATCCTGTTGCTCTTACCTCAAAGAGGAACCTCTGCTTCCCTGAGCTTGAAAACATATCTTCCCAGATATCTTGACTAGCTCAAAGACTGCTATCAACAAAAAACAAACCCAGACCACTAACCTCTTTGGAAGCCATAAGCAGAATGAGATCCCTGGGGCAAAACCTGAGGTTGATATACCACTAAACCCCACCTACCCCCACCTACAGGACAAGATATCCTAGAGGGGCTCAAAGGCCAAAACAGGGATCTCAGGTAGGGTAGAAGGCTAACAGAGTGCTCTAGGACACAAGGAAAGCCTGAGAATGAGTTGTGAGGGAACTCAAAGGGTCCAAAGGGTGCTACAATGGCAAACAAAGGCTCAGGGGGAAAAATAGTAATTTGGAAGGGGTTTAGAGCAAAACACAGGTATTTTCAGAGGGCCAGGGACTGAATATGGGCATCCTAGATGGCACAGATGAAGAACAAAGTGCTCTGGGGTATAAAGAAGGCCTCAAGAGGGGTCCTGGAGGAACCACAAAGGTCAAAAGGGGTCTATGGGGGTAAAAGAAGGCTCAGCGACACAATGAGAGCCTCTGGAGGGGATGTGAGATGAGTACAGATGTCATCGGGGGAGAAAGGACTCAATAGAGACATTCTAGATGGTGTAGAGGGCAATAAATCGCTCTGGGGTACAAAGGTGGTCTCGGGAGGGATCCCAAGGGGACTATTATGTTCCAAAGGGAATAAGAAAGTAAATAAAAATATCTGAGACAGAATAAGAGGTGCAGGAGGGGTTGTAAGAAGACTAGTGTAAGGGACGAGGCCCAAGTGGCTGTGCTGTGTGCACAGACAATGCCCCAAGAGAAAGCTCCAGAAGCCAGCCATGGAGAGGGGCCCAGTGTCACTCTCCTTGACTGACTAATGTCTCAACCACTCCTGAAGCTGGGGTGAGAGAAGATTCTAGAAACCTTGGACTGGGGCCAACAAATAGGGGCGCACACGAGCCTCCTTGGGGCGCTCTCCACCCCGACACCCCCTGTTGGCAGGTCCGACGCTGGATCCAGGATTGGTGATCTCTCTATCTCTCTCTATTGTTTCCCAGCTCTCTCTCTCCCCCCCCTCGCTCTTTGCCTTTGATGCTGCTAAGTAACACAAGGCCTACCTCAACTTCTCATAAAGCTGCTTAGCTTATGCAACATATTAATACACAGAGGGTTGATGCTTATAGAGTTTTCATTCCATTAAAGTTGATGTTCATGTATGGACCTTGAGTGTTATCTCACCTTAATCCACACCGAGGGGATTTGCGGACCTTAGTCACTCTCCCCCTCTCGTAGGTGGGACGTGACATATTAATTGGCGTCACAGACAGGATCCCCTCAGTGTTGGAAGGTCCTAAGGGATACCGACTCTCCACCCAGTGAGTGCGGGCGGGGAGAGCCAGGAAGTGACCTCTCAGCGATTAGCTGGAGAGGTTTGAGCAGTGGCAAGCCATGGCTGCCTGGGAAATGCCGGTGCTTGACTGCTCCCCTGTTATTGAAAAGTTAAAGGAATGTAAGGCATGCCCTTCCCCACCAGGAATGCAACGGGCCCATATTAGTTGGCACAACCCGAAAGCTGTAGCGGATAAAATTACAACACTCATGAAGGAACAAAAGGCGTGACCGGGAAAAGGAAAAGCCACAGTGCGTGCTGTGTTGGGAGCAGCACTAGTGGCAGCCCAGAAGGAGAGGCACCTGGTTAAGCAAACTAACGATGAAATGGTTGAATCTTTGCAGGAGCAAATAAAAACCCTGCAGGGTCAACTAGCTGCTGAACGTAATACTACTCAGCGACTCCATGCAGCCCTGTCAGATGCATTGGACCGAGAGAAAATTTTACAGTCCAAATTAGAGGAAGGGGGACAAAAATCTCCCGATCAGACAGATCTTGTTTCTGTTCTGGATAGTGTGCCGGGATTTACAAGCTTGGCACAGATGGCCGAAAAACGGAGCCTAAGACCCTTGTATCCGATTAAAGAGCTAGAAATTGAACAAGAAATATTTTACCCCAAGAATGGGGAAGTGGTGATGAGGCTGGTGATTAAAACAGAGACCACTGATGATGGCCAAGGTGGCGGAGCCCCGCAAATTACCACCCGGACAGTGCCGTACTCGGTGGCCAAAATGTCAAAAATCCAGGAAAAATACACCAGGTTGGCCCAAGAAACTGAAACAGAATATGTATGGAGAGTATTGCTAACCGGCAGTGACTGAGTCCTGTTGTCAGAAGATGAGGCCCAGGGGTACTGGGGCCAGGGGTTTTCCTAACTACTGATGACCCCAGGGAGCCATGGTCGTTAACTCAACGAGCTGCCTATTGGGCAGGGGGTCTAGACCCCTTGGAAAGGGGAGATCCTGTATGCATTGAAACCCCGACCACAAACCATTTGATCGAGAGTTTGCAAAAGGCTTCTTGTCTTCAGCTAATGCATGATAATCATTTAGTCCCTCAACAACCTTCCCCGATGTTATTAATTGCTAACCCTGATAGAATGACTCCCCTGATCCGAGGTTTGCCTGATTTTTTGAAACTATATGCAGTACAACTACAAGACCATTTGTGGGATGCACTGGCCCCACGAGGAGGGAGATGGGCACAAGGAGGGCCCATGACCTGGGGAGACAATACTGTAAAAAGTTTAAAGTTATGGTTCAGTTATCTACCCAAACCCCAATCAATCCAATTGGATAATGGAAGCCACTTTACTGCCGGGGTGGTTCAAGAGTGGGCATGAGGCAAACGAATACAGTGGATCTTCCACACCCCATACTACCCCCAGGCAAATGGCATTGTCGAGCGCACGAACAGACTCTTGAAGCGGGCTCTGAAACCTCACGAACCTGGGTGGGCACACATGTCAGATGCAGTATATAAAGTTAATAGCTGCTGGGGAATTAATGCGTGCCCATGACTCGCCGCACTCTGTCCCAAGCCTCCGTCCATACTCCCCAGAAAAAGGGAGGCTAAGAACCCTGTGAACCCGCTCCATTATCTGGGACAACCCGTCCTGGTGGACCTACTGATGGTGGGAGAGGTACCTTTAACCTTAAAAAAACTGCTCAATCTCTATATTTGGGTGGCCACCGACGCACGTGGGAAGGACCACCAAATCCATACCCGATGGATTGTCCCATCCTATTAACCGTTGTTCGTCTTTATGAATATATTTTGCAGGTTGCCAGGAGCCCACCATGGGACTTATGTTTTTGGTTGTTGAGTGGGTCATTCTTTGCATTGTTTGTTTGATTTTATTAAGCTTGTTTTGTTTCTTTACTAGAGAGAGATGGTGTGGGAGAAGTTTATATTCTTACTTAGTGAATGTGTAATCTTGTCTCAACCAACTGGGAATTTGAATAACCAACCCAACTTGGCATGGGAGCTGATTACTGGTTTTATCTGAATCTGGAATCGAACAGACCAAGGTCTTTGTGTGGACCTCCCCACATCAGCGTCAGCGGGATTTAAATTTGCCATTATTTGGTAAATTTTTCACGAATTCTAAATTCAAAGCTAGAAATACTAAACCAAAAGTGCATTAGAAATCCACATGGGAAAGGAAAATGTTTGTGGGGAGCGGACTCATCCCCATTCCAAGAATATAGCAGGATAACTTGGTACACACCCTCTCCAGTGGCCTACCTATTTCCAGTTAACATGACCTGGAGATACATGTGGAATGCTACCTGTTGGAAGCAACAACTCTGTAAGGGAACTACAAGTGCTGCCCTCGCAGCCTGAAAGAATTGGACATTATGTCCCCAGGAAGTGAAGATCCCTTGCAATCTTGTACTGAAATGGATGTGGTGTCCCCAGGAGGTGGAGATCCCCTGGTATGGTAATCTGGTATGGTGGTGGGACTCCCTGCCTCACGGTGAACCCTTACATCACGAATATAACGTCCCATTCTCCCCGGGTTGGTGTATTTAAATTCCTAATAAATGGAGTGGCTATGCCCACCATGATCGTTCTCGTTATGAATATGCTTGGTCCCTGAAACATTTCTTTATCCAGTCCAGATAATATAGTTGATACACAGGAAATAAATCCCCTACCCTATGAAAATACTCCTCTAATGAATTGCTCACAAACAATTAGCTGTGACTCATTATCGTGGGATCCAATAGAAACATGGTATGTACCAGAACTACGAATCTTTATTCAATATATGTGTATTTGTTGGGGTTTTCTGGTACCAGGATTTAAGCCTGGAGATCCCATGTGTCATGGAAACATTATCAATCAAGAAACCGTGTTAAAATGTGGAGTTACGCTCACCCACAAAAAAAAGTGGAATCTTGCGTGGAAAGGGGAAACCAAACTAGCCAAATCCTATGACCCATCAACATGCTCCACTACTAAATATCCAGCCCCTCAGGGTACCTTTTGGGCACGTTCAGATGGGAAGATGTACTCACACCTACAGGTACACAAAATGGCAGGTTTACGCTGTGCCATTGGGATTCCGTCAATGTGCCCTTCCAGAACATTTGATTTTATTAATTCTGGGTACAACCAAAAGAAACGACATACTCAAACACCCCAATCTGTGCCTGAGTGGGCAGTGCATGGAATCCGGGTACCCGATTATTATACCTGGGGCATGACAACATCTCTGATGTTAGAAAATATATTTACCCCATATATAACCCTTAAAAGACACCAGTTTGTGTTAGAAAATTTAACCTGGCAAGTGCATGTTTTGAGTAATTGGACCGCACATGCTTTTGGAGAATTAAATTTACAGGTGCAACAGGTGTCAAAGATGGCCTTGCAAAACCACTTAGCCTTAGACATGCTGCTAGTTAAAGAACAAAGTATATGTGGAGTGCTAAACCATATGGCTGGAGATTGCTGCGTTACCATACACAATGCTACGACCACGATTGAGGAAGCATGTCAGAAGATGCGGGAAATCACAGCCAAGACAGGAAACTTGTTCCAATCAATGTTACTGAGTGGTTGGAAGGGGGATTGGAACCCTGCCTCGTGGATTTCAACTTTGCTCAAAAAACTCGGACTTACGGGGTGGTGGGATTGGATAGTGGAAGCTTTAGTAATGCTTTTGTTAATATTAATCGGTCTAGCTATTGGCTTTACTGTAATGAGGTGCCTAATTCTCTTCTGTCTCCTCCTTTCTACAATATGTCCAGATCACCACCATCAAAGAAGACCTTGGAGTGTTTGAGCCACGGAGTGGTGTGAGAGACGAGGCCCAAGTGACTGTGCTGTGAGCACTGACAATGCCCCAAGAGAAAGCTCCAGAAGCCAGCCATGGGGAGGGGCCCAGTGTCACTCTCCTTGACTGACTAATGCCTCAACCACTCGGTTGTGATTTGCGGATCTTAGTCACTCTCCCCTTCTCGTAGGTGGGACGTGACAACTAGGCAGGCAACAGAAGGCTCTGGGGCAATCTCCCAGCATGCTGCACAGAACAAAGTGGCTGACTAAAAGCCTAGTGCCAGAACACTACATCTCCCGGCATGCTGTGCGAAACAACATGGCCGACCGGCAGGCCTGTGTCGGAAGACTACGCCTCCCGGCATGCCGTGCGAAGCAACATGGCCGACCAGAAACCCGATACCGGAAGTCTACACCTCCCGGCATGCGGCGCGGAACAACATGGCCGACCGGAAGCTCAGTGCCCAGTGCAGAACAAGCTGGCCAGCCGTGATCCCGGTGCCGGAGGACTACAACTCCCGGCATGCCGCGGCGCGTACGGCTGTGTGAGGCGTAACCCTACGTAGAGGTCGTTTCTCCCGCCCAGACCCGGAAGCCAGCACGGAAGGCACAGCGCCGCTGCGGGATGCTCATCACCGGCCCGGGGTCCCCGGCAGCGCCGCTACCGGCCTGCGGTTCAGCTCCGACAGCGCCCGAGCCTCACCGCCACCACATAGACGCCCACCGCTCTCCCGCACCGTGCTGGGCTTCCAGAACGGCCCCGAACAGCTCCAACCCCCTTCACTTCCCTTGCCGCCCCCGCGACCCTCCGCTTCAACACTGCCCCGAACCGGGCCGTGTCTCACTCACCCAGGATTACTCCGACTCCTGGCACAGCCCCAGCGCTCCGGCAGCTTCGCGCCGCGTCGGTGTGGCTCCACCACGACTGCGGCCCTTCATTGCCACTATGCACCCTCCCTGCCACCTCGGCCCTGGTACCGCAGCCTCCCACGTTGCCCCAGGCCAGTTCTCCCTTTGCCCCTTGTCTGCTGGACCCCCCACTGTTTCTATCACAGCACCCACAGCCCAAGCATGAAACAACCACCTGTGCTCACCTACTCTATGGTTGCAGCCATAGTTCTGGTGCCAACCAGCGATGTTCAACAACTCCCCCACATGCAACCGCCCCGCAGGAGCAACACAGCACACACTCATCTGCCCCCAGTTGCAGCCTGGCCCACCAGCCCCTTGGTTCACAGCTACAGCCCATCAGGAAAACAGGGCCCATCACCATTATCTCCATCAGGGAAAGCCCAGCCTCCCAGGGCAGCAGAAGTGCATGCTAAAGAGAGCACCCTGCAGTGCGCAAATGAGAAGGAGAAGTAGTATTAAGGGGACAGGAGAACAAATTGGGGGTGGGGGGAGAAAAACCATGCGGTGACAGACAAATGGATGACTCTGGGAGCGAGGAAAGGCAAATGGAGGGCCTTGGTATGCACCAAAGGACTCCTAATGCATGCACTGGGGCTCAGCGGGGCAAAGGGGAAGTCAGCTATCATCATGGAAACTCCATCTCCCACCCCCGCCAGCAAAGGCCCCACCCTTTTGCCACCAGACACACTGGGAACATCTCAGGATGCTAACAGCAAATCCAGGGGCAGCCTTAGGACCTCACACAGCACTGAGGAACCCTGGCTGCCCCCAGGATGATGCAAAGCATTTCTAACCGCTGAATGTCGATGGCACTGTGAGAAAAATCCCCTGCACTGGGGTTGTCCTGGAACATTGAAGAACCTTTAAGTGGTCCAAGAGCCCTTGGGACTGGTCCCCAGCCTCTCAGACACAATGTGTAACCTCCTCCCTGGAGCACTGTGTTGAGGCACTTCTTTCTTACTGAACACAAAGGGACATGGTATAGTGGTCATGGTCACGACATAGGAGGGTCACCTGACTTGCAGGTGTGTAAAGATCATGACCATGGGGTTCTCAGGATTCCGCAATGCACAAGGACACAGACATCTGGGTTTCTGAGAATTTTTTTAGTACAAATTACTACAAAACTACTATTAAAACTAAATATATATAAGTATATATAAAAGTAATGTATATAGTGGGTATATATATACACACACTACAAGTCACTACAAAATTACCACTAGGAAAGCAAGCATATGTATTACAAGAGTAAAGCAAATATATGTGTATTACCTGATAGTACAGAATTCCAGCTAGTGAAGCAAGTATATATTTATAAACCTTTACCTATGTGCACGCCTGTAAATATATTATGTGATGTACTACCAATATGACACTCACCAAACAACTCCCAGGAGTGAAACTAATCGACAACAGAAAAGTCTCACTTCTAAGGTGATCCACATCACGGAGTCTAGAGCCAGCCATGCGTCCCTGATGAGGGTCCAGTCTGTCCAGTAGATCTCGTGCAAAGAAGCTCAAGCAGAGAAGCTCATTTTGGGTAGGTAGCGAGTTACTTTTTATACCTTTTTGGTGTGGATACATCAGTGGGTGTAGGACATCAGTTCCTGGAATAGTTGTCCCTAACTCCTGTTGTCCTAGACGGTCAGTTCGTCATCACAGTTTCTTTGTCCTGCACCCATCAAGGGTTTTTTCTCTCCTGCCGACGACTACTCATCAAGGATGTTTCAGCTAAACTTATCACGCACATCTCGGAGAGATATCTTTCTTTGTCAGTATGTTTACTGGGTCACCTTTGTGGCGGCTCCATCATATGGACATGACTTGAAAGAATAAAGCTTATTAATTAATGCACATAAATGACACCTGGGAGTGAGTGTATCACACGGCTCGGTGCCAGCATGCTCCCCCTTTTCCTGTGACACCAGAGGAGCCATTCCACAGTTCATCAGTCCAGTAGGGATGGATCGCCTCCTGCTCCTGCCCTTGATGAGACAAGAAACTTAAGTAGCTGTCAAACCCACCACCCACCCCCTTTTTCTTTCAGGGATAGCCTTCAGCTCTGGTATTTGAGAGGAAAAGCCCTGATTTCACCTGTCTGTACTTCTGCCCTACCTCTGGAATAAAGCCACACAAGAAATTTTCATTGCGCTCAGCTCACTCGTCACCTTAGCAGTCTGACTTTGTGTGAGGTGGCTGTACCATACCAAATCCAGACCCTAGATGTGAGCACAGAGCTGAACCCTGGTTGGCACAGGAGAAGGTTACAAACCCCACAGAAAGGTTCACAGCCTAATATTTAGAGTTCAGGGCGTACAGTTTATTATCTTAGGATTTAGACATTTCCATTTTTGTAAGTCTTAAATCCTGCATCTAAGTTATACACTTAAAATGGTTGTTAGGGATTTAAAGTTTATGGATGGTGATAGATTTTAAACCCTGATGCCTGATCCATAAATGAGTAAACTATAAACCCTGACAAATACTGAGCCTCACAAAACAAACTATAACCTCTGAGTAAGCAACCCTCAGCTATAAACTCTAAAAAATAAGCTGTAAGTGAAAGACACTGAACCCTCAGTTTTAGGTAAGAAACGCCAAAGCACTTATAAGCAGGAAAACAGTAAAGAGAACCTGAGGAATTTTTTGCCCTCAGCTTTAAAAGTTTCCGAGGAAGAAACACAGCAGAATGCACTCCCGCTGAACCTACCTGCAACACCGTAAGCACTAATTCATCTGCATTAGGGACAATTAACATGATTTTTTTTGGTCCTCTCAGCTCCACAGGCAAACATCCAGAGCCGGTCACATTTATTACCAGTAACCAGCCTTTCCTTAAGGAAAGCAGAACCTGCTGAGAGACGAAGCAGCACTTGTAACAACTGGTAATACTCCTCCTGCAGTCACTAACAGCACCTCAAAAACCTTTTCCTCTGGCCAATAAATCCCACCCTCAAGACTAACCAGAAAATACCTCACAGAGTAGCCAGAACAAAGGTAGAACACTGCAGCTGGGGAAATGTTTTTGGTTTGTTTTTTGGGTTTTTTTTAATGATGTAGAACAGACATTTTTTAGCATACTACTCACATGATATACATTTGTAGCCCAAGCTACCTAACTACTTGGCACATCACTGAGATTAGCACTGCCTCTGGCACACATGTCACTCACCTAACGCTTGCAGCTTCAGCCTCACAGAAAAAACCTCCAGCTCTCTCCACACGGCAGCACCCAGACTGCCACACTGTCTGCCCTCTGTCCCGCAGGGCTCTGCCCGCTTGCTTGGCACCCTCAGGTATCTGCCCCTACACTGGGTTTAACCCTTGGGTACTCTCTTCCTCTGTATCTCTGGCCACTAGAATATCATCCATAAAACCACGCCTTTTCTTTATTCTCTGGAAACAGCTTTTCTAATGTTTTTCGAATGTGACCATGTATTACTGCAAGTGTGTTGTGAAACCCCTGCAGTACCTGAGTAAAGGTATGTTTGTCCCTAAACATACAAGCAAATCTGTAGACTGGTTCTTCAGTTAGTGTGATGGCAAAGAAACAGATAGAATCATAGAATAGTTTGGGTTGGAAGGGACCTCTAAAGGTCTTGACTTGACTGCTTTAAGCGGGATGCGTGTATGTGTGGATGGGCATGGTGATGTTGATGATCCCTAACACCCTCAACTATTCTGTCATTCTATGAATCGGAGGGCTCTGCAGCATACCAGAAGAGCAACGGAGGGTTCCTGAAGAGTTTAAAGGGCAGACAGAGAATCCTCACAGGAAACAGAAGGCTTCTGGGGTGCACAGAAGGGCAACAGTGGGACATATGATACACAGAAAGGCAAATGGAGAGCTAATAAGGGGATCTGAGGACACCACAGGAGCAGAGTGCCCTGGGTGCAAGGAAGGCAGATGAGTCATGAGAAGACAGGGTGGCAAATAAATAGGTCCTGAAGGAACTAGATGACAGTCAGAGGGATCTAGGGAACACTGAAATGGAGGGATCCTGAGGGGAATCAGAGGACCAATAAGAAGGGGTCCTGAGGGAACTGGAAAACAAAAAGCAGGGGGATCCTGATGGGAGCGACAGCACATGAAGGTGTCCTGAGGGGATCAGAGCACAAGCAAAGGGCTCTGGGGTGTGACAGAGGCAAAGAAAAGAGCTCTGTGGCAGACTTTAAGGACAATGAAGTAGCCCTGAGGAGGTCTGAATTCTAACGGAGGGCTGTGGGGTATAACGGAGGCAAATGGAGGTGTCTGGGTTGCACCAAAAACCAAGTTGAGGGGTCCTGAGGGAAACAAAAGGCAACTGGAGGAGTGTGTGGGGTGCACCAAAAGACCAATGGAGGGCTCTCGAGGGGGTCAGAGGGCAAATGAGTTCTCTAAGGAGACTGGAAGGCAAACAGAGGGATTTGGGGAAACAGAAATGAAAATAGAGTGGGTAATAAGAGAATCCAAGTGAAACAGAGGACATCTGAAGGGACAGACGGGCCATTAGAGGGCTCTGCAATGCACTGGAAGACAAACACAGGGAGCATGAGGGAAAAGGGTGGCAAATGGGGCCATCCCAAGTAGACTAGAAGGCAATTCTCCGTATTTACCCACTTCCATGCCGTTTGGTGGAAATTAAGGGCACAACTCAGGAACTCCTTCAGCCAGCCCTGGCTGACAATTCCTCTCAAGTGCTCAGACTGCAGAAAAAGAGAAGACTGCAAGTCATCTTCTGTAACACAGAAATGCATTGCAGTCTCCTATCCATTTTCAACCCAGCAACCTATCTCAGACATACAAGGTTACTACATACATATGCAGAAACCAACAACAAAGCCTGCACCCGCTTCATTTACTAGAGGTCCCGAGCCTTCAATATTGCACCAGTTGTACCACATAACTATCAGACACACATGGTGGCCCACGGGGAACACCCCCCCTTCATTTTCCAAACAAGCAGCACACAGAATTCCACACACACAACTCACCTGACTCTAGAATGGTATAGGTTCAGTTGGAAGGAGCCTACAACAATCATCTAGTCCAACTGCCTGAAACACAGATACCACAGCTAGAATTAAACCCTCTACCTTTCCAACTCCAGTGTTATTACATGCTAGATGACCCAGAACTCCAGGCTTTTCTGTTCTTCTGAGCTCATTAAGCTCACTGAAAGCTTACACTGCTCATCCTTTGCTGTTCCAGCATCTTTCTAGATCTCCTGTGTAAGACACTTGTCCAGAGATAGTGGTATCAAGCCTGAAGTCACTTCCTCATAATGAAAGAGTGGCAGAAAAGCCAGAACCATGGCCAGGTTTGGGAGGAGCCTAACAACGCACAAGATGAATGATATTTGAAACAATACAGCTCAGTGCAGTACAAGCAACCTGGAAGATGATGTTGGCACACAACAAAAGAGTAGTACACACACAGTAGCAAAAGTCAAAATTGTGACATGAAAACACATGCCCTCCCCCTCACCCCAACACAGAAGCAGCTGTAGAACCCCAGGATGGATGCTTGTAAGCATGTCCATCTGAGGGAGCCACAGCCCTAAGGACTCACAACAGCACTGAGCAACACCTTTGGGCTCTATGAACCCCACAGCTCCAGGATGAGATGAGGCACTCAACTCTGCAGCTTATTCCCATCAGCATGATGCCATCCACACCTAGATCTGTCATCACTGGCCTCACTGGGGAGATCTGGGCCCACCACTGAGGATCAGGTACACCTGGGAACAGCTAGAACCAGCAAGAAGCTGTAGCCATTCCCTATGTCTCCAAACCCAGGGAGAGAACATGGTGCTGACATGAGACAGCATCAGCAGACAAGACAAATACATGCTTGCACAGACACTTGCATGAACACGTATATGCTTTGTGCTGACAGAAATACACTTGCATGGACCCACAAGAACTTGCACAGACAGATGCTCCCATGAACAAAGATCTCACAGCACAGGTATATGCAAGACAACAAATCCTGGCTGCTCCCAGCCTCTACCCTGCTATAGCTAGGGGGGGTCTGGGTTGTGAGGCAGAGCTCTCCTCGGGGGAGGCAGCTGGAGCTGGCAGCAGCATTCTTCCCAGTTGGTGCATTCAGACCCTCTGCTCTTCACCAATTCCACCTTGATATTCCCCCATGTCACTCCTTCATTTGCGCTGGAGCTCAACCAGGCTGCAGGACAACAAAGTGACGATTCACTTGAACTGAATTTGTACGTGGAATGCAGCTACTTAAATTGCTCACCTCCATGGAATGCTATTTGTTACAAGGACAGAAAAAAAAATTAAAAATAGCCTTCAAGTCATCAATTTATTAGGCTATCAGAGCTCATGCTTGTAACTCTAAATGTATTGAGTGCACATGAAATACTGTCTGCTTCATTGTATGATGTTTTATTAAGCTATACCAACTAACTCAGAAAGGATTAAACATTTAACTTTTATTATAAACCTGAATTCACTTCCTTCAGAAATGAGTTAGAATTATTTTTACGTATGCCTGGACCTTCACTTTTCAAATTAATGTCTGAGAGCTGTGTTTCAACTAATTGCTGGAATGATACTTCCGAGTGTTGGCACTGAATACCCAATGCCTAAGATTACCAGAATGAGCACAGAAATGTGCAATTTCCTTAGCATTCCATTTTCTTTCAAGTCTTATAGATGACAGGCCATCTCATGTAACGCTAACAAAGTTAACTCTTAAAATCACGTGAGTTCATTTCAGCTGTTAAGGCACATCCTTTCTTCCGCACAAATTAGTTTTACATACTGTAACAATAAACTAAACTCAAGGTATTTCAACATACTGCACTCTTTGCAGATACATTAATTACTGTAGTAATTAAAAAGGCTAACATAAATATTTATAGCAAATACAATTCCGATACATGTATGACAATTTATTGTACCACCATTCATATAAAGCATTTCAATCCAAAATGGTCAGAAACAATCTTAAATAGCTGCATAAGAATTTACAAACATTAGTAAAGATATACCACAGACTATAGCTTTCTAAGTTTTCAAGTGTAAGTTCTGGTAGATATCCATGTTTAAATAAAATGGACAATACCAGCAGAGATGCATACCTCTATCATCTTTATTTATAAAGAAGTGACAACACTAGAAAACACATTGATAACCAGTGCTTTGAACAGTGAAGGTGGGATCTAAAAAAGTCTGATTAAACTTAACAACCTTAGGTCTTTATCAAGTTGCGTATCTGCTAGGAATGCTGAAATGCAAGACTTTACACCTGCAATATTCCATAATGGAACAGCCACATAATATCAAATATAATCTCCAATTTCCAAACCGGTACATAAAAAACCCCATCACTAAGTATTAGAAGACCACTGCAAGTTCTTATTGCTTTTTGAGTTAAATAATAATCTTCAAATAAATCAAAACCCAAACAACCTCTACAGTATCTTGCTCATCCTCCTGTTCATTCATTAACACTGGAAGCAATCAGTTATTATAAGATGCAGCAACAGAGGCATTTAAAAAAACCCAAACAAAACCTATTTAAGTACATGGACATCCCCACCCTCCCCGCCCACCCTCACCCTGAAACCCACTATAACCACTTAGTGCCAGTAGAGGAGCAAAACTTGATAGACAAAACCAGAAATATGACTACAGTAAGAAGGAAACATAAAGGGAGATAGAGCTTCCTTAAATATTCAAAATCTGATGTCTTCCAAAACAAAGCACATCATCCTCATCATTTAAAAAAGGAAGTTGCTGTATATGTATCTAATCCTCGCACATGCTGAGCAGTTTTCAAGTCCACCGAGTTCCACTGTGCAGCAGTTGATTGCGAATTCAACAATGCTTCAAAAACTACAGTAATATTCAATGCGCTTTTTACTAAGGAGAGGAAAAAAACCAAATGCACATTGATGTTATTCTTGCCAGTTCAGCATTTCTGCAGCAATTCCATTTGTCTCTTGCAGTATGAAGTTTCTACCAGCATCAGTCTTCAGAATCATCCTCAGAAGCTGTTGGAACAACAGAGTATAATCAGAAGCCTTGACAAAGGTCTCTGACATTAGAACACTCTAAGATAAGTAGTGGAAACAAAGGTAATTTTATAATATTAAATAGCAGCTTGTAATACCCGCCCAAACCTTGTGTAATTACACAGCTTAATTTTTAAATGCATCTCATGTCTGAAAAATACAGCATTTTCAAATCAAAACTCGACATCACAAAGTGCAGCGTCCTCCTGCTGTTCTTCCTCAAAATAAAAGGAAGAAAACTTAATTACGCCAGAGATTCAACTTTTATGTAGTGTTTACAGTGGCTAATTCCAACAGTAGTCAGAGGAGAATATATTCAATCCATGACAGCAGCACCCAACACAAGGGAAAGAAATGACTCACAAAGTTAACAATTTGGATACTAAAATATCTAGAAAGGTTCGCCGGTCTAAACAAACAGAAAGACTCTTAAAATTTTTTTATATATATGTTGTTTAATGCAATGAAGTCAGGCCTACTTGGAAGCAGCCTCCTCTCTCCACCCCCATTCTTTCAGCATATGCAAAATGAACATAAAGCCCACATATGCATAGGATTTTATTGTTGCAAGGTGAATTAGAAGACAAATACACACTTGTCAACTATAATAAAAAAAGTCAGTACACGCATCTACAATAGGTTTGTAAAGAGTTAGCTTGTCCGTAACAGGATTTTAATCTGTCCTCATAAGCAAAATTTGCAGTCAAGCAAGCATTTACACTCCCGTAACTTGTTCCATCTCTGAACACAGAAAGAAGCAAGGTCTGTCTCCTCACTTCCCCAGTTCTTAGAAGAGAAATGTAACTAAAGTAGCATCTATAATAAATCTAAAACTCAGTATTCCTCACCAGCAAGTTAGATAAAGCCTGAATTAAATATAGATTACTGTGTAAAATGGCACTCATTAATTTTTACTCTAATAAGGATGCACATAACTTAGGAATAAATTCTGAACTCGAGCCCACCTTTTCTGCTCTAATTGCAGAAATAATCACCTGCTCCTTGAACTAAAAAACTTACACACACACAACATTCCTTATTGTACTCCAAATACATCCCGTGCACTGAAAATTCATATACAGACTTCGAATGTTGATATTCACATATGCATTAGGGAAAAAAAAAAGGTAGATCAACTATCCTTCTACTGCCTATTCATCATGCCCAGAAATAATACTTAGATTCAGGATACATTTACCAGAAGTCAGCATATAGTTTTGAATTTAAGCACACTGAAGAAGCCATTAGGTGAAAAGTAGGCTAGTCCTTTGCCAAAATTGGCAACTGTTAAAATTCATTCCTGAAGTAGATAGGTCTGATCAAGGAATACACACAACCGAAAAGTATGTGCTGATAGAAAAAAAGAAAGGGGAGAAGAGGCCAAAAAAAGAAAGGGGAGAAGAATGGCAAGAGAAGTATGGTAATTTCAGTACAGTGAAATTAAACTTTAATGTTTATTTTCTACTAGGACCCATGTAAAAGGCTACAACCTGAAGGTCATCACCAATTCCATAACTACGTACTACTAGAATTACAATAACCAAACTGTAACTAGGGAGGAATCTTGTTATCACTTGCAGAAAACACTTCTGTGGTCTAAACAACTCTATGCTGTTGGGAAATTAATCATGGAGAATTAAAAACAGTTCCCCCTCAGAATAATTCTACTGATAATGGAAAAAGCACTGCTGGGTAAAGTAAAATTTTCCATAATTAAGTTTGGTATTATGAATCTTGGCAAGGAGGATTGTACTCAATTTAACTTTGACTTGATCTAGTGGGAGGGGAGGGGAAGAGGGGAAGCACCTACTTTCAATATCTTCCATATGTGCCTGAAGAGTTCTTGCAAGGTTAATAAACTAGAAACAAGGCAGAGAGAAAGTAGTTTAAAAGTTGCAAAGTTATCTGCAGAAATTTGCAACAAGTTAGCAAAGTTTTCTTCACTTTCTTCACTTTTTACATCCCAAAGCTTCATCCCAGATGTCAGTTACCCTAACCCATTTGCCCAACTTACAAAAACCAATGCAAAATTTAATATAAATCCCCACACATTAGACTTCAAATTGCTATTGCACAGTTATTTCAGCTTCCACTCTACGTCAAATGTTTCTGGTAGCAGTTAGTGGCATCATCTTCATGTTCTACAGTCTGTAAAACACATCAATTTCGAAAGTAGCACACAAACAAGTGCCAGTTTTATGAAAACCATTCCTAGAAATTGTAATGCAGAAAAACATAATCTGTAAGGACTGCATTAGTTGGATCCATTTCATTTACTTCACCAATAATATGGCAAAACAGAACCCTCTGACTGAACGAAGTTAATAAAAAAATGCATAAATACACTTAAGATTTTACCTGTAAATAAAAAGTTTAAGATCAGGATTACTATTAGGCAATGGTGGCAGTTTAACATTAGAAGAACGTGGTATCAAAACGCAAAGCCAAAATCCCTAGGAATACAAGTTTCCTAGGCAACTTTGAAAGTCTCAGCCAAGTGTTTTTTTTGTCAGTGACAGTCTACATCACTGTTTCAGTGACAGTCCAGATGTTGAGAGACAGCAAATAAAATGAAACAAGAATATAATGCTACAGTTTCCATAGCTCAGTTGTATGCTCGGTACCAAACACACATCGGTGCTCTCACTGGTTTAAAATGCAGCGTCACACAACTGTGTAATGCTGCCTCTGATGAAAAACCAGTAAAAACATCTTATTTCTGCAATGCACTCAAGCTAATAACCTGTACTGGCTGCTATTAGATTATGTGTCTTTTACGTCTCTACACTTGTAGCAGAGAAAACTGGACATTTCATTTGTGGATCATGGAACACAAGCTCTACATTAGATGCGTACAGAAAAGAGGACCACTGTTCTAATACATTAAGAGATTAGAGCACAGACCTGCCTCTACCCCAAGGGCCTAGTACCTCCTAGCAACCATTCCAATAAGCGTTGGACAAACTTAATATTGACAATTCTTTGTATAATTAAAAAACCCAAACAAACAATAATAATCAGCTTTTCAGGAGCTCAGCTGATGAAGAGCACTGATTCATTAGCTAGTATCAAATAAACATGCAGAATACAGGATTTCTGAATGAGTCACTATGCAGAAATAACTTTGTAAGATGATCTCTTACCGGTAAAATGTGTACTTACTGCATTTCTAAGCCAAGCCATTTAAGTGACAAGAATCCAGTCAAATACAACTATAAAGAGCTTTGACTAATGCCAGAAAATCATACTATAGCTAGCCAGTTTCAGAATGTAATATTCAAGTACATATTTAGGTGCAATCCAGTAGGCAAGCACTGCAAGGTCTAGACCTTTGCAATGTAGACTGGCATAATGAGAAAAATTGATCAAGTAAGACAGTCCAACATTCTCAACTGCATGTTTTGTACAGAGGGAGGTTAACCTTCCAGTTTTGCATAAATTCACAATAATCATGACAACATACATGCAAAGCAATGAATTACCAACAACCTTGACAAAAATGATTTTGCAACACAGTAACTGCAATAAAGTAGTACCTTCAGTTTCCATTACCGCATTGACAAACCCAGACCATTTTTAAACCTAAATTCGTTAAATAAGCATGCTTCTTGGGTATCTAGCTCCTAGCTACCTATCTATCGCTCAAGGTAGCAATCTAGTTCCAATTTCTCTGTACGAGCAATTCCTGCCACAAAATCACTGCATACTTACTCTGACACGTGTGCTGGCCTCACTTGCAGTTCCTAGCATATCAGAAAAGCGCTGCTCGCATAAGTGTAACAACACTACAAGGTAGAGACCAGAGCTGATAAATTCATAGTCTGCCTTAAAGGAGATCAAAAGAAACATTCAGAATGTCAGTGATATGTCTGCATATATGATTCAAGAAATACAACAAGAATTAAATTTCACTGGAAACAGTATGTATTTGATCTCTAATTGTTCCAAGAGAATTAGGGAAACGTAATACTAAAAAATTTTAATTACTGAAAAGCTATTTATACTTCTGGTTCTTGCCACCCACCCCAGATCTAACATATTATCCTTGAAGATAAATAGAGTTCTACAAATAAAATCTCAGTCAGCATGATTAGTTTACAGGAAGGAATCTGAGAATCAGAGTATTATACCACTGGGGAAAATAAAAACAACAAACTTGGCTGGTTTCTTTTCAGTGGTCCCAACGCTTTACAGAAAGCCGAAATAAAGGGAAATATTCTAAGAACTTTATAATATTGTAAGTATTCTGAGAAATTATTTTCCCTGCTAAGATGAAGAAAAACTTTCAAAATGCTACTACTGAACTGATCATTTAGAGTAAATTCTTCAGGAAAAAGTTTCAAAGCTCTTATTTCTATCAAAGTACAGTGACAGTAACTAACAATCAGTAGTGCTAAAACATAAGATGATGGCACTCTCGAGAAAGACTTTTCAGTCTGGCCCAAGTGACAGGAACTAGAATACTAGGGTAAGAGCTTATTCTAACTAATAAGAAAATTAGAGATTGGTGTTTGGCCCCAAAACTGGTGTCACTTTGTATTTTCTTTCAACTTCTGAGGTAGGCAAATTTCATTAGTCTTTCTATATTCACAGAATACAACCCAGAGAATAAGGAAAACCCCCTGAATAAAGTTCATCAAAATAATGCCAGCTTTTTGTTATTTATTCATTTTTAAATACTACACAAGTAGTGTACACTACTACACAGTGTAGTGTACTACACTACTACAGTAGTTCTAAGATAATGTATTTTATATAACGAGAGTAAAACTAATGGGCCTTTAATTATTTTTAATTTAGGAAAGGACTTGAAGGAGCAGCAGGAAGCTGTTAGAAAAGAGGTTCGCTTCTACCACTCTAATGAAATAAAAGAAGTTTTTAATGGTATATTTAAAACAGCTTAAGTGTGTTAAAGAACAGCTAAAAGCAAAGACAATTCATGACAATGTGAAATTCAATCTAATCATACTAGTATTCCCACTGCACCTATGTGGCAGAGACACTGGACTGCAAAGCTAGATGACAGATCTGCAACTAAGAAAAGGATAAGAGATATATTACACTTACTGAAAGCTCAGCTATAAGCAGCACAGCAGGAAGACAGAATTTGTCTGAATATTGAGGAGAAAATCTGTTCCATGTTGACATTACTTTACGTCCGTAACAGTCCTTCTGAAAAGGAGATGCATTTTCCTTCTCTAAAGAAGAGCACCCTCCCAGCACTAAACCAACACTTACCAAATTAGGCAAAATATACTAACTTGTTCATTTGCATGTGCCCTATAGAGTTCATGAATGTCAAAGTCTTCCAGATTCAGATGCAACTTCTCCTTGCACAGTTCACAAGTTGTTACTGCTTCCAAAGAAGAACCTGGTGGGGAGGGGCAGGAGGAAAGTCAGTGTCAAGTTGCAACAATCTATAACATAGGACACAATTATACAAGCATTACAAACTGTAACTAATTCTTGGCTTTATTTTGCAGAGCAAGGTTAGAAGAAAAGAAAGCCTCTAAGATTAATGTAGTGACCAGCTGCTACTGTCAGAACTTAAATGCTATAGAATGTTTACCCAGCTCCACGTATCTTGCCTCACGTCCATTCTGGACACCATATGCCTCTTACAGAAAGTCTGGCATAAAATCGCTGCTTGGGCTGTTTGAATTCTACAGTGTAATCCAAATATACACAAAAGTTATAATAAATATACTGGAATAGCTTAAAGTTATTGCCAGAGTAACATTTTGTCTTAAAAGTACCAGGTTTAAAACAAGCTGCTCCATAAGTAACAAGATGAACAAAGCAAGTTTATGGTGGATTTATGTCTTATATAGTTAAATACTTCAAATTAATTTCTCCTACACGCTAAGGCTTTTAATACATCCCTGCTCTGACATGGGTCACCTGATACCGAGTAAAAAAACTAAACATGCTAGCACCTTCCTTTGGTAAAAAGTATTCCATGATCTTCATGTCTTCTACCAAGCCACCTATTTTTAAATCTTAAAAATACCACAGGTAACTTAGTTATAAACTGCTCAATCAACTTATGACAAAAACATTTGTACAGTGTGCAATTTCTGAACTGTTTCTTAAAAAAAATTCTATATGCACTTCGAAGTAATTTTTTGAACAAGCAGTTTTAACTGCCTTGAACAGGAGTTAGTATCTTCAAAAAAAAAAAAAGTATAGTTACAACAGAGAAACATTTTTAGATTTTCAAATTCCTTATAGCCTGGCTGTAAGTCTTAAAAACTAGAACCACATGCATGACGAAGGGTGGGGAACAAACTCACCCAAAGTAGTAGAGTAGCTCTAAAGCTACACTTCTGCAACATTATATTTTGTCTAATATCTTAGTAGACAATCCCAAAAATTTAATTCTCTGAATGACAAATACAGTTCTTGGAACTACTCACATGAGAAGCTGCACAGACACACAATAAGCCTGGAAGTGCCACACTACTGTTTGTTCCCAACTGCTCATTTTTCAAATAAGTACCTTAATATTAGTAAGAGTAACCCTCCTGGTAAGCCTCCCAACATAACTGGAAGTCTACCTTGGTCTAGTCTGCTTTACCTGAATTAATCTTGGACTGCAGCCATTTTTTCATGCACTCCTGGTGAACATACTGCAGACTTCCAGTGCATTTGCATGGCTCTATTAAAAGGTTGTCAGAACTTGCAGAGGACATCTGACAGATCCTGCATAAGTCACCCTCTTCATCTTCAGAATCTTCTAAAAGCAGGCTGAATAGGAAGGAATATCAACAAAGGCTGTGACACATTTCACGTAAGACTTTTTATAATGACAATTCCATTCATCAAACTGTTCTCAAACCTACGAGGATTAAAACAAGTTTCTCTAAAGACAAAAGTGAGAACACAGGTGACAGAGGACCGAGTTGCTGCCTTCTTTGAAGAAAAGTCGCCTTTTAACATCATGGTTACAGAAAACCCTCTCATGTTAAGTCAGGTACATTTTATTATCTCAAAAAACCGTACTAATTTACCTCTCTTTAATTTTCTGGAGTCTTTCTGGATCTCTTGAAGGTGCTATTTTAGACTTGCCACTTTCTTGTCCATCAGACTGATTCCAGCCAGAGGGAATAATATCTACAGTTATCATAAGATTGTCAGACAGACTGCTTCCTAATGTTGGAGGCACTGCAAAGCGAAAGAGAGAACCAGGCAGAATTCCAGAACTTCTCCTACTGTGGGCTGAATCTGGTGGGGAGGCAGTAGCTGTAGGAATACCAGATACTGCAGGTGTTGGTGGTCTGCTAACAGAAGCCCGAGGAGGGCTATCTGATGCTTCAAGAGAGGTCTCCTCACCTGACTCTCTTCTTCTGAAGACATGTTGTGATCTAGCAGTTGTATCAGAGGTAGAGATCCTTGCAGATTCATCTCTTCCTTCTCTTCTTCTTCTGGAAAAGAGAGGTGTACATCTGTTCCTCAAAGATGATGATAACCAGGATCCTGTGCTCCTGCTTTCAGAGTCTGGCCTGTAACTTTCCCCATCTGAATCAGAGTTATGATTTTGTGAAACTCCTGATAAACCCCATCTTCGTCTAAGAAAACTAAATCCCTGAGAAGCTTCAGACGTCTGAAGTCCTGGAACTTCTGGAGTTGCAGCTCCATTACTAATCGACAGAGTAGAAGCTTGAACTCTTGGGACCACCGTTGACTCTTCAGAGCCTAATGATCTTGTATGCAATGAGTCTTGGCTAGACCTTCGAGAGAAAAATGTAGATGACATACTAGATGCTAAACGAGACAGCAGCTGTCTGGTTGTGCGCCTCCCTTCGCTGTCAGCCGCAGGCTCGTTCAATGACCTCTGAGAAGATAAAACCCTTTCAGAACCACTTGAGGAAGGAGTTTCATCTCTAATGGCAGTAAGAGAAAATGCTGGCTGCATGCTCCTCTGGGGAGATTCCAATTCATTTCTCCTTTGTCTTGAAGAATAGCTGGATCTTGAAGAGCTCATGTTAGAGTCTCTGTTGAAAAAAGATGGCTGATGATCAGAAGGCAACTGGCGGTTCATGGATGCATTCAGCCTCAAAGTGCTTAACGAGTTCTCTTTTGGTCTTGCTCCCTCTGCATATGAAGAGGCAGGCCTGTCTTGAAGATCTGTTGCAGAAAAGCAGAAGAAAATACTATGACAAGATGTGCTTTAATTGTTACACTCCAGACGGATAACTCTAAAATGTAAACGCAGAAGTTCAGGATTTCGTGATCCTTACACAAAATTGTTTCAAATTTGGCAGGTAGATTCCAGAGCCATATTAAGTTTACATTTACTTACCAGAATTCTAAAGTTAAACTGAAACCTAGACTGGTTTCAGTCTGGTAAATCCATTTGGAATCTATCACCCCCAAAATCTTCAGATTATTAAGGTATGACTCACTTTCTTATATGTGAATATGAAAATTCTGACCATCTATCAGGAGTTACATAAGAACAGCATCTGAATTAAAAACAGCAAACTGTATACAATACTATTTCTAACTTAAAGGTCCATTCTGCCTGTAGACTGAGAAAGATGGGTTAATCAAAATTTCAGTACTGTAGCAGACACCAGAGCACCCAAAACAAACGCATGGATAAAGCCAAGTATATTCCCCATCTATTATAACAAGCTACCCTTATTGTTCTCATTATAAGAACATCAAGAGCTGCGGTTACAAACACTACTTAAAGGTAGCATAAAATTATTGACTTTGGATAACAGAAATTGAATAGTATCTAAATTAGATGTGTATCTTACTATACTAATGTTTTAAACCAAGAAATCAAAAATAAAAAGAATACCCTAGAAATACTGTAATTCCACTGCTCCAGCCCAAAAGGGTTATCTAGCTATTCCTTTTATCAAAGAAATGCAACAACTAAGTTAGCTCACATGTTCAGCTATGCAACTTGCTTAAGCACGGTCAGACTTAACCGTTCTGGATTAGTAATCTCATCTGCTCTCCCAATTACCCTGATTACCTATAGTCCATTAGATAACTAACACCACATTGTTGTGTCCTGCCCTGCTTTTTAAGTGTACATTTGATCACCCAATGCTTCCCAGTGGCCTACAGGTCGAGGGAGGTGATTCTGCTCCTCCACTCCGCTCTGGTGAGACCCCACCTGGAGCACTGCATCCAGCTCTGGAGTCCTCAGTACAAGAAAGACATGGACCTGTTAGAGCAGGTCCAGAGGAGGGCCATGAAAATGATCAGAGGGATGGAACCCCTCTTCTATGAGGAAAGGCTGAGAGAGTTGGGGTTGTTTAGCCTGGAGAAGGAAGAGAACGCTCCAAGGAGACCTTATTGCAGCCTTTCAATATATAAGGGGGGCTTATAAAAAAGATGGGGACAGACTTTTTAACAGGGCCTGTAGCAATAAGACAAGGGGTAATGGTTTCAAACTACAAGAGGGTAGATTCAGACTAGATAAAAGGAAGAATTTTTTTTTACTATGAGGGTGCTGAAGCACTGGAACAGGTTGCCGATGCCCCACCCCTGGAAACATTCAAGGTCAGGTTGGATGGGGCTCTGAGCAACCTGATCTAGTTGAAGATATCCCTGCTCACTGCAGGGGGGTTGGACTAGATGACCTTTAGAGGTCCCTTCCAACCCAAACCATTCTATGATTCTTATAAGGATGTTTTCTGTATATACTGTGTAAGTACCTCAACACACTGAGAAGAATTCTACTGTAGCTGAACTGTAGTTAACATTACATGAAGCAGCCAAGGAGGCTAACATCAGCTAGTCTCCTTCCTCAAACGGCTAGATTTGGGGGAAGTGGGGGGAAGGAGGAAGCAGCTGAAGCCCGCTAACCTAAGAAGGGAAACTTCTTCCAATATTTTAACTACTTAACAAGCATAGGTGGATTAAGGTAGAAGCTTTCTCTATGTATTCTGGAATTGAAACCTTTCGTGTTTGTAGTTTTGGTGTTTTTCTAGTTTTGTTTTGTTTCTTTTAACAGGTTCTGCATTGCAATCACCATTTATTGTTGAAGCTCAGGTTTATGCATCTGGCAGATTCTAACTAAAGAAACATCTGCACAGATGCCAAACATCTGGCATATGGTTTTGATTACACAGCAGGGAACGCAGTTGGGAGTTATTTTCACAGCACTTAACAGTGGCACTACTGCTAGAAATGCAGCATGGACAGAACAAAGCAAGGCTGTCTACCCATCCATTTCTCCCATTAGGCTCTACCAGGTAAACTCCAACTGTCCACTTATTAAAGAACTGTAGAGTATGATGACATTAAAACATACTCTTCTGGTAACGCAAGACTGCAGGATGAAATCTGGAACTAGTTTTTATCTTTTCTGCTTACCTTCTATACTTGTAAAAATGGTAATTTTTTTTAAACTTCTGCATTATAAAGTACCACTAATGCATCTGCAAAAGGTGGCAGATCAAGACTGATGATGAGCTTCCCCCGAGACAGCTCTAAAAGGCCACAACACTCTGAATAGAAAGTGAAGATGACAGTGCAGAAGTCCATACTAGTCCTAGCACTTACCATGGAACAAACCTCTCACCTCGTGTAAAGTGTGTGTTTATTCATTTTTATTTTCAGTGGTCTAGCAGTTTTCCCTAATAACCACTCAAGAACCCAAATGGAAAGAGATAATACGATATGGGCACCTTAATGAAAACCCATTCCTGAGTCAAATTAACATTATTTCTTCTCCCATACCTAAATACAAAGAGATCTTAAGATGAACAAGAACAGAAGAGGCTTACTGACTATTCACACATATCCTGAAAGCTCTGCTAAGGCACATGGAGGACAGGGAGGTGATTCGAGACAGCCAGCATGGCTTCACCAAGGGCAAGTCCTGCCTGCCTGACCTAGTGGCCTTCTATGATGGAGCGACTACCTCAGTGGACACGGGAAGGGCTACAGATGTCATCTATCTGGACCTCTGTAAGGCCTTTGACACGGTCCCCCACAACATCCTTCTCTCTAAACTGGAGAGGTATGGACTTGATGGGTGGACTGTCCGGTGGGTGAGGAGCTGGTTGGATGGTCGCATCCAGAGGGTGGTGGTCAACGGCTCAATGGCCAGATGGAGGTTGGTGACGAGTGGCGTCCCGCAGGGGTCCGTATTGGGACCGGTACTGTTTAATATCTTCATCAGTGACATAGACAGTGGGATCGAGTGCACCCTCAGCAAGTTTGCAGATGACACCAAGCTAAGTGGTGCGGTCGACACGCCAGGGGGGCGGGACGCCACCCAGAGGGACCTGGACAAGCTCGAGAAGTGGGCCCGTGTGAACCTCATGAGGTTTAACAAGGCCAAGTGCAAGGTCCTGCACCTGGGTCGGGGCAACCCCCAGTACCAATACAGGCTAGGGGATGAAGGGATTGAGAGCAGCCCTGCCAAGAAGGACTTGGGGGTACTGGTGGATGAAAAGCTGGACATGAGCCAGCAATGCGTGCTCGCAGCCCAGAAGGCCAATCGTATCCTGCTCTGCATCAAAAGCAGCGTGGCCAGCAGGTCGAGGGAGGGGATTCTGCCCCTCTACTCTGCTCTGGTGAGACCCCAGCTGGAATTACTGCATCCAGCTCTGGAGCCCTCAGCATAAGAAAGACACAGACCTGTTGGAGCACGTCCAGAGGAGGGTCACAGAAATGATCAGGGGGATGGAACACCTCTCCTATGAAGAAAGGCTGAGAGAGTTGGGGTGGTTCAGCCTAGAGAAGAGAAGGCTTCGGGGAGACCTTCTTGCAGCCTATCAGTACTTCAAGGGGGCTTATAAAAAAGATGGGGACAGACTTTTTAGCAGGGCCTGTTGCGACAGGACAAGGGGGAATGGCTTTAAACTAAAGGCGGGTAGATATAGACTAGATATAAGGAAGACATTTTTTATGCTGAGGGTGGTGAAGCACTGGCACAGGTTGCCCAGAGAGGTGGTGGATGCCCCACCCCTGGAAACATTCCAGGTCAGGTTGGACGGGGCTCTGAGCAACCTGATCTAGTTGAAGATGTCCCTGCCCACTGCAGGGGGGTGGTCTAGATGACCTTTAGAGGTCCCTTCCAACCCAAACTGTTCTATGATTCACACAGTTACAGTGGCAAACACTGATACCATTTTCTAATGACTGAATGCATCTACAAGCTAGACCATTTGTATATTCTTTGATGGTTTAGCCAACACATGGAAGGTGGCCAACCAACTTTATTTAAAAGACTACCTTAAAATTAAATAGATCTTTTGGCTTTGTGTTTTGAAGAAAACATTAAAAGAACACGTGAAGAAACTAACAGGCATGCAACCTACGGGTTTACAAGCTTTCAGTTGTACAATACATACATGTTGAAGATGAAAAGTCACTGTTTCTGTAGCTGTGATCCACCAGGTTATTAACAGACAGATCTGTTCTTCTTTCTAACTCTCTTCGCTCTCTCACCAGCTCAGTTCCAAGGGAGCCAAGCATCACTGACGAAGATCTAGGAATCCTACTGTACCTCCAAGAGGAATCTAGAGAGAAAAAGTAAATAAATCTCCTGTTTTTGTAATAATTTAAAAATCCATTAAAGCTGGTACTTATGCATTCTGATTATACCATATTAAGGGCGAGTTTAACAATACCACTAAGCTGATCAAGTGGCCAGCTGCCACAGCTTGCCAACATAAAGGCAAGAGTAAGCAGCACTCTGCTGATGCCTGCACTTACTTAATCTTGCAGTGAGTTAGTTCTGAAAGCTAAACCAGAAAAAAGTAGTAATACTTTTGTGAAGAGTCAGACCCATTAACACTCATACAGGACAGGAGGAGGACGAGAAATAGCAACTTGCTTTCTAATGGTAGCTAGTTATTAAATAGGCTTCACAATATGGCAAAACAGCAGCTTGAGACTTAGTAAATGCTGCCGTTCTAATGATGCTTCTTAAATGCTCCTAAAATTCATTTTCCAGAAAGACAGCTGAAGCTTAAGTGCAGCTTACACAAACTTTAAGAACAATGACTAATACTGTTCTTGCTCATATTGCAGAGTAAAACACTTCAGTTTAAAAAGGGATCTTGTTTTTTGCTAAAAGCACCAACAACTAAATAGGGAACTGTACATACTTCAGCTGTGAACAAAACTCTTGTTCCAAAAAAGTGTTCTTCAATTACTCTGAAAAATCCACCTTGATTTTGTTTTACTGCTAACTTATAAATCCAAATTTAAGCATTCATTGGTCAGCAGTGTGATGACCAAACAATCTAGAAATGGGAAGACAGACAGTCCTACACCGTAATGTTAACGGCGGTCATTTTATTAACAAGAGTAAGAAAGCATCAACAATAATGGGTTTTGAGCAAGAATTTATTAACTTTTGTTTGGATGGCTGTGTAGTTCCATACGGGGATATAAAAAGAACATTGATCCATACTCACAAGGGTAATCTGAATGGATCTAATGGTCTGTTTCAAAACGTTCTAGAAGTATTTTCAATATAAGTTTTTGACTGTTATTTCCTGACCTTTAGACTTTCGTTAGCATATTGCTTAACTTACATCTATCCAGGTAACATACTTATTTACAGCTTTAATGAAAATCTCAGTTTTTCCTGAAAGAGCTCCTAGTGTAGAATGTTTATTTTTGCCTGGCCTACAGAATGAGTTTAGGCCCTGCAAAAAAAAGAACTCTTTCTTCCCTGACCCCTAACAACAGCACCCTAAGCAGCCATGACACTGTGCTTCTTGGAACATAGAGCTAAGTAAGGTAAAGATTTCCTTTCTGCTGTCCTTGACACACGTAGGTTTACCAACACAATTTGACTCATGAAATAACAGCAGCTGCACTCATTCTTTCCTTGAAATCTTAACCAATTAAGACGTATTTGAGCCATGAAGTTCAGATTTACTGCAAATAGAATAGGTACAGGTAATAATTTTGAAGTAACATGAGTACAATTGGCTTTTCAAAAGACCACGTTAACAGCATTCTCAGTTCTTTGGATACTGCTATCAGTGTGAACATACTCTTCTGTTAGGCACAGGTTTTTAATATTTAAAAATAATAAAAGCATAATATTTCAAAGCAATTCTTTTAAAACTTGGTAAAACCTGATCTTACTACTCAGACAATTTTCATGTAACTCAGCTCTAGTAATCAACCTCTCACCTGAAAAGGCAGTCAAGCCATTACTTCTCACAGAAGAGGTAGATGTACAAGATAGCTTAGGTCTCTTTGAATCACTATCTCGCTGCTGGCTATGCAGTCTTGAATATGCTCCCTGAGTTCTCTCAGACTCACCATAACACCCAGATGTAAAATGAGAGGAAGAAGATGTAGACTGAAATAACATTAAAAAAAAAATTACAGACACAGTATTTCAGATGTACTTACACTGAACAAAAGTGTACATAATGTAAGACTCACAAAAATAGTAAAGAATAACTTTAAGATGCAAAGCCTTTTTATTTAAAAATAATGTAGGATTTATGCTTGTGCTTTTGATCAGTATTCCCAGGTTTACTCAAGACAGTCCTACCAACAAAAGCTGGTTTCTGTTACAATCAGAACATTATAATAACAATAACAGCATTATTTTTCCTTTATAGATAGATGTGGCTTACAGGGGAAAAAGATATTCCTGACTTCTAAGATGCTATAAACATGATCAAATATAGCTTTACAGATCTCCACGGAAACATAATTTTGCTATCCAGAAATGGCCAAAACTGATCAGCTTTCTGCTTTTCCCGTCTTAATATTTCTACTGCAATTGAAAGTGTTTTATTATCACTCTAGAGTGCATAAGCACGTCAAAGCAGCAAACTACTTTATTTTTGGAGTTATGAACGCACATTCTGGAACCCAGTTAAGAAAAGCTGTTAAGGCCTGAGCCTTGGATCTCAGTCAGGTGACAGTTCAGCCTCCATTTTCTTTCACAGTATGCTGTAAGCAGCATATAAGTAAGCACAGTCACAGTCACACTATGAACTGCTCCTCCACAACTAAGTTTTCTAAAGGTCTCCAAAACCATGAACTTTGTGTTAACTCACAAAGCTGGTACCATACAAAAACCACACCCCCTAGAAATACCTGATGGAACAAGCTGAGTATAAAAAAAACATTAATTTTGCCATCCGTAGGACTATAACATGTATGAGACTCTAGTCACCCCCTCCTTTTTTCTTTTTAAATGGATACTTGCAGAGCCACTCTCACTTCAAATTTATTTCTTAACTATTAGTAAAACTAATACACATTATTATTTTCATCCTCTGAATAATTTCTTAACACTGCTATCTTCTTGCTTTCCCTCCATCTTGACTTAATAAGATCTACTTATCTAAAAACATTACAGTGAGCCCCTGCTAGCAGCTTTTCAGATTGGGAAGGCTAAGGTAAAACCCTGATTTTGATTTTTTTTTTTTAAAGTATTACACGTTAACAATTCTCACCAATCTGCTTCTGCTTCCCAAAAATCTTCCAGAATGTGGATGATCAAGTGTCCCTGAGTAGCGAGTTGGAGAGGACGTTGTAAGCTTCCAAGGAGTTTCATGGGTGTCTCTTTCTCCAATTCCCCAGTCTCTACTGGAACTATTCAATACACTGGATTCCTGAAGAACAACATGTAACTCAAAATGAACTCAATATCTGATCTGAATATTGAAAATACAGGGAAGTGGAGGTACTATCAAATCTGGAAACCTTTCATGAGAAACCTCAAGGGATACCCAAGAATAAATTAAACAGGCTTAAGAGAGAACCACTGGCAAAAGGGAAGAGTTTTTTTAATTACTTTCTAGCAGTTATCAGCTCCTTTATTTGTCCTCTCATTTGACTGTGAACAATAAAAGTTGAAGTGTAAGGCTTTTGAGGCATTACCGCAACTTAGATACTCCAGCAACAGGGCAGAATTAAGTACCTCACTTTCAAGTGTTAAGTAAAAAAAACCCACACGTGTAGAAAAAGAGCCTCCATGACAGCATAAGTGCCACAGCAAAAGTGGCTTTTTGGCCACTACAGCAAGCCATCTGTCTTGTCCTGGTCATCAGTTTTAATACAGGAAAGAGTGGGTACAGAGAGGGGGAGAAAAGAAGAAAAATCGTGTTTTGGGCCTAACAGATAATTATTTTTACATAAGGAGCATGATCCGTCCTAGTAAAACAGATGGGACAACAAATGTAAACTATGTCATCAAGTTGTTATTCCTTAAAAAAAAAGATACCATGCTACTGCAAATTACACATTATCTTCTCTGAGTCTTAAACACTTTTACCACTGCTTAATTTTTTATTTCTCTGCAGTCTATTCTAATAATCCATCATTGTGCTATTGGTAGGGAAGGCTTGAAAATTAGTCATTGTTAATTCCAATTACATTTCATGCAAGCAGCAAAAATACATTTCCATTTTTCACTACAAAATTTAATCTTTTGTGTCTCTAAGTTTCTTATAAATCACTAACGTTGAAGACCACCATAAAACAGTAAACAGCACTGGGTACAAAACCACTTTGGGCTTAAGAAATAAGGTAAATAATTTTAGTAGCCCATTTCAGACACAGTACAAAGATTGAATCCACAGTTTGATATGCATAACAAACTAAGACTGTTTGGCAAAAGAGTCCTGCAAATAAACATTGTTTGCTGCATTACCTCAGAACAAAGTGCTCAAATTATTTGAAGTCTGATGTCTGCCCGGCAACGACTGTAACTGTTCTTTTTGTGTTTTCTCTTCCAAGATTGAGGAGCTCTAGTCTTTACCTTGGCTACACAGGCAAGTTTCTAATAATGAAACTGGGAATTGTTTTAACAGATAAATCTATCTTTAAGAGAACCTAAGGGATGAGGTTCTACACTACTAGTTCACTGAATTTCAATGAATAGATGATAATTAAGGAAAGACATTGCAATTTAATTTGCTCCACAGAATTGCTGAAATTAGTAAAATTAATAGAAATAAAAGAAATCCAACCATTTTATTACAGCTAAGCAGAGTTTGTAAGTGATTATATGTCCATCCTCTTTCTATGAACTATTAATACTACAACTACAGTATTTTCTGTCACTATTTCTTGAAAGTTGTAGTACTAGCATTTAAAAAGCTGAAGAAATATTCATGCTCATCATTCTCACAAGCAAAATTAAACCTGAAAATAAAGTATCAGCCAGTAAGTTTTCTCATATTTCAAAGTCTCAGTAGGATTCATCAGTTTTCTAAATTATTTCATATATGAATAATCTGCCATCTATGGATAACAGAAAGAAAAAAAAGCACCATACTAGGTATCAAAAAAGTGGCTTTAAGAGAAAGTAGACGATCAGGCATGATGTCAGGAAAGCTTAACCTTATTGCTATATCCGAAAAGAAAAAAAACAACAACTCAGTTTGCTTTCTTCCTTTAGTTCAGCTTAAGATTATTTAACATCCCTTGTCAGAACTTAACAATTAAAGCATTACACAAGGTATTCTATTTTTGGTGCCTATGTTCAGTAGCAGAAAAATGTGATTGGGAAAACATTCAAAACAATTTTATACATTACACTTGACCCTATCACTCCATTAAAAAAACCAAACAAACCACGAACTTCCACTTCATCTCTCACGAAATGGTTAACAATGTTATATCATAAAGCACGGGATTTTTTTTTTTCTCATACCATTACACTAATTTGATTTTTGTATTGTAAGTCACCTAGAAACAATGCTATGTCACATACATCAGATTAGTTTACAATTAACCTGCTTGTTATGCCTCCTCAGACGAGCAGAGGCTACCACTCAGACTGATCTCAAAAGTGTACGACAAACAAGAATTCATACCTACATGAAAAAGAAAAGGGAAGGGGAAGGAGAACAAATCCACCTAATAGAAACCTCTCTCTTTTCTTTTTTCAGCCCTAGTCAAAACCAAATACTCAAAATTTGACTGCTCTGTCTCCATAAGTTTTTGAGTTAAGCTATAATCAAGTATGGTCTCTAGCTGCAGAAATGACTTTATAGTAAAAAGCCAAGTCTCCAAGTTCTCTTTCCTCTATATACCCAAAGCACTACTGATAGTCATTTTTTTTTTCTTCTAAATAACAAATGTTTTAAATGATTTGGAACTGAAGCAGCTCTTAATATTTTCAGGTAGGCTTCTGAATGGATTAACAATGAGAAAAGGCCTGCCCATTCCATTCCTATCTGACTGGGCTTAATCTTATTTAGACTATTTGTTTCTTCTTGCCCCAGCCACTTGTAATCTTAACCTGCAAGCAATAAAGGAATTTGCACCCACCAGCTCTGTAAGTACCAAAGGTTAGTTAAGAGAGGGAGCTTCCCTATGCTTTTATCACTAAGCACTGGTCTTGTGTAACAAACTCTCAGACTACCTTCTATGAATTGGAGTGGAAAGAAAGGATACAACATAATCTTCTATACAATTATTTTCCCCTCTGTTTTAACTAGAAAGTGTTATAAAGATCATTCCTCAGATTAGAAGCACTTTGCTCAACAGGAAATAGTCAAAAGATAATATGCAGTGCAGTGAATACGCTGCAGTTCATGTAATAAATGAAATAATGTAAAGTACATAACTCTCTTGTGTTATAATTTCATAACAGCGGTAACACATCTAACTTCACAGCACCAGTTCAGCTCAAGACTCATCTTCTGATCAACAGCTTTCAGTGTGATATGTAGACTGTATGGGTCCATAAATCCCTACAAAAGAGTAAGACTATCTGATTTGGTTTTGCTGAGCAGACAGACAGTGAAAAATGTGTAGGAATTCAAAAAGCAAAATGACTGGACTTCCCTTAGACACTCCCTATAGCCTATATACTAATGAACACACGCATGCTAGATATGGCAAAACATAACACATATACGTGTAATTGTGCTAAAAATAATTAATGCTCTATTACTTGTAAAACTGTTTCTGGAAAAGGCATTATATAATACAATGTCCCAGATAGCTTGTCAGCAGGGACAAACTCATAAGCATTTTATCAAAAAATATGAACATTTAATCACAGAGTTAAGTTTCCGCAATTTCAAAGACCAAGCTGGGCTTACATTTCTGGGCCCAAAATTGAGGTTAGAACTGCTGACAATAGCAGAAACAAAATAATAAGAGAATTGAGCCAAGCAGCCATCTGTTGTTTCCAAGTGCCCAAAATAATTTCTGAAGTAGTTCAATCTCTACTTCCCATAATACTCTTTCAAAGTGCAAGTACCTGCTGAGTGTGACTTCTTGAGCATGGCTCCCCTCCCCCACAAAAGCAATTTGGTTAGTGTAAAATGTTGCATGTGAGACAGCAAACGCCTTTACCCCAGTCCTGTCTATTGCACACAAAGCCTAGCTGTACTAACATACTGACATGACAATATGATGCAAGCCTAGAGGTCCTCTTCTTACTTTCACAAAATGCAGAGTGCTGCAGAGCAGTACAGCCTACTGTCAACTCTCAGAACCACAACATATTCCTGTACTTTTTGCATCATCCACACATGAAGCGTAATGACCTATACACATCAAAATTCAAACAAAATCCTCACCTCCCCTCAACAGAAAAGCCCATTTACCCAGGTTTAAGGCTGCATTGCCCAGTGCCAAAACAGATCCATAGTATCAGAATGCCCTTCACTCATCCAACAGCTGACTTTTAAAGGTGCAGCTACAAACAAAAGCAGGTAAAGATGGCAAACCTAGAACTACCAGTTCACACTGCAGAATACTGTCACTGGCCTGGTTATTAAATCCTTGCATTTTAGAATTATCTTGGTTTGTTTGTTTGGGGTTTTTTTTTGTTTTGTTTTTTTTCTCCACAAATGCAAGGCCCTGGGTGGGACTTTTCCTTATATTTCCCCCTTTTTTTTGGTCCAGATTTTAGGGTTTTTCTTGGGGAAAAACAGACATTAAATTAGTTTATACTTTACAGAAAGAGACAAAACACATTACCTGGTATCCAGATTCTAATCTCCGTGAAGACTCTCTTGCACTATATGCACCAGCTAAACTGTTTCCAGTCAATGTTCTAGATCCTAGCGAAGAGCTGGAGGCCTGAACAGATATCCTTCGAGGAATTCTTGAGGGTTTTGACTCCATTCTTTGTATCCTGTATAAGGACACACTGATTATTTTTTCTTTTAGAAGCAGGGACCTATACACAAAACACGCACAAGTCATTCTGACTGTATCATAAATATGACTCACACATACAAATACTTACACAGAGCTTTGGTCTGACTGTGCATCAGTAAGATGGGGAAATGAGTTCTTACCCTAGTTTTTGTAACCTCCTCTTTACATCTCCTCCCATTCCGCGTTAGAAAACTAGGAACATAGCCCCTTTGGCTACTTTTATTATTATATTACAATATATTCTTGCTATTATATTACAAGTGGGACTCCCTTAAGAACTCTGCAGCACTAGTATTAACACAAAACGAGCCAGGAGTCAGGGAAAGAGTCCTCAGATTTCCTGAATTCATGTATTACTTTTTTGCTAATGAACTGCATCTCAACACTTGCAGAAATTACACTCAGACTTATTCTTCAGGGTCAAAACTATGAAACTTCACCCTCCTGTGAGAAAAAGTACATTTGCAGTCTACCTGCCTCAAAGAAATATTTAACTTCTCCAAAGACAACTCCCATGAAAATTAATGCATACAAAAGAGTACATGCTGTGTCACCGGTATATATAAATTTACCTTTGAGTCGCTGAGTGTTTATTTGCTCTTTTGGTATTTCTAGGCATTTCAAAAGAAATGCTGGTGCCTTTTCTGCATGAGAAGTGATCCTGTAGTCATTCCCGTCCTTGAAAGGGTATCTTGACTTAACGCTGCTCAAAAACTCCAGATAGCTAGCTAACTGGTTTGCCAACATTCCCAGATTGTTCCTCCTCAGGATGGTACAGACTCAGACCACAAAAAGGTAGCTCTTAAATAAAAAAATTAAGAGAACTGCAGTATCCTCAGTGGTGTGGTGCAGGAAGAGTAGCATGATAACTAACAACTCTAAAACAGATGACCAAGAACTCCATTGGTACAAGGTGATTTGCAGAAGCGGTACCATCGGTTTCGTTTAACCACTTTTAATTTTGGCCTAGCCTTCTGAGAATGGGAATAAGCTATATCAGAAAAAAAAATTATCAGTAAAGCACTTTTTTTTTTCCCACACATCAGCCATGCTCATCAGTAACACAGCCTGTGAAAAGCTGCTGCATCAATCCTGACGTACCTCATGTCTGGCTGCAGTTTCAAATTGAGTTCACATACTCAGGACTTTTTATCCGAGCTGAAAGTCATGCTGCATTACATATTCTACCTTGTAAAAGCTAGTTTGTACAGAACTCCATTGACCAGAGTTGAACAGCTGAGGTTAATTTCCTTAATGGAAGGTTTTTTAACCACTGTTCTGGTGCACATTCAGTTGCTAGCTTTACAACACAGGTCACAACGTACAAAGTAGCCTAAATGCTTAATCTTGCAAAACTTAATTTGCAAAAAAAAAATTGTAACATAAAGCATATCAAGTTTAAGTGAATGTTTACATTCACGTACAAAAAAGCTACTGGGTTGTATTATGGAGAAGCACGCCAGCTTTAGACCATGCTTCAGACGTTAGCAACCCATTTGCTTTTGCCAGAGACATTACCAGTTAAACAAGATCAGTTCAGTAATCTGAAATTCTCACTTGCCTAACTTTGCATTAGGAACCTAAAATCATGAATTCGTTAAATTTCCCAGCTCACATTTAAACCCCTAAGTAAATATAAAGCAATTGTATGCAAGTCTCAGAAGTTGTAAATACAGCTGTATCGATAAGAATGCTCTAAGCAGTGTTCCAAAGTACAGAACACTGTCAATCGTGGAAGTTTAAAAGAAATTCAGTAAGGACAAATCTAATAATCTAAGGTACACCACTTCAAGTGGATCATTTGTGCAATAAAATGTAACAATCATATTTCTTCATATTTGTAACATTAGATAAGACACAGTAGTGATAGTTAATTTAAGCTTTAGAGTAATCTGCCATAATGTGCACTGCAAGTTTAGTACTTGTCCGAAGCTGCACTGAGTGTGAAAAAGTAACTATTCAAATTGCAAACTGTGAAGCTAAATTAATGACACTAATATAGAGTAGGGTGTATGCTGGACAGGACGTTTTACCCTGATACAAAATATAAGGGACAAACACACAGAATAATGGATCCAATTCTGGACTATTAAGTACTTGACAAAGAGCGCCAGCTTTACCACTTTCGTTACAGATCATTCTGCTTCTGGATCACTTTGCTTCAGACAGGTGTGGAACCAGATGAATTAAATAACATAGATAGAAGTCAGACACGGACATATGTAGAATACGTAAAGGTTCTAGAAGAAGGGATGGAAGCTCCTATGGGTAGAAATTAATGTCCAGATGAACAGGGGGAAGAGACGGAAGTGTTAAGAAGTTATAATAACTTCAAGACTAAATTAGAGATCATCTAATACTAAAAAAATTGCTTATGCACCATCCACAGAATAGACAAAAGAAGAGCATTCAGATAGAAAAGGACAGGGTGGAAGACTGTGGACACCAGGGGTGTCCAGGGTCACAACTATCTCTAGAAGCTGAAATAGAGCCCAAGATTAGCAAATTGCTTCTACAAACATACATAAAAAGGCACAAGACTAATTTTCTCCTCCAGTGGTAACCCCAAGAGGACAATGTTATCAATCTGCTTAATCTTGTAAATTAGCACAGGTTGTGATTTCAACCTGAATATGTCAGGGTGATACTATCATATAATATTTTATTTCTCTAAGTAAAGAAATGTTGCAGAAACTACATACAAAAAATGTGTTAAAACAAGATAAAGGCAGCACATTAGAAAATGCAAAATTTAATGTCAGTTTATGCATACACATTATCATTAACTCCTTTAATACAACCGTACATTTTTTCTGCAGTCCTGGCCTCAGCCAGCAAACGAGAAGGATCTGCTATGAAGATGAATCAGAGTTTTGTGAGAACAGCCATTTGACAAGAGGAACCCTGCCTTGTTTGATGCAGAGGTAGAAAGGTAGTGGAAAGGTAGTGGAAAAAAAGGCCTTATGGTCTAGGCAAAGAACCTCTACTCGAGGAAACTGGATTTTATCTTTGCCTTTCAACAAAGATTCAGTGACACGAAGCATGTCATTCAGATTAATCATTTTTTTAAAACCACTACACAGGAGCTCTTCAATTTCTGGGCATCCATGATAAAATTTACTTGGAATCCAACCAGCAGAAATCACGAAAGCATATACCTGCAACTGAAGTCAATGGAGCCATGACTTGAATATATTAGATAAAACTAGGTACTAGGCATCTCAACTTTGGTAATCAACACTAGTAGTAAGTTGTCTGAGTTTTTTGGGTTTGTTTGGTTTTGGGTTGTTTTTTTTTTTTTTGTCCAGAGTTCTTTGAAAACCATTTTAAACACTGTACCTTGGAAGCTTGAGAGGAAACTGTCTTCACAGTTGGCTTGAATACACACAATACACATATAAGGCTTATGCTGATCATGGTAACACAATGAGGCGGTCAAAGTGAACATGCTAGGCTATGACACAACACAAGACAGCGCGAGACAGTGGTCTCACAATAAAAAAAAAAAATCATATTATTAAAGCCACAATACTACTTGTCTGCAAGGGGAATATCATGGTTTTATAGGATATTTCAGAATGAGAATGGTTCCCTTTTACAGTATCAGCGTCCTAAGGGTTGTTTTGAATGAGCACAAAGACACTTAAATTAAAACCTCACAGGAATTCAACAAATCCCAAGTGGTAATTAACATGCTGTAATGAGTTCTATAATGACAAAGTAGTCACCTCAATTTACACAGAATGTAGTGAGGCCAAAAAATACTTAAATGACTTCTCTGAGGAACAAATTAAAAAAAAAAAAAAAAAAATCTAAGTTGTGTTGCAGTCTGAAGTGATTTAGAAGATTGTTGTTGCCACAGAGGAAAGGAACACCTTACTCAAATATGACACCTGCTGTGTCCTTCATTGAGCAACCTCAACACACTATCCTGGCATAACACACTTCTGGCTTCACCATCATTTTGACGCTACTCATGCTGGCTTCTCCATCATTTTGACACTACTCATGCTGGTATCCAACAACAGAGAAATGACAAAGGGAACAGCAGGGCGAGAAAGACTCTTCTCATCAAAGCAACATATTTCATCAGCTCACGCCATGTTACACAACTTAGCAATCAAAACCTCATGGAAAAATCTGGAAACAACTCTTGTGTCTCCTGGAATAAGGGATACATGTGACGCCTCTCAAGACTTGGTAAGAAACCAAATTCTGAAATCAAACTTTAAAGTTGTACCTGGGAAACAGATGACCAACACGTAACAGGAGGTGGAGTTGAACAGCCTATTTTGAGTACACAGCTCAAATGTCCTGCCCTTCTCGAGCTGTCATCCCTCCAACTAAATTATAAAAGATCAACTAGACCTAACAGCCACGGACAGAGATAACAAGAGATAAAAGATCCAAGAGGTCTTTCCGGGAAAGCAGTGTAACCTCAAAAGGTAAAAATAACACAAACAGCAAATATCTCAAATAAAAACCTCTCACTCCTTCTCTCTTCTGCCCTGACTCCCTCTGCTGAGACAGGAGGGGCAATTTGAAGTAGTCACGTCTACCAGTAAGGGAAGCCTTTACCGGCTTCCATGCTTTCTACTAACAGCTTAAAACATTCTTGTACCCTCAATCAGAGAGAAGCACATGCTTTACTCCCAGCTCCTAAATTCAAGTTTTCTACCTTGGAACCATGCGGTGACACTTCTACCTGAGACTTGAGCTTTTATGTCTACAGGTTTTGATATGGTTTGATATACAACTGTTTATAAGACTTTCTCCCTAGCAACTTGTTATCACGTGTCTTCCTCAGTGTTTACTTACAATCATGTTTTTATGACAAACAAGATGGAGTTCAGGGACAATTCTCTCAGCCTGCGCAATTTTGTTCGGGGTATTTTCTCAACCTTCAATCAAGGAAGACTGACAAAACACTCAGCAGCCTCTCAGGAGTTCCATAAGCAAGAAAAATATTTACAAACACCGATCGTCTGCCTACGGTGGAGCAGCCGGTGCCATGACGCTGGGCTGTTCCCCCAGACTGCAGCCAGCAGGCGCTCCGCAGAGCTGCTGAAGAGGGCACCATACTCTCCTCCCCAGGCCTGAAGGGAGAGGCCCAGCCAGCAAGGCTTAGGCCCCGGCCAACAGCTCACGGCCGCACCCGTGCTGCGCCCGCGCTCCAGGCCAACGCCAAGCCGGGGACCGCGCCAGGCTGAAGGGCAGCGCCGACCGCTCTGCCCCGACCCCGCAGGGCAGATGCTCCTCAGAGGGAGGAAAGGAACGGGGGCACAGAGGGTGTCACACAGCTCCGCTGCCAGAGAAGGCGCGGAGGCGTGCGGCCGTCAGAAGTGCTTTGCAGAGAGAAAGGCGGAGGAGCCAGGCGTCAGCCCCTCGACAAAATGGTTTCCCCCAGCCCTGGCGGGGAGCCGCCAGCCCCGGCCCCGCACACAGGCGCGAGCTGTGCCGTACAGGGACATCTTCCCCTCCTCGACACCGCAAGCCGTCTGTACTCACTCTCACAGTACAACCCTCACAACGCAGACATTCAGGAGCTGAGGATCCACCGGAGGGGCCAAGTCGGCCCGGGCCCGCAGGCTGCCACGCCAAGTCAGCCGCCTCTCCCTGCAACACAATGGCGACAGCTCGGAGACTGCACGACTGTCAATCACCACCCCCGCCCCGCCCATGCCCAGCACTCGCGAGAACTGCGGCGGGAGCAGCCTGGTGGCGGGTGAGGGGTGGGTGGCCGCTGGGCGGGTAGCCTCGCCTGGCCTGGCTGGCCGGGCGGGGTGACGGGAGCTGGGCAGCGGTTGTCGCTGGGCTGTGTTTGCACGCCGCGAGTGGTGCCACGGGGAGGCCCAAGGTCGCGTGTAGCACTGCTCACCTCAGCTGTTCGAGATGAAAATTATGGCACTCCGCAAAATGAACGCAATCTGAAAAATCTTCATATTAAAGACAGAATTTCTTTTCTTTTTGTGGAGAAACATCCCCAAAGCCACAGTTTGAATTAGCATTCAAGTTCAACATTCAGCCTTAAGACTGCAAGCAGAGGTTTTGAGTTTTCTTCCTATGCTACCCACTCTTCCTAGTTTCAATATTGTTTTATAAATAAATAAACTGTATCTCATGAACAGCCACATGTGGCCTGGATTTGATTTCAGTTCCCTGAAGGACATGGTGGGATGGGGAAACTGGAGAAGGCCTCCTGGGATATTGGATCAGTAAAATACTGAGACTTGTGACTGCAGTGACAGAAGCCTACACTCCATAGCAGTAACAAAATGTCTTCTTCAGGGCCTGGTTCAGAAAACACAATAGTGTGAGATCTCTGCCATATTCTGTAGTGGGCAGGGACACTGGGAAACCATCATTTGGTTAGGATTGACAGAGATTTTGCGAAAGCTTGACATTTTCAGAATTTGGTAAGATTATCTCCTGATTTCATAAGTCATGCAGACTCTTACCCTCAAGTAAAAATGTCTGCCAATGTCTATTACTTTCAAGAGCACAAAACTTAGGTCTGAATACAATTAAAATGAATGGCATTTGTGCATCCTGCCCACTACAGAATATGGCAGAGATCTCACACTATTGTGTTTTCTGAACCAGGCCCTGAAGAAGACATTTTGTTATTGCTATGGAGTGTAGGCTTCTGTCACTGCAGTCACAAGTCTCAGTATTTTACTGATCCAATATCCAGCTGTCATCAGTCTATAGCAGGGCTTTCCTGAATCCCAATATCACAGTGAGTGCCCTAGATTGCATTATTGCAAGTCAGATAAAGGGGTGTGCAATAGTAGCAGGCTGGCCATTCTTTAAGGGAGGAAAAAAGAAAAAAAAAAACAACTCCGAAAACCAGAAAACATGACCAGCCACCCTGGCACAGGGCTACGACACATACAAATCCAATGTGTGCACGCTGAATAGCTCTGACAGATCTGGGACACATGTAAGACCAGCCAGGCTGGTTAGAAACTAGCCAGGTGGCATCTCTAAATTATAGGACAGTCCTATGTTTAGCAATATCCTTGATTCTGTTTCCCATTCATTCTTTTAAATGTGTTTTCCCGTATGTTTGGATTGTGATGGATTTTGTTCACTGATTCCCTTCCATAGAGAAATGTTGGACAAAGTACTAGTGAACTGGAGACGAGGACATGGGGCTGGGAAGAGCTGTAAACAGAGAGAGAAGCAATTGAACAAAAACTAATAGTAGAGAAAGGCTACTGTTTTTTTGCTGATGGGCATGTTGCCTTTCACCAGCATGCCCAAAGCAGTGCTTATTGGACTTGGAAAAATCTTGTCTATAGCAGCCAGAAGCAGGCTGCTGCTCCTGCCAATACCATTTATTTGGCATACCCGTCTCCAGGGAAAGAGGACAGCTGGGAATGGACTTCATGAATCATTCCAGCAGTAGCGGCTGCCCTTTTTCCTGGTTAGCAAACAAGAACACTTATAGAAAGAGTTAGATCTACATTAAATTAAATCATTAAAGGAGGCATTCTGTCTTTTAGACATGCACAAATCAATTGTAATTCACAGATCACGTAAAACAACTCTGTGAATGTAGAGGACAGAGCATGCAGCCCTCCTGCAGCCAGAACAGATCATGGCCACCACTAAGCAAGTCCATCATGCTTTTCTTTTTAAAAGCAAGTTAAAAGGTAAGTAGGGTAAGCTCAATCCAATACAAAACTTGAGAGCTCTTCAACTCAGTCTCACTATCGTCAGAAGAGGATTTACTGCGGGTGCTAAGAAAGGTGTTACACCATTCACTGCATTAGCCCTGTCCAATGCAATGCTCAATTTGTATTACTTGAGGGTTGATGCAATACCCTTTTATTAGCAATCTATGAGCCATTTGTTGGCCATACTTTTGTCACAACTTTGTTCCTCTTAGAATAAAAAAAATTACACTATCACCTGAGCTCATAGGCTTGCATTTTTTTTAACCTGCATAATGGATCAAAGACCTACCCTGTAATATTGCAACACTGCAGAGGTAAATTAGTTTAATTACAAATATACAAAATTGGGAAAGGTTAAGATATAGTGATCAATATCACCACGTTGCTCAAAGACTTCTCTACATTGTGAATCATTGCTAAAATGGCACCATCTAATGAGCCTGGAATATAGTTTGGGATTTGTCTTAAGGAAAATGTCAAAATGTTGGGTGATAGTGGCTGAAGTCACAAAAGCCTGTGTAATAATGTGCTTGTAAATGGCAAATCAGCAGGTTTAGAGTACATCTGCTTCATCACATCCTTTAACCGTATCAAGAATATGTAAATAAGCAGATTCAAGTCAGATAATTATTAACAGACTTACTATCCCTAGCTGTCCATTCTTACATCCTCTCACAAAAGCTGTTTTTCCACAAATGACTGAACTTTTCATAGAGTCTGTCCTTAACTTCAGTAGATCATAGTCTGAAATTTTAAGATGACCTGAAATTGGTGTTGTCTAGTTGTCTAGTTTTAATGTATGCATGTTAGTAAGTCATTCTTAAGTAAAATTCACTTCTAATAACCATCTGGAGATAGACACTTTCCAAAGAGTTTTCATAACATTTCTGACCAGCCTGCAAGAATTTTATTAGAGAGCACTAATCTTTTTTTTTTTTTTTTAAATGCAGTTTAGATTGCATCTTGAATTTCATTTGTTATGAAGGACTTAAGGCAATATCATAAGAATTTTGACCCTCTCCTTTCAGTGAGAAATGGCAGCAAAAAGGTCCCAAATCAAGAAAAGGTTTTTGGATGTGGCATGTCTTCACGTAGATGGTCCCAAATATTACAGTAACCATTCACGTTTGTAAAGCTGGGCATAAGCAGGAGGAAGACCTCCATGGATAGCAGACATTGTGTCCTAGAAAAAGGAAAATGTGTCCTTGAGTCAAAAGTCAGTCCATTCAACACTTACTATGAAATACAATTTTTTGGAATATACCACCTGCTGTGTATATGTAGCTTAGACTGCAAAAAAGGAATAGGTTGAAGAACTTGCAGACAGACAAAACCAGAGCGATCTCAAATCATCCTTTTACTATGTTTCTTCTGCATTGAAGAGTTACTTTAGGTTGTGTGTGGACTTGTTCTTTTTATTGTATCAGCTAAAACAAGCACTATGGAGATAGTCCCTACAGTTGACTCTATACAGATTCCAAGGGCTATCTTCAATTAGTTTAGCCCTTGCCTTTTCTTCTTTGTGTTGTACTTTATCAGCAGGTTGTTGTGTGCACTATAGTTACTGAGCATGACACTAAATGTATTATAGGTTCCCTGGCTTCCAGCCTGCCAGGAGGAATTGTGGGGTTGCTCCTGGTTGACTTGCTAAACAATAAGGCTGCACCATATAAGTAAGTTTAGAACATGTTACAGAGGAGGGAAAACTGGGATGTGAGGAAAAGCAGAGTTCATGTTAGACTGTCTATGGTAAACATTACACAGGAAAGATTTCTGAAAGTGGACAGTGAACTAGAAAGTTGTCCTCAGAGGACAAATCCAAATCACGGTCCACAGCTTAAACAAACTTTTTAAGTATGGTGACTGTGAAAGGCTCATTCTAACCATCCAAACTGCAAAGTACAGAGTAGTGATACGAGAAAAGAAAAAAAAAATAATTTTTTATTACGAAATGAAAGAATTTAGAACAAATAAAGCCTTAAAGAAACTACTGTAGTACTGCCAGTGAGAAACATTGCATAATTCTTATAGAAATAAATAATTTATCAAAATATATGTCTAGCCTTTACAATGCAGGCGTTTTGAACATAGTAATTTTTTTAAGACAAGGTCAAAATCACTGCTTTTAAACTTTTTGATATGGGAAACTAATTTAAATAAAAACTAATTTTGATATGGGAAGCTTTGAAACTAAAAGTCTTTTTAACTTTATCAAAATCAAACAAATAATTTTGGCCCATACAGATCCCAGTTTTGTGAGATAAAACACTGCGGTGCACACCCATTTTAAAAAGGTTTTCTTCTTGTTACTTTACCTTATATATCTATACTTCCTTTGCAGTACCCAGAAAAAAATCATTGTCCAGTGTTTCTGATAATTAATATTTTTTTAAGCAGAAAAATACTTACTTCATTCTGTTACCAATTTATTTTAATCAAGGTTTTATGTGCCTTCTGAATTACATCTGCTTTTGCTTTAAAAGAGTGTAAAGTAGAAGGCAATTAAACCATATTAATAGATTAAATTTGTGAGGTAATAATACTTCGGGTAGACGGACCAAGTGTACCTGTATCTTCTTTTAAAATTTTAGTTTTAGACTACAGATATATTTTGCAAGCTAAAAGAATGCATCTTAAAAATTACAGAAATATTTTAGAATTGTTAAAAATTATTTGGTTTTGTTTTATAAAGGTGGTTAGTTCTTTTTTTACTGTAGTTACTATTTCTGGAATTCTAATATAATAGAATGTGTGAATGTTTTAAAATCTTTGTTTAAAGTCTACTTCCTTCAACTGCATACTCCAAGTCAGGAAGAAGTCTAAAGCTCTATGAGGCACAGAATTCAACTTCTAGTAATGTTTTATTCACCAGGGAGCTACTTCAGCTGATTTGAATTAAAAATATTGATCAAAATGCTTCTGCTGGTTTGTCTTCTCAGAATACCTATATTCTCTTTCATTCATTTCTGTGGAATAACTAGTCTGCTTTCTAAAGCCAAGGCAAATATTAAACAGAGATACATAAACTTAAAACAAAAAAAAAATTCAGAACTAACATACTCTTCAGCAGACAACAGGAACACAACTACCTTTCCCCTTTCCCATAGCTGTTATTATATGCTTAAAAAAAAGAAAAAAATATGTATTTGTATACCTTGTATACAAATATCCTAATAAATAGGAAGAATTCTTCACCTGAAATCACATACATGGATTGATTCGCCTTTTTTTAATATATGAAGCTAATAGTGAAAAGTCACAAAACATTTTAGAGAAAATAGAATGTTTAGACATCAATATTCTCCTCCATCTTCGTATCCAGGATGATGTCTTCAGTTAGGGACAATGCTTGCAGATTTAAGAATACCTGATCTCTGTAGGTGCAGAAAAAGCCATGTGGCAGTTAATTTTTATTGCTTAAACCAGGCTAGAGCAGTGGAAATTACTCCTTTGAAGAAGAAAATGTCTTTGCTTATTGTCATTTAGAAAGAAATTTTTGCTACTGAAAACTTAAGAAAACTAGGATAGTCTTAAGGTATTTTTCTATGTGCCTAAGTTATAAGAATCAAATAATTGCACATAACCAGCATATATAGGCGCATATATACATAAACATATGGGGTTAAAAAGTTTTTGAACAAGAATAATAGCAATGTAGGATTTTATTGAAATCTATCTGAGCTCTGTTACTGAGCATAATATGTAAGTAGGGTGGGGAGTACAATATGTTTTTCTACTGTGTTGATGAGAATGGACTGGAATCCAGGAACAACATAATTATTGTTATTGTGTTATTGTGACTAATTTAGTGTTAAAGCAGAGAAGGAAGTGGGAGGAGCAAAGTATCAGGAATTATTAGTTGCATGTACACACAACAAGAGGATCATTGTGTTTTTCCTGTAATTGAAATACAGGCAGTGGTGTTGTCTCTCTCTCTCCCCCTCTCAAAATAACTATTTGAATTAATTAATTAATTAATTAATTTTCCTTAATTTATATCATGTCCATCATTTTTATGGGTAGGAACAAATGAGACTGATTAAAACAGAAGACATTTTCAACTCTTGGTGAAACTACACCTCTCTGTTACTCTTGCTATATAGTTGAAAAGATTAATATCCCTTTCTTGAGGTTCAAGTAAGAAAAAGTCAAAATGAACAATTGTGGTTTACTGTGCACTTAATAAGACCAGAGTAAATCTCTTCTTCATGTGCCTAACACAAATGAGAAAATAAATATCAAGAAGATTTCACTTAAGTCAAGTGTAGGATTAGGAACATAGTCCTGGCTTCTACTGTTATATGTACCAGAAGTGTATTTCACCTGTGGAAAAGCTGCTCAACTACTCCCTGCCTGCCTGACTTTCTTCTGCTTTACAGTGCAGATGTGGTAGATAAAGTAATGTAATTTTTAAAAAATATATAATTATTGATTTAAAACAAAAGGGCATGTACATAAATACAACAAAGACCTAGTTAGAGTTTACCTGATAACAAGTGATTTGCGCTAAAAAACCAAACCATATTTTCTATTGTGTCTATTTTATAGCAGCTTAAGATAAAGAAATTGAAGGAGAAAAGAAAAGGATTTTGTTTTGACCAAGGATGGGGAGCCACCAGCCAGAAGAGAAGGGAAGGGGGAAGAGAGGAGATGAGGTCACACTTCTGCTTTTGGTCTAAGATATTCTTGGAGGTTTTTATCAGGGAGGCCCACATGGGCCTGAGACAGCATATCTTAACCTTTGCCTCTCAGAGAGAGTATTGGAAATAACAAGAGGACAACATAGACAATGCTGGAAACAGATCAGGGAGTAAAGATGGTCCTTGACTCCACGGGATATTGGACAACTGAGGCGTTTTTGTTACTTTTTGATGAGTTTGTCACTGATGTGATGATATGCACTATCGGTGTTCCACAGACTGGGATATTGGACACTCACAGTGTTTGTATGAAGAGACACCAAATACCAGACTCGCAGTCTAGAGCTATACGTCGAAAACAGGTGGTGACACACATCTTCAGTCTTCATTTTTATGATGACTGATTATTTTATCCTCACAGAGACAGACTGATGCTACAAGATATCTTTTCTTTCTCAGGTGCCATTAAGGGTGAAGCAAGAACATAACTGGTTTTAATGCTTCATGTCTTTTTTTCTGAGAATGTGCTATAGGCAAGTTACCTGAAGCAGGCTTCTGCGTTCATCTAATTTGAATGAACTCAGGGGCATCTCAGACAGCATATGATGCTTCTAGCCGTGGACTCCTGACTGCAGTGCGCAGTCCCAGTAAGCAGCTCCAGCCTTTCCTTCTGCACTCTCCTGCTCTTTGTGTGCTGAATCACACTAAGTTGTTCTGACCTCCATATAAATGTTCTCATTTATTTTTATGTCTCCCAATGGAACAGGCTGCCAATAGCATACTGCTATTATATGCTGACTTTCAGGATCTGCTTTTTGCCAGTACTTTATGTGAGGTCAATATAATTTTCTTGTATTTGGCAGCAGAAAAAAATGGTTTCACACTAGACAACCCTAAAATGTTTTCATACTTTATAATGTGTCTGTTCTCTGCACTCATCACTCTTTGGGAGAGTGCTCATCTTTGCTGTTCCTTTCCACAATTGCACACTCTCCCTCATCAGAGCCCTAAGCTGCGGGGTGTTGCACGACTGTTAAAAGAAATGTCAGGGAGAGGGAACTAAGTGGGGTGTGTGTGTGCGCGCACGCATTGGAAAGGACATTTATAAATAAGACACATGGGTGTTAATACTTATGGTGACTAATGAATGGGAAATACTAAGGGGCAGCATACCTGTGCAACCGCATTCCACATTGCCTGTCATGACTGGTAAAGCCCAGTATGCATTGCATGTCAGCAGAGCTATATGTTCATCTGTTTCTAAAAATGAGTATGACTGAAATAAAAATGCAATGTGTGTCCTAGCCATGGCGCAATTAGGCATACCATGCTGCAGGGCCAACCTGATAGTTTTGAACAAAAACAGCATCCAGCGTATGTTCCCACATTCATACCATAATAATGGACTCAGTTCCACAGTCTATCAGAGTCCATCATGGGCACTAGCTTCTAGATAAGGATGTGGTCTATAGTGCTGCTAGTCTGTATTAGCATTATCTCTGGAACTAAGGATAGTTAGCTCTATCCCACCACTTGCAAGCTTTTGATTGGTGTTCCAAGGATAGAAATGTAGGAGTTGGCTCTACATCTGTTATCATTCTATATTAATGGTGTTCCAACTGTACTGTTCTTAATAGTTGCTCTTTTAATCTCCTAAGTATGTGAAGGAAGCAGAGGTGGCTATTGTCTCTGTCTTTGCCTAAAAATCAGCGTGACTATGAAGCAAAGAAGTTAACTTGCTGATCTTGCGGTTCTTCCAGCGTTACCCAATGCAGAGCACACACAACGAATTCCTACACTAATTCCAGGAGAGAAACACTTGTAAATACTGCAGTCATGTTTCCAATGCTTTTGTCCATTTATGTTCTACACCTTTTTTTGAGAGAGAGCAAAATGCATATGAGCGTGAATGATGGGAAAGAATAATTCCTACAAATTGAATATTAGGTTGCTGACACAATGTAGTCAATTACTTTTTAAAATATGCTAAACACAAGTCTTCAAGGGCATATGCAAGACTAAATAATTTACCAAATAATTTTCTTATTGATTTAGTGTTAATAAAATGTTAGCTGTCAGCTCTGTAATAAGACTCCACACATATTCCCTCTTCATTTGAAAAAAAGGGAATATAGCCTTGCTGCTTACCCTAAAGATCATTTGGAGTGTCGCAAACAGAATGGAAAATCCCTTCTGAAATAACAAGTACAGGAAAATCACAAGGGAAAAAAGATTACTCCAATCTTAGCTGGAATCAGGTTTTTTTTAAGAATCTATACCTTAGAACCAAGAATTTAAAAGTCATCTTGAAATGTGCGGAAAACTCCTGATACGCACATAAGTGTACATATATATACACACACACGTATATTTATAAGTGTACATATACACACGTTACAAGCAATGTCTTCTCACTCTCCATTTTATACAGTGAGGGGATGTTCTTGGAGATTTGTCCTTGAAGTAAGTATGGATCTTGCTAAGAAGTGAGTAGGCTCAATCTGAAATAAGGAGGATCTAGTTCTAGGTGACTAGTCATGAGAAAGGAATTTGAGTGCAGTGAAGCCAAGGGGTCAATGTTGAACTGAACTGCACTCCCTTGTTAGAACATAATGGTAGGCATATTAGGCTGATGAAAGGTCCAGTGAGTGTGGTATCTCATCTCAAATAATGGCTGGTAGACACATCTAGCAAAGAGCATAAGAACAGGGCAAAGCACACTGTCAAACTTTCCTCTGTTTCACCAACCCCAGATTTCAGCAATTTGGACATAATACCCATGTTTTCTACAGCCTTTGATGGATCATAATTTTACTTAATTGTTTTTTTGAACTTTTTGGATATTTTTATACATCCTGTAATAGTCATTCCAGAATTTAGCTTTGTGCTGTGCAAAAAAAAGGATCCTCTTGCTGTTTGTTTAGAACTTGCTATCTGATAATTTAATTTGATGCTTCCTAATTCTTGCAATAAGAGAAACAGCAAATAATTGTTTCCTTTTCAAGTTCTGAGTTTTGCCTTTTCTGATTTACAAGATTCTAGTCCATTTTTCAATCCATAAGTTCTTCTATAACTTTGAACATCCTTTCTTTTCATTTTTAGGTCCTACTGTATCTTTTCTGACAGGAGTAGCTGGAACAAAACTGATTATTCAGGATATAGGCACACCATGGATTAATAGTGGTTTAGTGGTTCTTTCATTTTTGTACTTTATTCCCTTTCTAAGCATTTGTAACATTGTACTTGGGTTTTAGATCACTACAGACCATGAAGAACTACAGGTGCCTAAGGATTCAGTCTGGAATGAATTTCATACTGCTTCCCAGAAGGAGGGTTGAACAGTGCCTCCTCTGTATGCTAGATTCTAAAGCAAATCAGAGAAGCTGCCTGTCACTGTATCTTGTGTTATTCCTGTACTCTCACTAGACGTCTGCTATTAGCTTGTATTGGGTTTACGTGGCAAGGGTTTGGTAGTGGGGGGGCTGCAGGGGTGGCTTCTGTGAGAAGACACCAGGAGCTGCCCCCATGTCCGACAGAGCCAGTTCCAGCCAGCTCCAAGACAGACCCACTGCTGGCCAAAGCTGAGCCCATCAACGGTGTTGGTGGTGCCTCTGTGGTATTTAAGAAAGGGTAAAAACACTTTGCAGCAGCTCTGTGAGAGAGAAGTGAAAAAAATGTGAAACAACCCTGCAGCCACCAAGATCAGTGAAGAAGAAGGGGGAGGAGGTGCTCAAGGCACCGGATCAGAGATTCCCCTGCAGCCCGTGGGGAAGACCACCAGGCTGATCCCCTGCAGCACATGGAGGACCACGGTGGAGCAGATATTTGCACTGCAGCCCATGGAGGACCCTGCGCCAGAGCAGGCTCCTGGCAGAAACTGTGGCCCATGGAGAGGAGTCCACACAGGAGCAGGTTTTCTGGCAGGACCTGTGGTCTGTGGGGGACTCATGCTGGAGCAGTCTCTTCCTGAAGGACTGTACCCCATGGAAAGGACCCATGCTGGAGCAGTTCTTAAAGAACTGCAGCCTGTGGGAAGGACCCATGCTGGAGCAGTTTGTGAAGGACTGGATCCTGTGGGAGGGACCCCATGCTGGAGAAGGGGAACAGTGTGAAGAGGAAGGAGCGGTAGAGAAGTGGGTACTGGTTTTGGCTGAGATAGAGGTAATTTTCTTCATAGTAGCTTGCATGGTTCTATGTTTTGGATTTGTGATGAAAACAGTGCTGGTAACAGCAATGTTTTATTGCTGAATAATACAATCCCCATTCCCGATCCCCGCTGTACCACTTATGGGGGATGAGGTAGAAGAGTCAGAACAAAGGAGTAAAGTTGAGCCTGGGAAGAAGGGGGAGTGGAGGGAGGGTGATTTTCATTTTGACTTTGTTTCTCACCATCCTGCTCAATTTTAAATTGGCAATAAATTAAATTAATTTTCCCCCAGTCAGTTCTGTTTTGCCCCTGATGGTAATTAATAAGTGATCTCCCTGTCTTTATCTCGAGCCATGAGCTTTTTAATCTTATTTTCTTCCCCGAGCTGTTGAGGAGGGGGAGTGGGAGAGCAGCTTAGTGGGTGTCTGGCAGCCAGCCAAGGCTAACCCACCACATAGAGACTGTTGGAAACAAGATACTGGCCTGGACATGCTCATTTTCTGACCCTGTATAAGCAGACTTGTGTGTTTATTCAGATTCTTTTAATGTCCCATAAGTAGGAAAGGTGTCAAACTAAATCTCTGCCAATTACTGAGTTGTTCCTTTCTTGCAGTGTAAGTTTGATAGCCCTACTGGCAAGATGGCTCTACATCAACCTGAGGAGAGGTCTCTTAACTAGACTGGATAGAATCATAGAATCATAGAATCATTAAGGTTGGAAAAGACCTCCAAGATCATCGAGTCCAACCATCAACCCAACACCACCATGCCCACTAAACCATGTCCCTAAGCGCCTCATCTACACGTCTTTTAAATACTTCCAGGGATGGGGACTCAACCACTTCCCTGGGCAGCTTGTTCCAATGTTTAACCACTCTTTCAGTAAAGAAATTTTTCCTCATGTCCAATCTAAACCTCCCCTGGTGCAACTTGAGGCCATTTCCTCTCATCCTCTTGCTAGTTACTTGGGAGAAGAGACCGACACCCACCTTGCTACAACCTCCTTTCAGGTAGTTGTAGAGCGCGATGAGGTCTCCCCTCAGCCTCCTTTTCTCCAGGCTGAACAACCCCAGTTCCCTCAGCCGCTCCTCAGAAGACTTGTTCTCCAGACCCCTCACGAGCCTCGTTGCCCTTCTCTGGACACGCTCCAGCACCTCAATGTCCTTCTTGTAGTGAGGGGCCCAAAACTGAACACAGTATTTGAGGTGCGGCCTCACCAGTGCCGAGTACAGGGGCACGATCACTTCCCTACTCCTGCTGGCCACACTATTTCTGATACAGGCCAGGATGCCATTGGCCTTCTTGGCCGCCTGGGCACACTGCTGGCTCACGTTCAGCCGGCTGTCGACCAACACCCCCAGGTCCTTTTCCGACAGGCAGCTTTCCAGCCACTCTTCCCCAAGCCTGTAGCGTTGCATGGGGTTGTTGTGGTGGAAGTGCAGGACCCGGCACTTGGCCTTGTTGAATCTCATCCAGCTGGCCTCGGCCCATCGATCCAGCCTGTCCAGGTCCCTCTGCAGAGCCTTCCTACCCTCGAGCAGATCAACACTCCCACCCAACTTGGTGTCGTCTGCAAACTTACTGAGGGTGCACTCGATCCCCTCATCCAGATCATCGATAAAGATATTGAACAAGACCGGCCCCAGTACTGAGCCCTGGGGAACACCGCTCGTGACCGGCCGCCAACTGGATTTAACGCCATTCACCACAACTCTCTGGGCCCGGCCGTCCAGCCAGTTTTTGACCCAGTGCAGAGTACACCTGTCCAAGCCGTGAGCCGCCAGCTTCTCTAGGAGAATGCTGTGGGAGACAGTGTCAAAGACTTTACTGAAGTCCAGGTAGACCACATCCACGGCCTTTCCCTCATCCACTAGGCGGGTCACCTGGTTATAGAAGGAGATCAGGTTGGTCAGGCAGGACCTGCCTCTCATGAGCCCGTGCTGGCTGGGCCTGATCCCCTGGTTGTCCCGCACATGCCTTGTGAGCGCCCTCAAGATGAACTGCTCCATAATCTTCCCTGGCACCAAGGTCAGGCTGACAGGCCTGTAGTTCCCCGGATCTTCCTTCCAGCCCTTCTTGTAGATGGGCGTCACATTGGCAAGTCTCCAGTCATCCGGGACCTCCCCCGTTAACCAGGACTGCTGATAAATGATGGAGAGTGGCTTGGCGAGCTCCTCCGCCAGCTCCCTCAGCACTCTCGGGTGGATCCCATCCGGCCCCATAGACTTGTGAGCATCCAGGTGGCGTCGCAGGTCGTTGACTGCTTCCTCTTGGATTATGGGGGGTTCATCCTGCTCGCCATCCCTGTCTTCCAGCTCAGGGGGCTGAGTACCCTGAGGATAACTGGTCTGCCTGTTAAAGACTGAGGCAAAGAAAGCATTAAGTACCTCAGCGTTTTCCTCATCCTCGGTGACAATGTTCCCCCCCGCATCCAATAAAGGATGGAGATTCTCCTTGGCTCTCTTTTTGTCATTAATATATTTGTAAAAACTTTTTTTGTTGTCTCTAACGACAGCGGCCAGATTGCCTTCTAGCTGGGCTTTTGCCTTTCTCATTTCCTCTCTGCACGACCTAACGAGATCCCTGTACTCTTCTTGAGTCGCCTGCCCCTTCTTCCACAAGTGGTAAACTCTCCTTTTTTTCCTGAGTCCCAGCAAGAGCTCCCCATTCAGCCAGGCCGGTCGTCTTCCCCGCCCATTCTTCTTATGGCGTACAGGGACAGCCTGCTCCTGCACCTTTAAGACTTCCTTCTTGAAGATCGTCCAGCCTTCCTGGACCCCTTTGCCCTTCAGGACTGTCTCCCAAGGGACTCTCTCAACCAGCGTCCTGAACAGGCCAAAGTCCACCCTCCGGAAGTCCATGATTGCGGTTTTGCTGGCCCCCCTCCTTACTTCACCAAGAATGGAGAATTCTATCATTTCATTGTTGCTAAGCCCAAGATGGCCTCCGACCACCGCATCTCCCACCAGTCCTTCTCTGTTTGTAAACAGCAGGTCGAGCGAGGCACCTCCCCTGGTAGGCTCACTCACCAGCTGTGTCAGGAAGTTGTCTTCCACACACTCCAGGAACCTCCTAGACTGCTTCCTCTCTGCCATGTTGTATTTCCAGCAGATGTCCAGGAAGTTGAAGTCCCCCACAAGAACAAGGGTTAGCGATTGAGAGACTTTTGCCAGCCGCTTGTAGAACACTTCATCTGCCTCTTCATCCTGGTTGGGTGGTCTATAACAGACTCCCAGCAGGATATCTGCCTCGTTGGCCTTCCCCCTCATCCTTACCCATAAACACTCGACCGTATCATCGTCACAATCGTTGAACTCTAGACAATCGAAACATTCCCTAACATACAGGGCCACCCCACCGCCTCTCCTTCCTCGCCTGTCCCTTCTGAAGAGTCTATAGCCATCCATTGTAGCACTCCAATCATGAGAGTCATCCCACCATGTTTCTGTGATGGCGACTAAGTCATATCTCTCCCGCTGCACAATGGCTTCCAGCTCCTCCTGTTTGCCGCCCATGCTGCGTGCATTGGTGTAGATGCACTTGAGCTGGGCTATCGATTTCGCCCCCAGCACTGGCATGCTACCCCTAGGCTCATCTCTAGTGAGCCTGGTTTTATCCCCTTCCCCCTTCAAACCTAATTTAAAGCCCTCTCAGTGAGCCCCGCCAATTCATGAGCAATGATCCTTTTCCCCCTGTGAGACAGCTGGACTCCATCTGCCGCCAGCAGGCCCGGTGCCGTGTAAACCTCCCCGTGATCCAAAAAAACAAAGTTCCTCCGATGGCATCAGCCCCTGAGCCACGTGTTGATCAGGTGTGTTTTCCTGTTCCTTTCAGTATCCTTCCCTGCCACTGTAGGGATAGAGGAAAACACTACCTGTGCTCCCGATCCTTGAACCAGTCGCCCCAGTGCCCTGAAGTCCCTTTTGATCACTTCAGGACTTCTCTCTGCAACCTCATTACTGCCAGCCTGTATAACCAACAGTGGGTAGTAATCGGAAGACCGTACTAGACCAGGGAGCTTCCTAGTGATGTCTCTGACCCGGGCCCCAGGGAAGCAGCAGACTTCCCTGTGGGACGGGTCCGGTTGGCATATAGGGCCCTCTGTTCCCCTCAGAAGGGAATCGCCTATGACAATTACCCTCCTTTTTTTCTTAGCAGAGGCAGTCATAATGCGTGGGGCTGACTGCCTCACCCTAGGCAACCTCCTGGATGGACCTTCATCTACATCCTTGTTTGCCTGGTTTGCCTGGTTTGCCTGATAGTTGCTTGACAGAAGGAGAGTTAGAGACGAATGACACATAGCTGTCACGTAGCAAGTATCTTTACTGTTTTCGCTATGTCTGAGGTTATATGGCTGTTGGAGATTTCAGCACAGCAAGTTGAAAACACCAAGCTATCGAACAATCTCATGACATGGTGAACTCAGAATTCCAACTAATTTTGCTAAGGTCCATTTCTAGAAACATTTATGTGTTGAAGTGGAATTTAATTTTGTACATCTGGGAGTAGGACTCAGAAAAGCAAAAACAAAACAAAAAAAGCAGCTAACCACTTTTGTGTCTGTCTGTAGGTGACTGTTTTTTCCACTGGCGTTTTGTAGGCACTTGCTGTTCTGCCACTGTAAGTAGCTAAAGACAGATCTCCAAAGTCTCTTTGCATGCACAAAACAGGCATCTTTAAGTCCTCTAATGATGGAGGTTTCATAGCAAAACTAACATACAGACAATACATTCAGCATAGACCATGTCAGCAATTTAATTCAGCTGGAGGGAGAGGTAGCGATCTCCACTGCTTACAAAACAGCCAAATGATTAGCTAACTTTATTACTGCTATGCATGTGCCCCTAAATAAATCTGAATCTTTGTGCCTGGAAGGACTGAACCTGAAATCAGAATCTATAGTTAGTGATATATGGCTTTTTCATTTAAGGCAAGCTTGTGTGAAAGGCAAATCTGAAACAATTTAATTAGATTATTTCCTTCCTAATACTGTATCTAAAACCATTGGGTGTCTCATATGCAGCGCCTTACATAAAAAGGGATTCATTTTTGATCATACTGCCTTGATCCAGAAAAGGTGAATTTATATGTGTTAATTTCTGTTCCAGTTATTGTAGTACATCTAGCCCTTATCCACATGCATAAAGGAAGTGGCAGCTGTTAATACCCTTCCCTTCTTTTTTTTTTATACGCAAAGATCATTTTTTGTCCTCTCCTGCATGCCAGAACAGGTGCGTGATCTGGAGAGGTTCTAAAAGCTTTGGCCTAGTGCCTGAGCAGTGGTGGACAGGGAAGAGGGATAGGAGGGTTATCCAGGATGCACTGTTGCGAGTGAGGTAGCATGTTCCCACCCTGCAGATACCATTTTCTTGGTTTTTTTTGGCCAAAGTTTTAGGAGAAATACACAGTCCTTACTGAATACAGGGCCTATTGCTCTTATTGTGTTCCATTTAGAGGTCACATGCCAGTGACTCAGAGGGCTATGTTCTTCATCCTGGAAATCAGGACCTAATATTCAGGACTAATTAAATGCAGGCCTCTCCTATTTCACATGCATCTTAACTTTATATTTATAACCTGTTTTTTAGGAAAATAAGAATGTCTTTGTCTCCCCTAGCTTCACGTAGTTTATTTCTGTTTGTTTCTTCATTTTAAATGTCAAATACAATATAAAAGGCTTCCTTTTAGATTTTTTGTACATTTTTTTGTTTTGTAAATTATAAATTGTTTTTATCCGCCCTCTGTAGCCTGAATAACAAATATATAACATCACATTCATAAGATAGAATAAGAAAAATTAGATCTTACATTTTTAATCATATTCTTAATATAGTTATTTAGCACTTCTTAACCTTTTCATTATTAGAGCTTAAGACTACTAACAAATCTATTGCTTCCTAAAGTAGTCGGGGGGGGGTTGGCCACAAGCTGCGAAAATAAGAAATTATCACAGCTAGAAGTATCTGCTTTCTTTGTAAATGTTTGTTGGGTAGATGGGAACTAAAATGTTAGTGAAACAATCACATTTTTCAAACCACTATTCAAATTATTCTTATTGTTAACATAAAAACCATTAGTGTTTTGACTGCTGATTTAGCTGTACTTGGCAGAAAGTCATAGAAAGAAAATGCATGGCAGACTATTAGCATTTTCACTTCTCATTAAAGATGTAAAGAATAAAAAAATCTAAAAATACAACCAGTAACATTTTACTCCTAAAACAACGAAATGTGGGAGAAAAGGCTTTTACAATGGGAGCAGCTCTTACACACTGAATAGCAGCTGGTAGAGGCCTATTTAGAAGACTTCTGTGTGAATACTATGCTGAACAAAATGTGGAATTTAAGCTGTTATTAAATGCAGATAAAGGTCAGAGATCAGGATCTCCAGAAATGATCGTTTGCAATATTTCTAACTTCCTTTATGCACAGGAGGGATGTGCAATGCAAAAAAGCAGACAAATCACTGCAAAATAAGGTTTTCCTGGCAACTGGGAGGAATTTACTGCTCCTAACAAAGACCAGCATACAAATGGGTTTGAAATTCAGACACAGACAACTGTTGGAAAAGAACTGCAGAATAGTATTTGTCTTGCATCAGCTCGCTGCTAGGGAAATGATATAATCTGTCGTTTTTTCTAGGAAGTTTCCCCTTCGTTGCTGGAGCTCTTTCTTATGAGTTCATACTTAGAATTTGTAAACTTCATTTTTAGTTATAACCATTTACAGATGTAAATAATGTCACAGAAACTGTGGTTCATACATATTAACAGACCTGTCCCATTTACTTTTATTATAAAAATGTATGTAAACATTCCTACCCACACTGTTGTAGAAATGGAATAGCACTTGCCATAGTATATTTATCATCTTATCTATTAAAAAAATGAACATATGTATTATGGTTTGCATGATATTTTTTTAGTTTATTTTTCATATATCCTCCAATGAATCACAGATATGTGTTTTGGTTTTGACCTGCGCAGATATTGGCAACTTATCATGCTCTTCACATTCTAGTAAAAACTGATACTGCATCTGCTAGTGGAGTGATTACTGATATATTGGAATTGGTCCTGCAGACTTCACTCAAATAAATAAGCTTTGTATATGCAACTGACAATTTAATATTGAACTTCTATTTACAGATATTACTGACATCCTCTATAAGACAGCCTGTGACATTCATACTTAGATCTCTAGCCTGATTATCAAGCAGCTGCCCTTATACGCTATGTGGGTTATGGAACTTCTCACAAACCATAAAGGTTAACATATTCATAAATCTTTGTAATGCTAGAGGTTAAGAATAGCAAAATATAAAATTGTATTGATACAGAGATACTGGCTATACTAGCAGTGTGTTCATAAGTTTGCAATAGGAACTTGGGCATGGACACCATTGCCACATGTTTTATAATTTATTGAAAACATACTGGTTTTCTCTGGAAGTAATTTTGGGATAGCTTTTTTAACTGGTTTGGAAATGTAGCCTTGTTTTTACTCACTGATTACCTTGAGATCTTGCCACTCTACTGGACTAACTACAGTAATTTTTTTATCTTGCGAAGACTGAGAAGTCTACAGTCAGGTTGCTTGTAAAATGTATACTGTGTTTCTCTTTTCCAGTGAGACCTGTGCAAAACTAGAAAGCAGTTTAATTTCCTTTTTTCAAGTGTACATAGTCTTAATGTTTTTGTATAAATGCACCAAAGCTTAGTTCTAATTAATATCCATCTAATTTATTTATGATCAACAAAAATGTAACCAATGATTCCAAGCCATCTTAAATATTTCCAAAGAAGCATTTATCCAAAGAAAGTCAAACTGCGTAAGATTAACTTATGATTGTGATGGTAATTTAAATTTTTAAATGGAAAATGTACATAAGAAGAACTTTATGTATGGGCATGCACGGAAATGCTTGCAAACATTTCTGCTTATATTGCTTGCCTGTAGAGCACCCAGTAAATGTATTTTTTAGTACATAAGACCAATTACATCTACTGGTAGCAAAATTAACATAGCTTATTTTGGGTTTCAGGGAAGACAGAATTCCTCATGTAAGCTGTTTCAGAATAGATATGGTTTAGTACAGGGCTATTATACCCTTTTTTCATCTATGTGACAGCAAGTTAGAATTCTATTTCATGTTTCCCTTCAGAAGAAGCTCCCTGCACCGGCAACATAATGGGCTTTGACATGAATCAAAATAGGCAGAAGGAAAGACAATTTTTATTCTCCAAAAGTCCAGTTATATGCCAGTAGAGCATTACTGGTTTTAAGGCAGCAATACAATAAAAGAATTACAGAATGTAAACTTGTTTTAACAAACTAGAAATTCACACCCCTCTGCTGAGTTTTCCTTTGGGGATATTTTCAAGACTGGGTGGGGAAGCAATGGATGATGCTAACATCCTTTTGCCCTAGCACAAATACGAAGATCAGTTCATGGCAACTGGTGCGGTTTTGCTGATCTATCAATCAACTTCCATTTTTACCTGACATGAGACTCCTGCAATTCACAGAGCTTTCTCCTAGATACTAAATCTCACTACTGGGTCATATACTTTCTGCAATCTTTCAAACATTTGCCCCTATCAAGATCCTCGCAACTTAGAATGATAGAATAGTTTGGGTTGGAAGGGACCTCTAAAGGTCATCTAGTCCAATCCCCCTGCTGTGGGCAGGGACATCTTCAACTAGATCAGGTTGCTCAGAGCCGCATCCAACCTGACCTGGAATGTTTCCAGGGGTGGGGCATCCACCACCTCTCTGGGCAACCTGTGCCAGTGCTTCACCACCCTCAGCATAAAAAATGTCTTCCTTATATCTAGTCTATATCTACCCGCCTTTAGTTTAAAGCCATTCCCCCTTGTCCTGTCGCAACAGGCCCTGCTAAAAAGTCTGTCCCCATCTTTTTTATAAGCCCCCTTGAAGTACTGATAGGCTGCAAGAAGGTCTCCCCGAAGCCTTCTCTTCTCTAGGCTGAACCACCCCAACTCTCTCAGCCTTTCTTCATAGGAGAGGTGTTCCATCCCCCTGATCATTTCTGTGACCCTCCTCTGGACGTGCTCCAACAGGTCTGTGTCTTTCTTATGCTGAGGGCTCCAGAGCTGGACGCAGTAATTCCAGCTGGGGTCTCACCAGAGCAGAGTAGAGGGGCAGAATCCCCTCCCTCGACCTGCTGGCCACGCTGCTTTTGATGCAGCGCAGGATACGATTGGCCTTCTGGGCTGCGAGCACGCATTGCTGGCTCATGTCCAGCTTTTCATCCACCAGTACCCCCAAGTCCTTCTTGGCAGGGCTGCTCTCAATCCCTTCATCCCCTAGCCTGTATTGGTACTGGGGGTTGCCCCGACCCAGGTGCAGGACCTTGCACTTGGCCTTGTTGAACCTCATGAGGTTCACACGGGCCCGCTTCTCGAGCTTGTCCAGGTCCCTCTGGGTGGCGTCCCGCCCCCCTGGCGTGTCGACCGCACCACTCAGCTTGGTGTCATCTGCAAACTTGCTGAGGGTGCACTCGATCCCACTGTCTATGTCACTGATGAAGATATTAAACAGTACCGGTCCCAATACGGACCCCTGCGGGACGCCACTCGTCACCAACCTCCATCTGGCCATTGAGCCGTTGACCACCACCCTCTGGATGCGACCATCCAACCAGCTCCTCACCCACCGGACAGTCCACCCATCAAGTCCATACCTCTCCAGTTTAGAGAGAAGGATGTTGTGGGGGACCGTGTCAAAGGCCTTACAGAGGTCCAGATAGATGACATCTGTAGCCCTTCCCGTGTCCACTGAGGTAGTCGCTCCATCATAGAAGGCCACTAGGTCAGGCAGGCAGGACTTGCCCTTGGTGAAGCCATGCTGGCTGTCTCGAATCACCTCCCTGTCCTCCATGTGCCTTAGCAGAGCTTCCAGGAGGCTCTCTTCCATGATCTTCCCAGGCACAGAGGTGAGACTGACTGGCCTGTAGTTCCCCGAGCCTTCCTTTTTTCCCTTCTTAAAAATGGGGGTTATGTTTCCCCTTTTCCAGTCAGTGGGAACTTCACCGCACTGCCACGACTTCTGAACTGCAATGGAGAGTGGCTTAGCAACTTCATCCGCCATTTCCCTCAGGACCCACGGATGGATCTCATGAGGTCCCATGGACTTGTGCACCTTCAGGTGCCTTAGATGGTCTTGAACCTGATGTTCTCCCACACTGGGCGGCTCTTCATTCTCCCAGTCCCTGCCTTTGCCTTCTGCGGCTTGGGCGGTGAGGTGCGAGCACTTGCCAGTGAAGACCGAGGCAAAAAAGTCATTGAGTATCTCCACCTTCTCCATGTCCCGGGTAACCAGGTCTCCTGTTTCGTTCCAGAGAGGGCCCACATTTTCCCTTGTCTTCCTTTCATCCCCGACATACCTAGAGAATCTTTTCTTGTTGCCCTTGATGTCCCTGGCCAGATTTAATTCTATCGGGGCTTTAGCTTTCCTAACCTGATCCCTGGCTGCTCAGACAGTTTCTCTGTATTCCTCCCAGGCTACCTGTCCTTGCTTCCACCCTCTGTAGGCTTCCTTTTTGTGTTTGAGTTTGTCCAGGAGCTCCTTGTTCATCCATGCAGGCCTCCTGGCGTTTTTGCCTGACTTCCTCTTTGTTGGGATGCATCGCTCCTGAGCTTGAAGGAGGTGATCCTTGAGTATTACCCAGCTTTCTTGGGCCCCTCTTCCCTCCAGGGCTTTGTCCCACGGCACTCTGCCAAGCAGATCCCTGAAGAGGCCAAAGTCTGCTCTCCTGAAGTCCAGGGTAGTGAGCTTGCTGTGCGCCCTCCTCGGTGCCCTGAGGATCTTGAACTCCACCATTTCGTGGTCACTGCATGACCAGGCCGCCCTTGAGCTTCACATTCCCCACCAGCCCCTCCCTGTTGGTGAGAACAAGGTCCAGCATAGCACCTCTCCTCGCTGGCTCCTCTGTCACTTGGAGAAGGAAGTTATCATTGACGCATTCCAGGAACCTCCCGGATTGCTTATGCCCTGCCGTGTTGTCCCTCCAACAGATGTCGGGGTGGTTGAAGTCCCCCATGAGGACCAGGGCTTGTGAGCGTGAGGCTGCTCCTATCTGTCTATAGAGGGCCTCATCCACTCTGTCTTCCTGGTCGGGTGGCCTGTAGTAGACCCCCACTGTAACGTCACCTGTCCCTGTACTCCCTTTAAGCCTGACCCACAAGCTCTCGGTTGGCTCCTCATCCATCCCCATGCAGAGCTCCATGCACTCCAGCTGGTCATTGACATAGATGGCGACACCCCCTCCTCGTCTCCCCTGCCTGTCCTTCCTAAAGAGCCTGTATCCTTCCATCCCAACACTCCAATCATAGGAGCCATCCCACCATGTCTCTGTGATGCCAATAACTTCTTTGACTGAAATATATTTTGGTATATTTGAGATTCAGTGTATTCAGAACTGATATTCAGGCAGATAAGGTTTTTGTCCTGGATTTAAGTTTGGCAATTCTTTTGGCAACCCAAACTTGAATTTCATTACTAATACACACTGAAAAGTGTTCACTTGTTGAATAAAAACTCACAATCTGTTTCCTGTGATCACATCTCCATTCAGTGATCATTTGCTTGCATGTTTTTAGTATTCTTCCCCTCAACTTTGTCTTTCTATATATGTAACTCCTCTTCATCCAATGAATTACAGTTTGTTTCATTAGTGAAAGAAGAATTCAGCCTGCTGCTTTTAATAGTTTTGAGACTGAATATCAAAGTTATCTTGGATAGAGTGAGGATTGTTTGCTACTGAAATTTCTTCAGAACTAGATATGAATTAGCAATGAGCTAATTTCAAGAGCTATCTTACTTCAGTAAATATTTATGTATTGAGTGGGAAGCGAACAAGATTTAAGTAGAAAATTGAGAACTAAGTATCATTGTAATCAGGTCAGAGTCCACATCCCTCTCAAACACTCACTACACTCATTATAATGTCTTCTGTAGCTTGTACTGTTATTTCTAAATGAAGTTACAGAATTCTCAAATCATACAAAATCTGTAAACATAACATAACTCAATGTTTTATGTCCTTCTCTGTATCCACCTAAGAACAAATCTAAAAACCAATAAAAATGTTATTGCAAAATGTTGCTTAATTTCTCTTTTTCTCCGGAGGCTCAGTTTCAAACCAGAGAAGCCATAAAAAATGTACTTGCCAAGCTATTGGCTACTAGCATCTCACTTCTTCCCCACAATCATAGCACATTCAAAATCCCACTTGGAGTGCATTTGATTGTGGTGGTGTGATTGACCTGCTTGCTTATGAGTACCACTAAACATCATCTTTCATGCATGTGATTTTTCTTCTATTCTTCACCTTGATTAAATACAGAATCTCAAAATACTTTTGGAAACAAATTTATACAAGCTAGTATTTGCTTAATGCAGTATCAAATGCTTGAAATGTGATTAAACTGACACCTTCCGGTAGCTATGGATGTGTTGAATTGCATTGACCGAATAGGAATGCAGTTTTGTTTTGCAGAAACCTTATGACTGACTATAAAAGTGGATTAGGTGCTATGGTGTATATTTATTTTTTTTATATAGATATGCATATTTCTGCTAAGCTTTTGAAGTAACATATGCTAATGCAAGGTACAATGTCCTGTGCAAACCTGCAGAATAATTTACTGACTTACTAAACCAGCTGAATCACTTTTAAACAAGAATTTAAATATTTTTCACCTTTTTGGAGCACAGACTTAAAAAAAAAAGGGGGCTGCATAGGAGAAAACACTCTGAATGTGGTAAAGGCAGACACTTTAAAGCACATCTGAATCAAAACAACAGACCATTATCAGAGTTATTATAATTAAAAACTGATCGATTCATAATACTGGTGCAATGTGTTGCTTGTTACATGTAAGCAGTGGTATAGATATACAAAAGCAAGAGCTGTAGTAGCTGGGAATAAGAGTGAGTTCTATGGCTACATGAAGTTACAGCAACAGTCACTTTGATATTGCAACCTATATCCCATTTGAATGTATCTCAAGACTACACCTGTGCTTGTGGTCTGGATGCTAGGAGTGGGAGATGTGCAATGTATCGAGTTAGGACTTATCCACAGGAACAAGTTCTTAGAGCTAAACAAGATTCTGCTTGTTTGCCAAGCTATGTGCACCCTGGCAGAGGGCCCAGACTTGGACCATAGGAAATATTAGGTGATGAATCCTAATTTAAGCCTCATCCCTTTCAATGTAAGCCAAATTAACCTCAGGTTTGCTATGGGTAGGGAGCACTCATGGGTAGTTAGGATAGCTCAGCTGATACACAGTTAAATTCCAGTAATTTGAGCTTCCATCTTCTTCCAGGTGTCCTTAGGGTGTAGCTCAATGGTACCACAGACTGGTCTGTACTAGCATTGGCAGGGTCCTTTCCTCCTAGTAGGAAGGAGTTTCCTAGTTTCCTCCTACAAGCACTAGTACTTGTGCAACCTAGTGATGTTCTGGTTGCACAAGATCTTGTTATGACCAGATCTGGCCGTAAGCTTTTTACTATTTACTATGTTAACTGTCTATCCTTAGGCTGGTTCCATGGGCAGCTGAGCTCATCTAGTGGCTCATGACTATCAAAAGGTAATCTCATTGCCTTTTCCAGCTGCCCATCCTTCCTCATCCGCTTTCCTGCTCCTCCTTAGCTCCTGACTCTCCACTAGTGGATATTCACAGGTCATACCTTTCCTTTATACTGATTCTCCTCTGTGATTCTTATGTGTGTGAATTTATATCACTAAACTGCTGAAAACAATCTATGTTGGCCGGGTGGGGGGGATTGTTTTGTATCACTTTAATTGAAGTCAAAATAGAATCATAGAATCATAGAATCATTAAGGTTGGAAAAGACCTCCAAGATCATCGAGTCCAACCGTCAACCCAACACCACCATGCCCACTAAACCATGTCCCTAAGCGCCTCATCTACACGTCTTTTAAATACTTCCAGGGATGGGGACTCAACCACTTCCCTGGGCAGCTTGTTCCAATGTTTAACCACTCTTTCAGTAAAGAAATTTTTCCTCATGTCCAATCTAAACCTCCCCTGGTGCAACTTGAGGCCATTTCCTCTCGTCCTATCGCCTGTTACTTGGGAGAAGAGACCGACACCCACCTTGCTACAACCTCCTTTCAGGTAGTTGTAGAGAGCAATGAGGTCTCCCCTCAGCCTCCTTTTCTCCAGGCTGAACAACCCCAGTTCCCTCAGCCGCTCCTCAGAAGACTTGTTCTCCAGACCCCTCACGAGCCTCGTTGCCCTTCTCTGGACACGCTCCAGCACCTCAATGTCCTTCTTGTAGTGAGGGGCCCAAAACTGAACACAGTATTTGAGGTGCAGCCTCACCAGTGCCGAGTACAGGGGCACGATCACTTCCCTACTCCTGCTGGCCACACTATTTCTGATACAGGCCAGGATGCCATTGGCCTTCTTGGCCGCCTGGGCACACTGCTGGCTCACGTTCAGCCGGCTGTCGACCAACACCCCCAGGTCCTTTTCCGACAGGCAGCTTTCCAGCCACTCTTCCCCAAGCCTGTAGCGTTGCATGGGGTTGTTGTGGTGGAAGTGCAGGACCCGGCACTTGGCCTTGTTGAATCTCATCCAGCTGGCCTCGGCCCATCGATCCAGCCTGTCCAGGTCCCTCTGCAGAGCCTTCCTACCCTCGAGCAGATCAACACTCCCGCCCAACTTGGTGTCGTCTGCAAACTTACTGAGGGTGCACTCGATCCCCTCATCCAGATCATCGATAAAGATATTGAACAAGACCGGCCCCAGTACTGAGCCCTGGGGAACACCGCTCGTGACCAGCCGCCAACTGGATTGAACGCCATTCACCACAACTCTCTGGGCCCGGCCGTCCAGCCAGTTTTTGACCCAGTGCAGAGTACACCTGTCCAAGCCGTGAGCCGCCAGCTTCTCTAGGAGAATGCTGTGGGAGACAGTGTCAAAGACTTTACTGAAGTCCAGGTAGACCACATCCACGGCCTTTCCCTCATCCACTAGGCGGGTCACCTGGTTATAGAAGGAGATCAGGTTGGTCAGGCAGGACCTGCCTCTCATGAGCCCGTGCTGGCTGGGCCTGATCCCCTGGTTGTCCCGCACATGCCTTGTGAGCACCCTCAAGATGAACCGCTAAAAATTATGAACTGTGACTATAAAGTCACCGTACAAGTTAAGGGCAAGAGTAAATATCTGGGACTTGGGAGGAAGATGTGAGCTGAAGGTATCTCCCTTTTTTCTCTGTAGTTACCTATTACATCAGCTTAAGTGTCTAATAGAAACACAGCCTTAAACTCATTTCTGCATTTAAGGCAATAATTCAAAGGGATCACTGATTAAGTAGTATTGGACTTAATGACAAATGAGATAAAGTATCAAGCAGCTTATAATAAAATGGATGGATATCTTAAAACAAAGATATTTTACAACTAACTCAGCCAAAAGGTTTAGAATAGAATAGACTATTTCAGTTGGAAAGGATGTACAATGATCATCTAGTCCAACTGCCTGACCACTTCAGGGCTGACCAAAAGTTAAAGCATGTTCTTAAGGGCATTGTCCAAATGCCTCTTGAAGACTAACAGGCTTGGGTCATTGACCACCTCTCTAGGAAGCCCGTTCCAGTGTTTGACCACCCTCTCAGTAAAGAAATGCTTCTTAATGTCCAGTCTAAACCTTCCCTGATGCAGCTTTGAACCATTCCCATGCGTCCTATCGCTGGATCCCAGGGAGAAGAGCTCAGCATCTCCCTCTCCACGTCTCCTCCTCAAGAAGCTGCAGAGAGCAATGAGGTCACCCCTCAGCCTCCTTTTCTCCAAACTAAACAAGCCCAAAGTCCTCAGCCGCTCCTCATAGGACATTCCTTCCAGCCCTGTCACCAGCTTTGTTGCCCTCCTCTGGATGCGTTCAAGGACCTTCACATCCTTCTTAAATTGTGGGGCCCAGAACTGCACACAGTAGTCAAGGTGAGGCCGCACCAGTGCTGAATACAGTGGGATAATCACATCTCTTGACTGGCTGGTTATGCTGTATTTAATGAACCTAGGATGCGGTTTGCCCTCTTGGCTGCCAGGGCATGCTGCTGACTCATACTGAGCCTGCTGCCGACCAGCAGCCCCAGTTTGCGTAAGGCCTTTGTGAATTGCTTTGAAAGTATAACATAGCTATTCATGCTGGAACACAAAACGAAAATGAAGAAAACAAATGCAAATACTCGGAGTCAGAAACTCGGGAAACATGCCATTTAGGCTAAACAGAGGAATGCCAGATCATTCTTAAATAACGTCAAGTCATCAAAAATGCAAACTATGACTTGGATCTATAAGAGGAGTTAGGTATATAATACAAGAATTGCACCTTTTTGTGGTCAACTGACCCCTTGCCTAGGAGAGGTACAAATCAAGTTCAGTCTCCTTCTGGGGAAACTCTCTCATATCTTTTATGAAATGTCCTTACATTACACTATTGGCTAGGCTGTGTATATGAGAAAGTGAGGCGGGTAGGTCCTGCCATTGGAAGCTGTTATGCAGAAAAAGGTTAAAAATAATTCAATATCCATGAAACCAGGAAATAAGATTATCTCTTTTAAAACATTGCCTTTACCGCTAATAACCAGACATATTCACATATGCATAATTGCTTTGTTTTCACAGAAAAAAATTATTATTCTGGATGAAGAGATAACTTTTACATATAGATTTTCACATCCAATACGTTATTTAAAAATTAAGGATCTATTTGGAATGTTAATGAGGGTAAGTGCATTTATGAAGGTCTCATCCAAAATCCAATTAGAAAAATTGTTTCTTGCAAAACTATGTTTTTCTTTTGCTGATTTATTATATTTTCTTCCCTTTCTAAGAATTATAGTTTTGTATTGCATATATTTTCTCATGCCTTATTGACACTTCCTATATGGTCCATAAGGCTTTAGTCAATGCCTTGATGATACTTTCTTATATATTGTCTGTAGCATGAAGCACACATAAGCTGCAATGAGCCGTTGGATCTTTTTGAAATAGCTGCTTTTCTAATACAGAAAGAAAAAAAAAAGATGGTCTTAACCTCAATAGCATTTCTGTAAGTAGACAAAAAACACAACACTAGACAATGAGAGCATATTTCTCACTAGATAGACAGTGGTCTCAGCAAAAGGTCATCATGTATTTAAAGACTGAATCCTAATCCATATGTACAGGAGACCAATGTAAAGATGGTTAAGATGCAAGTGCTTAAAGATTTCTAAATGCAAGATTCTCTTTATCAGGTTATCCTGGGAAATAAACTGCTTATGTACCTTGGCAATTCAGCAGATGGCACCCTTTCCTCTGAGTAATTTAAGTACAAATGCCCTGTACTGTAATGGGGGACAGCGTTCTTCTACAGGTGATAGGCTATTTGTTTCTCAGTTTGGATATAAAATCAAGACCCTCAGCATTTGTAATTACGTATTCAAGGTCATTATTTGCAAGAGCTAAAATATTGATACTTGTGTACTCCTTATATCCTCATTTGGGAAGTATGAGTATCTGTCTTACTTTTTGCAGTTTCAGATTTAACACTATTCCTCTTTGTTTTAACTGGTCTGTAATGTTGCCATATATTGTCAAATAGATGTTGAGTTCCACTTCAAGAATGGATTCAGTTAGCACTGAGTGACAGAATCCCTTTATACAGTTTGCGTCTTGGCTTGTTATGTTGCAGTTATAAAATATTTTGACTCTTCAGGATGAAAATTGCTAAGTATCTGTAAAATAATTACTGCTGTAATAGAGATACTGCAAAGCCTGGGTAAATAAAATGCATTTAGTTTTTAATTGAATTTTCAAGTATAAAAATAAGAAGAATATAGCCAGAAACAAATAAGGAGAGAGTTCTAAACATACAGGCTGTCAACTACATAAATCCATTGGAAATTTTTAAGTTTAAGACCACTAGGTGGGGTTGTAAACAATATTGTATTGGTGTTATTTGTTAGATTTGTTAGATTTCACTTAAACTATACACTGCCCAAAATGTAATCTCCAGGAAATAAAGAAAGCAATAGTACACTAACAAAACAGAAATAAGGCTTTCACAATAAATTATTTACCTTAAAATACCAAATCCCATATGTAGGTAGGAAAAGGTTTCTAAAACATACTCCAGGCTCAATGACTCTATTGTGTAATCACACAATATCATGTTGTGCTTTTTTTTTTCCTTTCTGTATCTTAGTATCCATTTTCCTCACTGATGCAGTATGTTTTTTTCCCCTTTGTTGTAACAGTTTATTAGCACCAGTTGACACAGTAACACTGACTGGTGAAATCAGAAAACTTGTGCTGCAATAAAAACTGATTTTGATGTACTCTTCCTATTTCTTCTTCTTCTTCTTGTGAGGAAAACCATTCAGATGAGTAGACCTTGCTCTGGAAAGCTACACATTGAAGCAATTTTATAAATGAATTCTTATTGATTAACAGTATCCCAGTGATGTACAAAGAGGGGGAAGACCACACAGGAAGACAAACTGTACCACCCCAATCCTAATACTCTCAAACTGCTTTTAAATACCCTTTGAGAAATTGCTTTGTTGCAAGACATTATGCTGCTTTGTAGTGTAATTTATGCGTACTCTTTGAATGTAATGTGAGAAGGAGAAGGTCACTTATTACATCACTGAAATGGCTGAGTGTATATTCTCGGGATAAGTTATCCTCTTTAATTTTTGAGCATATCCATTGCATCTTCTAATAAATTTACTCCTTTTCTTTGTCTGTGTTGCAAATAAGGCTTGCATCCATGTAACTGCATGCAAAAACACCAGTCCTGTTTGTTTATATGTCATTATCAATGTTAAAGATTCTTTTTATAATCTATTAGAGACTTTCTATTCAGTTACAATCATAAAGGTTGATGTTATTTTCCTTTTGCCTTCTGAGTCTCAATCAATTAAGCGTTGGTCAGCTTTGAAATCAGTCATGGATTTTTTAACTGTCTCCTGCTTCATCTTCAAGATCATCTGTCTTCTTAGCTCAGGCTATTATAAGAGTTTAGCATATTGCTGAACAAGTAATATTGTCTGGAATTTAAATAATGTAGATCCAGTAAGAAAAATATTTGCATTTGAGGAAGAGTGGATTGAATTATGGATTATTGCTTATCTGTGAAGTTAAAAACGGTGGATTTGAATGTAGCTCCAGAGAGCAAAGTAAGGGTCTGACAAAAAGAAAGCTCATATCTTAAATTTTTTATAACATAACTTGGTCTACTTCTATTTACTGTGTAGAATTATAATATTCTTATGCTAATGTATTTAGATTCCTGTGATTACACTTGACATAATTAAATTTAGAATGTGTTTTGTTTGGAAGGTGTCATTTAGCCTCTGCATTATTGTCACTTAATAAGAGAAAGAACAAATATGGGAAGAAATACTCATCATTTCTCATAATTTAAGGCACATTCATGGAATTAGTTAAATCACTTAATATCTTTTATTTGATATCAAAACCATAGGTTCTTTTGTTTGCCTTAATAAATAAGCATGACTGGCAGTTTCATATGAAGAGATAATGCAGGGGAAAAGAGGACACATTATTTTTAGTTCCATCACCAAGCTCTATGAGCTGCAAGTGAGAAGTGAAAATAAATACAGTACTCCTTTAAAGTAATCAGTCTGCATTTATCATTGTCAGCTCTAAAATAACTAGTTAAGGGTAATGTTTACTTTATGATAAACAGTCATCCAAGTAATTATCCAAAACAAATATATGCAGTTAACATTGATTATGGTCCTGAATCCAAATAGTTACTGACCTTAAAAAAAAAAAAGAAAGAAAAAAAAACACCAAATGACCAGAATATGGTAACTGAGTTTGCATATTACACCCTCCCAGCAATTTTGTCAGAAATCATTTAGGCAACAGTTCTAGACTTTTAAAAGCCTAGAGCCATCTGAAGAGTCACACAGGATTTTTAAAAGTCCGGATAAAACTGATGTTCAAAGCCTTGGGCTCACAGGTGCCTATTTGATTGGCATAATATTAAGTGCTTTACAAGAATCTGAATTGCTGTTTTCTGTCTAAGACTTAAATAAAGGTTATATTGTGGGTCTCCAAAGATTTGTTTACTAATAGGCTTGGTGCTTTTTGCAGTGTCTTTTCATCAGATGGGTGGTTATTATCCTGGCCTGAGATATCGGTGACAATGATCCCTAAAACCATCAGCGGGGTTTTCTGTGCTCACCTTCATCTGTCATTACATGCTAAGACATAGCAGTTTTGGCTGATAGAGCATTTGGAAAGTCCTGCAGTGTGAGGTAAGTCCACTGCCTGTAGAAGGCTAATGCTTATGATGCTTACTCTCTGTCAGGATTGCTTCTGAATGATGGAGGAAAAGGTGACATATGACAAGGGGAAAAATTAACCACTAATACAGTAATTCACTTGATAGTCTACTTATTCCACCCAACTTCTGTTGCACATCGCTTTCTGAAGTTAGTAAAATTGTTCTCTGTGTTCTTTGCTTCCTCTATGTTGTGTATACATAGCGACTGATTTGGGATTCCTCCAAATATGAAGTGGGGTAGCTTTTTTAACATTATACTTGACCAACTATTTATTTTACTTTTTTGTCCACTTTTGTCAAATATGCTTCTTTCCACTGGTACTTTATAATGAGAAAAAGGAGTATCCTGTTGGAGCCAACAACCCAAGACTCATGAGAAACCATCATTACTGTCAAAGTAAAAAGAACAAACAAACATGAGAAACTTGTATCTTTATCATGTGGAAACAAAGCTAATGGAAGAAAGTATAGGAATAATGCAAAAAGTTGAAAAAAAGAGTCATTACTTTGAGGACATTTCCTCCATTTTGTACTAAAAATATTTTATTAAAAAATTATATCTATCCCAGCATCTTCTCCAATCCTCTGCAATAAAAAAATACAGATAGCAATATATACACGTTCTTGGAGGAGTCTGCAGTCGACCATATGCATCCGTTAAGGACGCAGCAAAACAGCTAGTCCCATACCGCTGGAAAACATGAGAATGCCAGGAATCAGCTGCCACCTTCTTACCATTTACTTAATTAAAATGAAACCTTTCTGAAACTATTAACCAGTGTATGTGTGGCAATTTTTTGCTTTGGTTAGAAGATTGCCAAAAGAGTCTTACACCTGAGTCTTGTATAAAGACAATGTACCTGCTTAGTTTTAAATACTGAGCCAGTCTGTTAGTTTGAGTGCATTGTGTCAAAGTACATCTTGGCAGGCTTCTGCTCTTGCTTAGAAGATTAATTTCAAGTGACGATCAGAGTCAATCTTAAAAATCTATTTGAAACAAATTTTGATAGAGATTCCTTTTCATAGCCCTAAGTAATTAATTTTTTTCCCCCAACATGCCCTGCTTATATTGAGAAGGATCTTTTGCAGATGTCAGAAACCCATAGCTCCCAAAAATACCCATGTGTTTTTGCCTGCTTTATTCCTTTCTCCTTGCACACAGCTGCCTCCTGCTGCCTTTCCAGTAAGGTTCACTTTCAGCTCCTCTGCCATTCCTGGTTATCTCCTTCTTTCGGACTTGAAAAAGGAATAATTGTGTAAGCCATTTACTGGTTGCTTTTTCTTTCACACACATCTGTTTAATGTAAACATTTAGCATACATATATTCCAGTGTTTTGTTAGATGCTTCTTGTAAAATCACAGGAGTGGATGTGCCCAGGCCTGATGGATAGACTGTAATGGAGGTGTGGTCTCAAAGGGGACAACTGTGTATCTCTGCTTACTCTGTAACTGGAGCCACTTTGACCTCTGCATAGGTTACAATGCTCTCACCAGCATGGTTGGGAGACATAATTCTAGCGTGCTTTCACAACGAAATGAGGCTCATACAAACACCCTATCAGTCACATCGGTCAATGTCTTGACCAATTCCAACCCATTTTGAAAGATGGATACAAATCTCAAAGATAACTGTGTTCCTGCAAGTTTTCTGAAAATTGGTGGCTGTACAGAGTTGAATGCCAAAATAATAGTAGCCATTTTAGTAATAAATCTCTGCATGGAAGCAGAGATTTCTAAATCTGAGCCTGAACAGACAGAGAGAGAAGTTGCTTGCCAAGACAGAGATACTCACTGAAGATCCTGGGACGGCGGTAAAAGCAGACAGCAAAAAAACTTACTGGAGGTCTCAGTGGCTGGATCTTTCCAGGCATGAAGGACAGTAGTATGAATTAATACTTTCAGAAAGGAAAAGAATGGCAGGATGCATACGCTGTATGTTCTGGTTGGAACAAACCTTCTGGCCAGTCAACATTTGTATGGATTTACATTAGCATAACATGTGTTGTCTCCTGCCCTGGAAAGGATATCAAAGGGATCCTGGGATAAATTGGACTACTGTGGTAAAAGAGGAGTCAAAGGACAAAAATCCATAGAAATAATGCTTTCCTGATTCTTCTGTTCACTGAAAACTTGTGTTTTGTACAAACATAAATAGTCAGGTGAACAGTTTTGCTTTAAGGACACCAATAAACACAAATTAAAATAGCTCTACAACTAGTGGAACTAGCAAAGTGTAGTTTCCTTTCTCTCTTCCAGAAGGCCATATTACAGCTTTCTCTGTAGTTAACAAAAAGTTAATAGGAGATAGGACATGGAATCAATGCATGGGTTATTACATAGTTATTAGACTAAAATCTCTATTTTTTAATTCCGTTTCCTTGAACAAGTTGGATTTTTAAATGAGAACTAAGCTTATGGAAAACCAAAGGTTTAATTTATGGAGACAAAAATACTCCTGAAATTAGTGACAAAATAAAATAGATTCACCACCTTTTCCACAAAGTGAGGACTTTGAGAAAATATTTTTGGTTTAATTTGCCACGCTTACAAAGCAACAGTAATAAAAATCACCTTTGGATTGAGATGCATGAGTAAAATCATTCTGTCAGAAATGCCAGCATTCTGAGAGCAGGAATCTTTAATGAAACTACCTCTCCAGTCATAGGTCTCAAATTGCTGCTGTGTAATTTTAGCAATGGCAATACACATCAGATTACAAGGAGATATTTTAAACAAGTCTTCGTATGTTTGTTACTGCATTGACCGTAAATCAATTGCCCTGTTTGAAAGCAACTGAAGTCAAACTACAAAGCCAGATTATGTTGGCAATTGCTTGTGTGTACAAAATGAAGGACAACAAGCTTCTACTTCTTGTACTGTAGCAATGTACACACTAGAAAGGCACATAAGGAATTTATCAATTCAGAGGCAAGAAGTAGGCTATAAGTAATGGGTTTTTTACAGGTGAAAATTAATCTGGAACAAGAGCAGACATGAATTTAAAGTAGATTCTTCATAATACAGTGATTAGGCCATGCATGAGACCTTGTTTACATGACAGTTCATTCTGGAATAAGTAGTCCTGATTTGGCATACCAGTTTATGTGTCTTACAAATTATTTTCTCTTTTTTCATATGTGGCATATTGGAATATGTATCTGCTAACTTTGCTTGACCAGTTTGGATACTCAGATCAAGCGCCTGTGTTTTGTGAAGATCTTTTCTCAAACAGCAGCTCTAAATTTATGTCACTTGCAGTTGTGAATACCCTATACTTTCAGAAAACAGGTGGTCAAACTGCATATTTAAGTAATGAAGATTAATTACTGACCAGCTCCGAAAATTCAGGTTAAGAAAAAATATCTCACGTCAGAGGTAGAGATAGAAAGCCTGCTGTCCCATGTGGTGTTCATTTTCCTTAACCTAAAGACCAACAGTTCAGTATTTCATTAATTCTGCGCTCCAACTTCTGCAGCAAATGAGTCAGGAATTCAATAGACAACTGCCTCCTTTGTGTATAGCCTGATACCCCACCAAACCACACTAGAATAATAGGCTCATGAGAACAAGGAGGCCAAACTGATGTCACACATGCAGCTTTAGTTCTGTTTGTTCCTAACTCAGAGAGCTTGGCTTTGCAGTCTTGACTTTTTTTTTTTTATATAACAGCAAAATGTAAGGCCAATGAAGAGGTACAGGATTATTTCTATAATATATGTAAATTTTTGATCCTAAGGCCTGCTCAGCTCGTAGATGACTGACATTTAATAGCTGTTAACTTTGTAGTCCCTGACAGGAAGCTAAATCTGAGATCTTTGTCTATTCAGTTTACTGAAAAATTTAAACCAATGGAATAGGATTCAAAGTCATCAGTTCTCACTGCTCCCCTTCAGAAGTCTGTTCTTTCTTTCTTCTTTTACAGCTGCCACCCAGGATTTAGGAATCCAGACACTTCTTCCTTGGCCATCCAAATCTCTATTGCACTGGAGTGTTATTACAGACATAAGCATCAGTATATAGTTGTCTTTTGTGATGAAGCTCTTGTGCATATGAGCAACCCCAGTACTGTCCTCTGATGTGGATTTTCAAGCATCCATGAAAGAGGGGTATTTGGAATTTTGACTTTCTTAGGTCAAAAAAAAAAACGACTCAAAAGATGATGGACAGTTGCACTTATTATTGTGCATACATCTTAATATATAAATATATATACGAAGCTACAGAATGTGAAGCCAGCACAGCTGAACTAAGAATAGATCCGATTGAAAGGGATCTCATGAAGACCGTTTGTAGTCCACTCAAATTAAGAACATATGGGCAGGTGTGGAAGAGAGAATTTCCAGGGCTGACTGCATCAAGCCAGCCCTTCAAAACCTAAGTTGTTATTAGTGGGCTAGTTGTGCTGTGCTTTCAACCTAGCCCTAGTTGAAATCCAACTAGTGTCTGGACTTGAGAGCAAAAAGCCTTATTTCTCAACTTTCTCAAATTCTGTATGAAGCTTAAGCTTGTTAGACCAAGGAACCTGCCTTCCAATTTATTTTGATTCCATATTCTTCAGTGCACATAGAAAACAGCCAAGAAATCTATAAATGCTGATGCCTGCAAGAGAGAAATCAAGGTAAGTCTTAGACAACCTTAAGAGGTAACTTAATAGCTAATAGTAAATAGCTGCTGGTGTGCTTATAGAACTCAGACTTTTATGAAAGGACATAGTATCAATCAATACAACTAATATTATGCAGCAAAAGTAGGACAAAGAAATCAAAACTCAGATTACTTTTGTCAATTCATTTGACTTGAGACAAATTGGTGGAAGTTAGGATGGCTCAGAGAACTGAACTAATATATTTGACATTGGGGAAAATAAAAACTCCTATTTTTATCTGAACTCTTCAGTAGAGTGAATGGAAAAATATTAGTAAATAACAATGCATATCTCAAGGTCTTAGAGCAGAAGCAAGATGGAAAATTAATGCTTGGTAAGAATGGGTTCAGAAATTCAGTGTTTCCTTAGTAAACACGTTTTCTTAATAAATGCCCCATGGAGGAAAAGACAAACTATTGATGACTTGCTTAGTGATAGGTTTCAAGTATAACTACAGGAATTCTTCGCTAGCAGTTTCCTTGCCAGCATCTAGATCTCTTGACAGTAGCACTATAATGATACTATTAAGGTTAGCTATTAAGATTGTCTGAGACTTACCTTGATCTTCTCTCTTGCAGTCATCAGTATCTATAGATTTCTTGGCTGTCTTCTATGTGCACTGAAGTATACGGCATGAAATCATTTGAGGTTAGTCTGCAATGGGAAAATTGCCCGTTGTTGGCAGTTTGTCCTTACTCTTAAACAATGTTCAACACTGGACAAACTTGTTGAACTGCTTCTACTACCAACACCGATTTTTGACAGCAGATAATATGTCTAATAGAGATCAAGCCTTTTTTATAATTCTTTGTCATTGGAATTCTTCATTCAGTTTCCACATTGGTATCTCATGGGAAGAATTATTCCTCTCTTTCTGTATGTATTGAGAGAAAAAGATCCAAAACTGGCTTGTTTTTTTTTTCCTGTAAAATTTAAGACTTGCACTCATAATTAGTCCAGAGGCATTATTATTACCTTTACATTGACCATGTTTACATTGACTATGTTAAAGCTCAGGGTTCTTGGCTTCATAGTTCAGGCTGCATCTACACCCAAATATACATATCCTTTCAAGTTGAAGCTTATATATTTGCCCCAAAGTGTTAAAAAATGCTTCCCTAGCCTCTTGTTCAGATACTGTTAACAGGAGATTGAGAAGAGTTTCTGCCATTACCTTCAGTACTTTTACTGTAGAGTTCCATGCTAAAGCTATGGCTAGCAGTGAAAAAAGGTTAATAAATATGCCTAGTCTGGCTTTTTCACAGTCCTTTCATAAAAGACACAGTCTTTTAAGACGCAAGTACACCTACTCACCTGTATGTGTAACTGCTTTGAAAAACGAAAGAAAATAACTGTCTTTTATTTTCCGTCTAAACAGTGTGTCGATGGCTACTCCTTTCCCCCATTGTCTGCCTTGATTCCTGTGTGCAAATGTGCTCTTACCTACTCTAAATATTCACATATTTTACATTAAACATTTCACTTGCTGTTGCCTAACACTTTTTATGTACATAAATTGACTCATTCAGAAGCACTGCCCTATTTGACACCTGCACACATTTTAAACGAAGGAGCATAAAATAGATTTCACTGTATTTAGAAGAATCCTTGCCAATGAGTGAGGTAGGTGAGAAAATTTAATTGGGCAATAAACCATTCCAGTTGAGCATGAGGTCACCTCCAGTTGATCGTATATTAGCAAAACCCAACTGCAAGCAGAGAGATGGTTTAATAAACAAGGTGGGACCTGGACCCAAGTGTTTTCAGGCACTCAGAGGCTGGTCTGGTAGTGCGAACACAAACTCCGGAAAAGTGAGTGTCAGTTAAGCCCGGAGCTGTCAGTTTTGCTGCCATGCCACACCGTACAACCAGGGGGCAAGGCCGCACCTCCCCTCTCACAGCCAGGCAGGCCAGCATGGCTGCCCGGCTTTAAACTAAGTTTGGCCAATCACCGTGAATGTTACTGGATGGCCAATCAGCATGCAGGCAGCTCTGCCCTGCCACTCCGCTTCCTCGGCAGGGCTCTGTACTGTACTCAGTGGGGGGGGAGGTCCAAGTGCATGCTGTGAGAGTGAGCGGGAGGGCAAGGGCTGCCGTGCGAGGGCCGCGCCGCACCGCAGGTGTGTGAGAGCCGTGCCATAGGCGTGAGGTGCAGTGAGGGTCCTGTTTCCTTATGTCGCTAACTAGATGAAACTCATGCCGTTTTATATGACCTTACAGTGGGCCTTGTTTGGATATGCATGAGTGTAAGGGAAGAGGCAGACAACTGGGAGACAGCCTTGGGGCTTTAGGGGTAATGAAGGTACTGAGATACTCCTTGGTTTGATGCTTCACATGTGCTGGTGTAGGACTGTGAAAACCCAGGAAAGGAGATTGAATTTAGTATATATAGCTTATTAAAAATGCTGGGGAAAGCATCGAGGTTATTTTTAACTCTTCCATTTTATGAATGTATGCAATCTTTTATATTATCTGTCATGCAGCTGTATTTATATTTGCTGAGTATGATTTAATGTTGAAATTCAAGACTAGACACTTGGAATGTTTTGGGTTTGGTTTTTTTTTTTAGTATTTCTCTGTTTATGTTAAAAAATAATGACATGAGAAGCATCAAAGGAATCTTTACTGATTTCCTTGATCAAAATGTGATCAGAAAACTAATTTTTAGAAGCTAAAATTTGGATTGACATGCTTAATTTGAGAACAGTATCTATTATAGTCATAAAAAGTTCAAACATGATACACTTTTCCCACTTACAAGAATTCTTACGTGCTTTCACAGAACCACAAATTAGTTGTTTTACCATGCCAGCAAGTGCTTTAGGCAAGGTTTTGTCACAGTGTTTTGCCAAAAGCTCTCTGTAGGAGATAGTAATGAATTTATGCAGTTTTAACTTTCAACAAAGAAAGTTAGTATAATTTGCGGGGAGAGAAGAAGGGAAAAGGTAGCAGGAAGGCCAAGATTGTGAAAGTTTTGAGTTATCAATATGCATATGTCAGCTTTCTAGTTTTCTAGTTACAGGAAGTAGCTTTTTGTTACAACTGTTTGCCTAAGATACCCCGAAATATATAACAATAAAGCTAGGGTGTTTTAAACTTTCACTAGTAAGGAAAAGGTCATTTCATGCTTCCTTTCATATCAAGAAATGCTAGTTATTTGATGTAAAAACCAGTGTAAAATTTCCTTAATACGTTTCAATCCTTTCAGAAACACTTTTGAAAAATATTCAAGTTCTGATAGCTGCAATAATGATTTCTAGATCTGTAGTTCAGCACTCCTGAAAGAAGCCTGATCTGTATTTGGGTTATGTTGTGCCATGCATGGTGATGATATTCTGAGGGTTCTAAGTGAGTGTGAAGAGTGGAGAAATCAAACTGATGATGCAGAAAATGTGCTCAGCTTAAGAAATAGCGGATTAGCAAGAGTTTCTGAAGGCATGGAGATAGGATAAACATTTTAAAAAAATAGCAATAGTCAGTATTGCATTCAAGAAGAATACTTCTGAATCCTTCTACAAACTGGATTATTATAAACCAAATTCCTAGAAAACAATTAGTTTCTGGAATGTGTATTTCTTTACCAACACGTATAACTAACCATAGTACAAAACTCTTCCTAAAAACTTTTTGTCTAGTGTTTAGAAGGTGGAACTTTGTAGGACTTAGAATCACAAGCTTATGATTTCAGCTCTTAGTTCTGTCTACCTCAATCCTTATCTATAAAAAGGACATAGTCATTAGCGGTTTTCAAATTTAAGGGTTACGCTTTGTGAGGCAATGAAGAAAGAACAAGTAAATGCAACTTTTAAGGAACATTGTATAATTTACCTTTGAATCTAGCTCTCATCTAGAATAGCATTTATGATATAGGGGAAAAATGAAATATACTAATTGGTTGATTTTGTTATGCTAAGGATATTCTTTGGACATTGGACTCATGTCCTCTATATTTCTTTCACTTAATGGTATTGTTGGAAAAGCCATTACCCCAATGGCTGAAGAGATGAGTCAGTCATATTGCATATTTTGTCTTAAATTACTTCACCAGTTATTGTATCTGCCATATTTAATCAAATCAATGAAGTTATCTGCAATGATACAGTATCAGATTAAGTTAAATCATTTTCTGGGAAGAAGTAGTTAATAGTCTTTTGTAACTGAAAGGTACCAGGGGGTTACTTTGATCAAACATACACGTGTATGTTGGATGAATGGTATTTTAGGATGTTGTTTTTTTTCTTTATGAACATGGTTTTGTAAATTCATCCAACTCATCCCCCAGGTTAGCTTTCTTGCAGTTATCCTTATTCTGTTTTATATATTTTCTATTTTATGGATGCATCACCAAGTTCTTAAAAGATAAAAGTGTGTTTATAATACATTTAGCAACATTATTTGTAAACACAATAAGGATAGGCTAAGAGAAGAGCTAGAAGCCTAAGAATCTGAACTGCATAAGCAAAGACAGTTGGTGCCTCAGAACAAAAGGTTTTGCAGGCGCCAGAGATCTTGATAGAGTAAAATTTGGCCAGCATGCATCTCTTTAAAAAAGGAAAAACAAAACACCAAAACCCACCCAACCAATCAAAAAACATCTCTGTTGTATCGCAGTATTGGTGAGTGTTGAAAAGAAATTCTGCATTATTCTGTTTTGGTATACTAAAAATCAGCTGGACAATATGTATAAATTCGATGTAGCTTTAAAGGTAGCCAACTGCATGGTATTTTATGGATAAAACTATTTGAAGCATACTAAAGGTAACTTGTCTTTAATAGCCCAAGTGCAACCTGAATATGTATATACTGACAAAATAATTTGTCAGAGCTTCTTTCGGTGCATACCGTACTATACATGCAGTAGCACATATATGCTGTGCTTTCAAATTAAGTTCATGGACAATTACTGAAGAGTGTGCTGAACTTTTTGCAAGAGTTCTTAATCCTTGTGACCTGGCCAGATTCCAAGTTGGCTAATTACATAAGGTTATTTCCTGCTTAGCTATAGTTTAATAAGAGATGCCATCACTTCCTGTCCTAAACTATTGTGTAGTCTTGTCTGCTGTGAAACAGCTGTTGTACTCCACCCCGAAAGAGCTTCTTTTCACTTGTGGGTGTCATTACTACAGATCCACACTAAATTTTGAGGTGGGCTTTTTTGAATCCTGGTGGTTAAAGAAGCATCAGGAGGGAAAAAAAACCACACTACATCCTTTGATCAGAGAAAACTCAGCTTTAATTTTGGTCCAGGAAAAAGAGAGCTTCATAGACATGAAGCAAATTAACTAAGCTATTTTATAAGGTATTTCGTGGAGATATACAGGGAAGGGGAAATGCCAAATATGCCTAAATAGCAAAAAGCATCTGATTTTTTTGGAAGAAGATAAAAATTAACTGGATTTGCAAGTTAGTATTTCCCTGTCTTATTTCTTATAAAAGACTTAGAAGAAAATTATACAACCCTGCCCCCCCGATTTTTTTGTTTATATGTATCTTTTTTGGTCACTTTATTTTGCAAAGATTTTGACAAAACAACTTGAGCTCTCATGGTAATAAAAGATTTTCAGTACCTTAATTGCTAACATTACTATTGGTAAGGCTGGTGTTTTTCCAGTCAAATAGAAACAAGTAACCTAAGTCTTTTCTAACGTAGAAGTATTTTATTACCTGACTGAAAGATTTAAAATAAGCTTATTTTTCATTCATTCCAAGGGTCAAAGTTACATCCTGGATATCTGGCCCAAACAACTTGCAGCTGAAAGCACTCTAGTACTTAGAATCAAACATTGGTTCTGAGTACAAGACAGAGCCATATATTTTAACTGTAAAATGGAATGAGAATACCAGTATAGAGGGGACATAGTGAAGAATATTTTTTTATCTATCTACTTTTAAAGGGTTAATAGTTTAATTGTTTAGCATGAACTGACATTTCTCATTGTTAGTGATTAAATTTGGTCAATAAAAACACTTTTTGTTTACACTTCGGGCTTTCAGATGGGAGAAGACGTGGAAGAGATGCTGGAGGAGCTACAGAAGCTGCAAGGTTGGAGTATGAGACACTGCTAAAATGGGGTTGGCAGAATAAATCATAGATTTCTCTATCTTTTAATAAGAGCAGAAGTACCCTTTAACAATTGAGGACTGAAGGGAAATAAAATAACTCGTAGCTCATTTTCTCTCTTTCACAGTGAGATGTGTGATAAGAAGAGTGCACTTTCTAGTAAGCGTATTTGGTAAGTTGTCTGTAACATAGGCTGATGCAGAAGCTCCTTAGGGAAGATTTTTAGGCTTTGATACTATGTGTGAAGTTGCAGTCTAGATTCTTTCCCATCCTTTGGAAGTTCTTATTTTTGCCCTTGTTCAGGTCATCTGACTTCAAATCTGTATTTCTTGCAAACAGTTATGGATATTTTTCTGGGGATTCATTTGCCTCGGCGCCTTTGCAAAGCTTTAGAAGAAAAGCTACCTACATGCTGATTTTCAGCAATTAAACAGCATTTCTTAATGGAAGCAACACAGTGGTGAACACATCAATCCAGTTGCAAAGCTATTACATTTGTTTTATATTGTATATAAACTTATTTGTGTTTTTAAAGATTCCTTGGCCTTTTGTACTTGTAACCTCTTTTATTACAGTGAGAAGAAGTAGATCCTCATTTGACTACTCTAGGAGGACATAATAAAACCAGGGGTGTAAGAGCTTAAAGCCAGGAGTACTTAGACATGTTAACTTATATAAATAGTCGTCAGAGTGTGCTAGCATAACTTCTGCGATGCCGACAAGTATCTCTGATGAGAATAAACCTCCTAAACACAGTAAATTCAGCAAAAAGGCTATGCTTTCAACTGGTTTACACTATTACTTTTGAATGTAATGTTTTAAAACTTAGATTGCACATCAAAGTTGAATGGTATATCCAGATTTTATGAAAATAGACCTTTATATTTTTTTATTAATAGCATGCATTAAATGCTAACTGTTTCTACCCTTCCTCAGAGGAATGACTAGTCCTACTAACCTTGCAAAAACTTTGTTGTTTTCTTTCTGCTGGTCCTTACTGTGTGTCAAATCCGTTTTAATATATTTAATATATTTTATAGTAATAAAATACATGCTTTGCAAACACTACTCTAGGACATCTGTTAATGGGAGTATATAGTATAGTTTCTAGCCTCTAGTGAATACTGCATAGCCTTTTAAAACACTTTCAAAGGCTTTTTGTTTGTTTAAGTGGATAAGAAGGTCTGCCTAGAATAGACCATGTTACAAGATCAGAGTCTGGAAATGTTTGTGTGTTTTTTAACTTTACTCACTGACCTTAGAGTGTAGCCCCGCAAACAGCTGAATTGCTACAAATGAAGGGTTGTAAACCTGTGCTGTTAACCCGTGAATAGGGGTGGAGAAGAGAGGAACCTCTTAAACTGGCTTTGCCTTTGGGGAGATCATTACAGTGAACTCCACCTACATAGTGCCATAGGAATTTTGGGCTTGACCTTCCAGGCATTTATGTATGTCACTATGTCCTAGTGACATCAGTATAATTATTCAAATGTGTAAGGTTACATATCTGTAAATATGGAGCTTACTTGATTTTATTTCTGTTTTCTCCCAATTCAGCAATTAAGTTTATGAATGCATTGGTGGGTGTAACTAGTTAAAGAAATATTAATGATAGGGTCAATAAGCATAGCAGAAAAGACAAAAGGAACTACAAGACAGTACTCTGACATGGTATATTGTTTTTTTTTTCTTTTATGGCACTTACACTGGAAGCCCGAAAAGAATGCAAAGGCTAACTATATTTGTAATTAATTCATCATACAAAGAAAGCAAAAGAAACAAGAATCCTGTTTTTGTAGTATACAGTTTGCTGTTTGAATTTGCATTTTTTAAAAATTGAGAATTACAGCTTTAATATTGCCTGGGGGAGAACAGCCAAATTTGAAAGCTAGGAACGCTTCTGATGTAATAGTTAATCACTTTAAATGCATCAGTAGCACCCAGTAACAACAGCTTCTGTTGAATAAGCATATTAAAACAAAGGAATTGTTAATACATTTTTAAAACCTTAGTAAGTTTTGCAGTAGTAAAACTGATTTGTTTGTGACCACTGGAAAAACAGTAACTTTTTAAACATGTTTTTGTGTAGACTATGAAATACTATGTAGTTACCTAAAACTATTTTAAATTGTTGACTGAAGGCCAAATTAATATTCAGTGCAATGAGAAGTATATTGTTCATATTTTGATGTTTAAATATAACCTAGTGGTTTAAATTTGGATAATTGACTAAACTTTGTGAGAAGTAGTATGTGTTGGGGCCTGTGGTTCTGTATTCAAGTTGATTAAATTCTGTCCTGCTGAGCATTACAGAAAACAAAGATTACATAACATTGTCCAAACATACACGTCTTTATTTTTCACAAGATACTATGGTTCGGCTTATTAACATCAAAAATGTATTTAGAATGGTTATTTAGAGTAGTCATAATAATAATTGATACTAGAATTTATTTTAAATGTTACAAGCAGAGATATTAAATATGTACATAACAGCCAGTAAATTTGATAGTGAATTATCTAAATCCATTGTTTGTTTCCCCTTATAAAATCCTGTTATCTCCTGAGTGACAATATTGTTGTCTTGGAAAATGCATGAGTTTTTGATGCATAACATTCTGAGCAAAACAGCTATTTATTGTACCCATACTCATTCTTATCCCACACTCTTTTTTCAAGACCATTATTAGTAAATTTTGAGGTTAGAGAGGTACTGACCCAATCAAACATGTACAGAGCTTGGCCTCTGAGTTAATTAAATATGGGTTAATAACATATTATAAGGAAATCATTGTCCTTATTACAGTTATTAGGTAGTTAGTCAAATTATAGCTTCAAAGGAATGCAGAGCATGTAGAACTCAGGACTAAATTATGCATTTGAACCTTAGGCCAGCTTTTACTGTTGAGACAGTTTGCTGCTCAAAGAAATTGTGTGTCATTGAAATTAAATGCCTTTCTGGGGATGGAAGGTTCCAGTTTTTAATGAAATTACTGAGTGTGGTGTAGTGAAATGATTAAAATCTGTATTCCGGGAATGTGGCGGACAAAAAAAATCAATAAATGCTAGCAAACCTTTGCTGCTGGATGTGAATCCTGGGAATGAAATAAACTAGTACAAAAATAATAATTAAAAACGTATCAGCACATTAATGTATTTAGCATGAGTCTCATGAGACATCATCTTCACTAATTTTTAGCATACATTTTACTGTGTAATGAGAAGCTTTCTTTTCTCATATCCGTATTAGGCAGCATTTTTGCCCTTCCCCCAGTGTTCCTGCATTGCAATCATTGTGCTTGCACTTATTATGTTACAAATGACCGAGGTAAGGCTGACATTCTCATTGCATGCAAAAAGAGCTAGCCTGCCAAGCTTTTTTTTTTCCTAATGAAGCAGCTTTGTGAAATCTCCCCATGTGTTAATACTAATGAAGATCCTCCAGCACAATTAAAATCACAGCCAGTGGCTGAAGAGGAAACAGAAAACAATGGCATCTTTCTACATATGCATATTTCTTTATGCTGAGATCAGCTTTATTTAGAAATAATGTTGATTTTTAAAATGCTTGTATGTAGTATTTAACAAGGTTAACAAGCTGAACGTATTCTTGAATTCTGCAAGTATGATTGTTACTAGCTCATACTAAAATCACTTAGATTTTCTTCATTGCACTGTGGTATAACTTTAAATCTATAGTGTTACGGTTTATAGGGAGCAGTCCTTTGGCTCTTGAAGTGTACTTTAACCCTGCCTGAGTTTGAGACTATGCCAAAGAAAGAAAAAAAGAGGAGGATACCATGTGTGTAGTTTGAAGGGTTGGTATATGGAAGCACAGCTTTTACTTTTTTGCAAATAACCTGTATAGGTTGTTTCAGGCAAGGTGAGAACATCGGTATTTAAACAATGTACTGTTTTTTTTTTTTTTAAATTCTTGTGTCAATAGCTGGTGAATTTTAATACTTCCCCATAACTTTAACTTAATTCCCCCACTGTTGCCTGTTTCACTTGAATTTAATTTATCTGCTTCTTCTAGAGCATAAAAGTTGAACGTTGCTTCCACTGTAAATTTCTGATTTGCTAGGTTTCTTTAAGATGTCTCCTCTTTTGGAAATGGGTCGCTTTTTTTTTTTTCCTTCAGTAGATGGCTCTTGTTTGTATCACAGACTCTTTGTTGCTACATTAAAATTTATTTTTTTAACTGAACTTAATCTGCAGTGTAAGAATTAATTTAGGTACTTAAGGTGGGCAACCGTGTTTCTCCCCCGATCGGTAAAGCCATCATTAAAAAAAGACCAGCTGCAGACTTGCATCTTTTTGTCGTTGTTTGAAAAACATGAACTGTTCGTAACTTTTTCTGAACGAAAAATGACTGTACAGAGTGCGTGTGAAGACTGCGCTTGGGCAGCCGGCATGCAGCTCGCTCGCCTGCTCCTTTTAGGAGCCGATAGGTCATTTATTACCGGGGCTGGAACGAGATAAACAATTCTCTCTTTTTCCCGTCTTGTTAACAGCAACTTGCATTGTTGGGGAGAGAGGAGCTGGGCTGGTTGACGTCACTTTTGGTTGGTGAAGCTGAATAAACCTTGAGGAAGGACCGGCTTAGTCTGGCGCGACGGCGAGGGGCACGGAGCGGCCGGCACTGCGCCCGCCGCGCGCGCGCGCGCGCACCCGCACCCGCGCGCGCACCCGCACCCCCGCCCCCTCCCCGAGCTGCCTTAGACTCTGGAGGGCGCGGGGAAGGGACGCCTTCCCGGCACGCACACCCTAGCCTTCAGCCACCTGAGACACAGGCAGCGCTCTCCCGAACTGTGGAGGTGAGTTAGAGCCGCTCATCCCGCTCTGTGTGGAGAGCGGGGGGAGTTTTTCTTCAAGATGAACACCTAAAACGTTACAGCGTTTCGCCACGCTGAGCTCGTGCTTGGGTTTCCTAGTTTAGGCTGCGTCTGCCTCACTGACCGTTTCCCTGCCGGTGCGTATCGCCTCTTTGTTGTGGTGGGCCGGCCGCGTCTCTGGGCGCGAGTGCGGGTCCCGCCATGGGGCCCTGCCTGGGCAGGGCTGCGGTCGGGAGGCGGAGGGGCCGCGGGGAGGCGAGTCCTGGGGAAGCGGCCGGGGCCGGGGTGTTTCGAGACGGGACGGCCTGGGTCCCAAGCGATTTTAAACTTTACTCACGGCCGCAAGCCCGTCCCTTGGCCGGGCGGCGCCGGTCACGTCTCTGCCGGCGATCGCCCGCAGCCTCTTGGGCGGCGCAGCGGCTGGCGGCGGCCGCCGGGGCGGCTCTTTTGTGTGGTGCGGCGCGGTGCGCTCCGCGCCGGCCCTCCCGCCCCTCGTCCCCCGCCTGCACTCCTACTCTCCTCTCGCCGCCGCCGAGCTGCCCCTCTCTCCTTGTCCGGCGCTGGCCCGCCGGCTGAGGCTGTCAGGCTGGCCCAGTCATGCCAGTCGGCGGTGCGCGGGCGCGGAGCGGCGTGAGGCGTTCGGTGGGGCCGCGCGGAGCGGCCGCTGGGAAGGGGCCGCGAGGAGGCGGCCGGAGCACGCTCTGCCTCTTCATGGGCGTCCCCTGGCCTCCGCGTACCTTTGCGCTCCCGAACGCGGGTGCGTAGGTGTACCCCACTCCGCGGTGTGCGCTAGGAGAGCGGCGGGGTGTGGGGTGGGCCGGGAGCGGGCGCCGTTCTGCGCACCCGGCTCACTGCGGGCCCCTCCGCCTTTATCTTTTGTGCGTGTTGCTTCCTTATAAAGAGAAACAAGCAGCTGCAGCTCTGGGCCGAGTTGTTGAAATTTATCCCTTTGTGTATATTACAATATCCTCCATTTTTCTGCCCTCTAAACAACGAGCCTTTCGCCATCTTGGGCAAATTTTTATTCCCAAGTCTGTCCGCCTCTTTTAGGAGGGAATGAGTGGAAATCCTGAAAGTCCTTTTGGATAAGACTCAAAGTTTAGGAAATGTTACAGGGACAGACGGTGACGTCATGTAAAGTTTAAGGGGAATTTTTCCAAGAGTCTGTGCTTTACCCCGGAATTCCTGATCTAACGTGTTGTAAACCGCACTTTAAAGAGAAAGGTTCCTAGTTGAGACTGCATGTTCAGGGAACATTAAGAATATGCTTCTTCATCTGGTATCTGATTTTGTAACAGGTAGAGAAATAATTGTGGGTTATTTTTTTGGGTTATTCTCCACCCTTCCCCCCTCTTTTTTTTTTGTCCTGGCCTTTAGTATTTAATACGTAATGCTTGCTTAACTGTTTGGTTGTGTAAAAAAAACATTCCAAAGTTCTTCTGTTAAATAACAAATCATCTGGAGATTTGCATTATTTTTGTTTACAGAAAGTAGTAATCTGACATGAAGTTTACATGAAACACTTGGTACAGAATCTTCTCTGAGGAATAAACAGTTTCTACTTGGGATGAGGAACATGGAAATACACAGTTGTTCCATGTTTAAATGACAGATTTAGGGGGCATATTTGGAAACAACAAACTTACTAAGCTATATTGTTAAAAGGTTCTGCTTGGAGAGTACCTATATATATGTTACGTCTACTTTGGGTTATGTTCCAGATACTATATAATGTGGGTGGCAAAATGTAGTTACTATGCTAAACTCAATTTAAAAAAAAAATCTCTTTACCTCTGGCTATAAGCTCTGTGTCAGCTGTTGTGAAAAGGGAAACAATAAAAGGTACTGTTCTGTTAATTTACTTCTCAATTGCACTTTTTTTTTAAAATCTCATAAAAGTTTTTCTAGTCACATGATATGACTTAGTGAAACACAGGGTACTTGATAAGAAATAACTATTGTAGGTAAAGTTCTGTTTTTCCATTCTTTTTCCTATACTCATCTTACTTGCTGCATATTTACAGTCACACTAACGAGAACATGAAACTGCCTGTATTCAATTTGCATATTCTTTGTCTTCAGGGTTGGGAAAAACATTGTCAACAGTTAACATAGAAAGTAATGAGAATAGCTGTTAGTACATCAAGAGTTTTTTTTCCTATCCAAGTCAGCATTGAATGATGTACCTAAAGTGTCCTTAAGGTTATGTTGGAACAAATGTCAGATGCTTACCTCGAGGGGGTTGTGTGTGGTTTGGTGTGGGTTTTTTTTTTTTTTTTAAATGCATCAGAAACTGTGCTTGAATTGAGTATTTGCCAGCTACGTGGATATTAGGTAGATGAAAATGTTTAAATAGTTGAAAGCATGTACAACAGATGGCTCTAAATTATACATGCAACAAAGGTCTAGAAGATTTGACAGGTTATAAATGGTGAGCAACAGAGGATAAGTAGTTTCAGAAAATGATCGTATACTTGACATCTCATACCTATAATAAACTACATACACGTTTTTGTCACAATGCTGCAAAATCAATAAACTACATAATATTAAGAAAATGGTAGCAAGGTAATTTTTGTGAAGTGTGTATAGAGGAGGCATTAGGAGTTGTTAAGGGATCTCTTTGATGTTCAAGAAATTTTATGTTCGCTTCAAGCAGGGGATATTTGTTTAATCGTAGATGGTACCAATTCCTTGTAAGCAATGGAGTATTAATATCAGGTTGTGATGAAGTTCTTCATAAATAGAACTCTCTGGAGAGCAAAAATGTTTCTTCAGAGGATCAGGCAATGTTCCCTTTTCATTACTGACCCAAAGTCTCTTCTGAATGGCACAAAATAAGGTTTTGTGACTATATTGAAAATAAACCAGAATTGTGGTACTGGTATTTCTCATCCTAATTTTTTTTTTTTTTAAACTAAATCCCACTGTGCTGGGTTCCTTACAAGTCAGTGTTCCCACAAAAAGTAATTGTTTTTAAGAGTCGTTCTTGTAGATTATTGTAGGTTGTCAATAACATTGTAAAATTATTTGACTAGTGTTAGGGGAAAGATAACTAAATACATGCTTTGTACCTTTTGGTGAGAAATAGTTGATTTTCATGAACGTGTAATAAGATGCTTTTGCATTTTCAAAAGATAAATTAGCAATTTTTTTATATTATGAGGGAATAAGCATTGGTTGACCACTGCAGTGTATTTGTTTAATCTTTATACTGACCTTATGATAAGAAGAAAGTGCTACAAGTCTGAATTTTTTGTCTTTTTGGGAGACACTGAAAATGCAAATAAGAAAGTAATGGAAGTCTTTCTTTTTAGGTCCTGTTGCCCTTTTTCTCGTTTTCTTTGTTTGCATGTTTGTTATAGAACTGCAGTGTAAAGGAGCAGATGTTTTGCAAAACATCCTGATGTGTTGCTTTTTCTTATGGGAGTGCATAACTGCTCCTTCTGATGCATCGACTTGACAGCTGGTTGATTTCATGGAACTGCTAAGAAGCCATTAGTGGTGTCATTGAATTGAAACAGAACAGTCACTCCCAGCTTGAACTGCAATTGTTAATGTCTTTGTTGCTACTTTTCTGTTCCTACACAAGATGTGGAATATCACAGTTGCAAAGAAAAGGAAGTTTGTGCTCTCTGTCTCATCTCCCTGAATTAGAGAAAGGAGGCATTAGTACTTGACTGCGTTTAGTTTTATAATATTCTTATAATGGCATATTTGGGATTAAGAGATCTTAGCTGCTGGGAGGTAGACTTAGCACAACCAAAAATGCAATTTGCTACACACACACACACCCTGACACAGTAAGGGCATCCCACAGTTCAAATTGCTTCACTGTGATTCCGCCCCCCCCCGTATCCCCCCGTATCCCCCCGTCCCGTCCCCGATACAGGTATCTTTAAATAAAACCAAATAGTTTGGGTTCGTTGGTGTTTTTTTTGTTTTGGTTTGTTTTTTTTTTTTAAATCAGAAAACTTTATTCTAATACAAGATTACAGGAGAGTGGTACTTTGTGTTTTCATCACTTAGATAATTTTGCCCAAAGAAGATTCCCAAAGTCTACCAGTTTTTCCCAAGTGTGGTTCAACTTTTGAGTTAATTTTGTTTTACTACAGTACATTCAGTAAACTATGTCCTACCACATTATAAACTAGTTTGTGATGGTAAATTGCCATCAGAAGAAACACTGACACAGGTGTAAAGGACAGCAGTGGTTTTTGTGATTGTTGGATAGTTTACAACATCCTGAACATTGACAAAATGTAGTAAGTATGTGTTGGTCAACATATTTTAAAGAAATTGGAAGTCTGTGGTGAAGATCACATTATGCAGAATTCAAAATTTAGGTACAGATGATCTTCCCCACTGCATCAAAGAAGGAAATTAGATGTCCTCTTCATGATTGACACTTATGCTTTTTAAAAATTTTCTGTTATACTGCTGCATTTTTAGTTTAAAACTATTTTTATTGTATTCTTTCTGTGTAACAGTAGAATGAAAGTGCATCTTTGTTTTAAGTGAGTGGTAGGAGTTTGGAGTTCTTCCCTGCTTACTCTTTACTGATGAGGAACAGAAACAAGGATACTGTATTAGTAAGATTAGAGAAAATAGATCCTCCCCCACCCCACTCCCCAATTTTTGCCTGCTTGTTTAAAAAAAAAACTAACCAGGAACCAAAAAAGCAACAAACAAATCAACAAGGAGTCACCAGATTTGCATAAGGAAAATAGTAGATTCACATTAGTTTTTTTATTTGTGTTTCTTAGTGCTTTTATGAAGGTGAGAATGTATTAGTTTCACTGTTACACACATAAGAACTCTGATGCACAGAAGGATTTAGTCTTTTACCAACATCACATGAAGTTGATGGCAGAGGTAGAAAGAAAAGCTGTCTTCGCTGACTTTAATCTGTAGTGTGCTGGGTAGATGTTTCCTTGAAAACTGAAATGTGTGGTTTGTTATTCTGCAGAGAGTAATGCTACTCGACTAGGTAAGCTGAGTGCACATAGTTGTTAGAAGAAGGTGGGACCATGTCTTCATTCAGTCTCTGCAGAAGGGCCAAGCAAGATGCAGTATTTTTCTGTTACTTTGTTTCTTAATCATACAATTTTAAGTTAAAAAAAAAAAAATTATGTAGAACATTTAATCCAATTAGCACACAGTTTCACATGTTAGCTGTGTTAAGTTCTTGCTTACTCTTTTATCTCTTTACTGCCCTAAATTTACAGTTATATAATGCTATGCTGTGCTTGAGCCATTCCTTAAAAAGAAAAAAATCAATAGACTTTAAAAAGTCTGATACAGAAATTACGTTGAGATTTAAGTGGAAATAAAAAAAAAAACCTTACTAATTTTACAGTATCATTTCGATTTTTCTTTTTGGAGGGAGGGAGGAGAAATTGTGATTTATTTTACTGCGGTATTAGCATTTAGTGAAACCACCAGGTGAAAGAAACACTCTCGGAGAGTGAGGAAGTCTTAATGCTTGTTTCAGTTTTTTAGTGTAGCAACAAGGAAAGGAGGATACAGGTTTTTTCCCTGCTTAGTTTAACAGAATTGATTTATGCATTTGACAATTCCTAGTACCAATTTCTTCTCTTTTTATGTGAATGTTTTTCAGATCCGTGGGGAAAAGACAAATATCAAAGAAAGTATACATTTTTAAACCTTACTTAGTGAGGGATGATCTCTCAGACATAGTCTCTGAAAGTACGGACTTAAAAAAAAGATGTGCTTGTCAGTGTCTGTTTCATTCTCTCAGAAGGATGATGCCTGTTGCCATTAACGTGAAATCTCTCCCATTGCCTTCCTACTCGCACCCATCAGGGCCTCCTGAATGTCTTGTTTTCTGTGTGTAAAGGACTTAAGACTCTTTTCACTTGATGTAGGTCAGGCATTGTAAAGAGCTGAATGGGTTAAGCCTTGGTAGTTTGCAAAAAGAGATTGCAGAGATTTTTCTAGCCCCTGAGGGAGGAATCACACAAAACCTTAAAATTCAAACTACTAAAAATGTAAAGGCACTATCTGAAAAATTGGTCTACCTGATGGACTGTTTACAGTAATAATGGTCCCATTGAAATCAATGGGACTGCTGAGTATAAAGACTTGTCTCGGGTAATGTTTGCAGTATAAAACCTTGGAAAAGAAGGTAGGTTTAGAAATAATGCAGTGACCATCAGATAATGTTGTCTTCTTTTTGGAGCCTCACACAGAACTTCTGCTCTGGAATTGTTGGAAGAGACAATGAAGAATTTTAATTACTGAATAATGGAGAACCCTACCAGTGTTTTCTTGCAAATTACAGGAAATGTAGGCTAGATTTTCTTTAGAATATTTATTACATATGGTGATTTAAAGGCACAAAATACTCTGCCGAGCTGTTCTTGAGCTTGAATCTCAGTCGTGAGACTGTTGGACAAGAAGCTAAAACTTTGCAATCTTCTAGGGAGTATTTTTTCCTTCACTTTGAATATGTAGTTAACTTTTTTGGAATGTGACCCTATTTAATTCATTAATACAAATCAATTAATAACGTTTTTGTAATGCTGAAAGATTCTTTAATAACGCGTTGCATTTTATCAGATACTTATTTTAAAACAGTGGTGTGTGGTATCCAAATACAATTAGCAAAGTACCCCCCACAACCCTGCCCTCAGTCCTTTCTTGTACAAAAGAAAACCAGTTTGACAAAAAATATTGCAGTGGTCCATCAGATGCGTAGGGACATAATTGTGTGGATTTTGCCCCATTTTCTGTTCTTACATTTTTCCACAAGCATGCACTCATTAATCAAAGACACTGTACTCCTGCTGAGGGCAGAGAGGTTCATCAAATTGGCAGCCAGTTTGGTGTAAAGAACGGTGTACTGAAGCTCTTAACGTGCTAGGACATAAATAAACCTAAGGTCTTTGTATGCAAACCCTGGAGGTTAATACTGTATAATTCAATGTCCTGTCTTTGTTTTTATGATTGATGTTTTTAAGTGTTTGAAGCTTGGTACAAGCCTTCAAGCAGGTCAGGGCTGACCATCTGATTGGCTGAAGCAAAAAAGTGTTAGATTGGCAGAGGGGCTTTCGTGTACACTGTGGAGATTTTATTTTATTTTACTTTGATTTTTAAAATATTTTTATTTTTTGGCTGGGAGATCATTGTTGTATTGCCTGAGCTGTTACAGGAAAGTTCTAGAGATTGACAACCCCTGTGTGATAATGGACTTAGTGCATGAAATGCTGATAGTTTGGACCTATTTGTTCTGAAGCTTACTGCTATTTGTATCCTTAACAGAACTAACATGTAGAACAAGCAAAAACTACTGGGATTTCCCTGTAGAAATAGTGCTGGGATTTGGCTTTAACATGAATTGGTTGCATATTCATAATTTAAGAACAGCTGGTTACAGCAAGAAATTAGTCATTTGCAAGCTATTATAAACCATTCTACTCACACATGGAGGCTGTGCTTGAGCTTTTTTTATTGATCTACCTGCATTTGAAATCTGGTCACTGCAGCCACAGAGGCCTTTCATTTTAGCTGTGCTTGCATCATAGAACAGCCTCAGCATTAAATATTTAATTTTAACTAAATGCTGAATAAAATGATAAACTGTGAGCTTCGAAGAAACAAAGTGTAAGGGTGAGCAGTGACACACATCTTAAATACAAAATCTTGTTATGTAAAGCAGCCTAAAAAAGTAACATCAGCCAACCTTTGTAGTCCTTTGGTAGCTTTTGTTGTTCTGAATAAGAAATCTTTGTTAGATTTACCCAAGGTTACCTTGCTAAAACTGTAGTTGCTGAAATTTGTGGTTTTCATGCATTGTATGCCCAGTACTTTTGGAGGAAAACCCAGAAGTATAAAATGTGATTATATTACACAAAATGATGGTGTAGTGAAATAGTAGTAAGCACAGTCTTGCTGAGTATCACATGGAAGAAATAATGGATGTATTAGAAATGACTGTACTCTTACATGGGTAAGCTTATCTGTCATTATAATGTGAAAAATACATACTTGGAAATATCGGTTAGTAATATATATAAGCTGTGTTAGCCCCCCTCCTCCCCCCTTTCAGTTTTGCTTTTCCAGGTTAGAAATAAAGTGAGGCATTTCTGCTAGTTTATACACTTCATTTGATAAATTTTCTGTATCTTTGCTTGCCCTAGTGACTGGAACTTCTAAAAGGAGAACTAACATAACAAAGATGGTGGCGAACTTTTTAGCAGGGCCTGTTGCGACAGGACAAGGGGAATGGCTTTAAACTAAAGGGGGTTAGATATAGACTAGATATAAGGAAGACATTTTTTATGCTGAGGGTGGTGAAACACTGGAACAGGTTGCCCAGAGAGGTGGTGGATGCCCCACCCCTGGAAACATTCAAGGTCAGGTTGGACGGGCTCTGAGCAACCTGATCTAGTTGAAGATGTCCCTGCCCACGGCAGGGGGGTTGGACTAGATGACCTTTAGAGGTCCCTTCCAACCCAAACTATTCTATGATTAACTATACTTTTTACTATAAAAATCAGTTTTCTGAACATCCTTAGTTCCTGTGGGAATAAAAGGCAGCCCAAAATGCCCACTCTCGCACATCTTTTGATCCAGTATGTTGTAAGTTACTACCTCATAACCTGGCATGTAGATAGAAAGTATTGCTGAGGAAAGGTGCAAATAAATTCTTACTTCGTATGTATGGATCCAGGAAGATGGGAAGCCATTAAGGAAGGTTCCTTACTGTGTTAGTTAGTGAGTTAAAAATACCAGGCATACATGCCTGAGTCTAGTTTTTCAAGCTGTATCAGTTGATTTAATAAAAGATATTATCATTCCCTACAGCTGTGGTCTTTTCTAAGTAGTTACAGCAATTTTAAAAAGGCTAAACCGTAAGAAATGCAAACCAGTATTTTTCCATTGCAGCTCTGATCATTTTTCATCCTTGGAGTTACCCTTAAGCACCTCACTGCTTCTTTCCAATGTTGATGAAAGAGCTAGATCAGAGATAATAGTTGAGACTACAACTGTGTGGTTTAGGAGAAAAGTGAGGCAGAAGAGTGCTAAATAGTTAGATCATTTGGGGACCCAACCTCTACAACAGCTGTAATGCCAGAAACAAATTCTTTATAGCACAGTTGTAAGAGCTTTCAAAGCAAGGAGAATTCCTCTGGTTTTTTTACTTACCAAGTCTAATATTAGAAACAATAGAGAGTCCCGTTTTGGCTCTTTCAGGGAAATTACCTTAAGTGGGACTCTAAAGAAGTAAATGGATGCTTCCCCCCTCCCTCCTTGAAACACTGCATGGGAATAGTCTACTAAGTAATCATTGACAATCAGACAGCAGCAGACAGTGACTGAATTTTTTTCACCATATTGTCAATATAGACCATGTTAAAAAGCTACTGTCGCAAAGAAAGTCTGAGAAATGGGAAGAAAGTTGCGATCCAAAGTCTCGATTAAAGACAATGAAAGGGTGTAGATTATTGAAAAAAAATCACAGTAATGCGTTCCAGGAATTCTTTGTATTTCTGGCAACTTAGTAGAGAAGGCACTTGGGTTTAGTCATACCTTGAAAGTATCGGAGAAAGATTTGGAGGATAGGGTCTAAGCAAAGTGGGTGGATGTTTGAACACAAAATAGGGATGTCCCAAACTGCTAATTCTTTGAATGGCATACTAGAGGCCTTCCATTTGGCAAGGTTGTTTGTTTTTCGGTTTGTTTGGTGTTTTTTTTTTTTAACTTGCCAACAGCTACCAAATAAAAATAATATTAAAGGGTTTGTATCGTTTACTTGCTACTTAATGCATGTAAGAGTGTTTGGAGAAGTAAATTTTAGAAAAGAAAAAAGGACTTAAGGAAATAATATATTCCTAAAATGACAACAAGCTGGTACTGAAGGTCCTTTATTGTTTGGTATTTAACTGTGATATTAGCACTACATTTTTCTGCAGTTGTCATCTTTTTTCTTTTCTAGAAGTGCTTTTCAAGCCTTATTTTCCCCCCTAAGGCTTAAATGTATAGCAAGTTGTCTTCACTGAACCACATGTATTTTTGAACAAGAGTGGGAAGTATTGATTCCGTAGTTGAGCCTTGTCCAGAGGGTTAGTTTTGAAGTAGTTTTTTACGACTATATGGAGAAGTGTGTTCATCATGCAAAGGAATAGTCAAAGGGCATGTGGGGAAGGAAGGAACTCACTCTTGCTTATTTTAGGGTAAAACTAATGTTAAGTGCAGTAGTAAGTGCAATCCGTTTTTTCTCCTGGCATTAGGAACTAAAAGGAACAGATTATGCTAGGTAATTTCCCATTTATTTGTATGTGATAAAGTTACAGAGCAGCTTGGAATACTTTCCTGTTTTTTTGAGAGATGTTTTCTATGTGTCAAGCTATTTCTGATTATCATTGAGGTAAATTTGTAGTCTTTTGACTCTTGCAGATGCCAGTAAATTTTCAGTGTTAATAATTATGATGTTATGGATGTACAGTATATTGCAAAATTTATTGTGTTGATATAAGTGGTTTATACAGAGTAGTGTTTAAATGTAGCCTACAGTCTTTTTGCAGTCATGGAAATGAATTATATATTTTGAGAGATCCGTTAATAGTGTAAAGACTTTATAATAAAACAGGCATGTGGGGGGGACAATCACTTTTTTTAATTTCTTTGTCTCTAAATGCTTAATTTATATAATTTATATAATTATTGTGGTTTCGGCATCTTGCGAAGTAAGATATTAAATATATGAGCAATCATCTTATGGAATGATCTGTGTTATATGTTGTAGGAGACATTTGAAATGCAGGTAAGTGGGATCTCTAACACACTTGGTAAAGCTGAGTTACTTTTTTTTGCTTCATATGTTGACCTCAACAGAGCCTGCATTCTATTAATTTTATAAAACTTGGACTGAGGGAAGGGTTCATTCTTCAGTGTTTGTTGTCCCTGTTGCTTCCAGCAGCATAGGCAGTAATATAGATAATGTGAGTGCTAGGATAGTTAGGTGATGTGTATAAATCTTCATGTTCGTTTACATTATGTTCTATTTATACACAGAATCTTATTCTTTAGTTTAGCTGCCCCTTACAAGTGTCTGTAATTTATAATTTAAGTGATTCGTAACTCAATAAATAATTTGTAGTTTTCTGCAAAAGTTTGCTTAAATTTTAAAGAGCTATGTGAATGCCAAATTTCAAGTCTGATTCTTTATAATAGTCACTTCAGATTTTGTAGGAAAAAATCATATGCTAACTTCTGGGGGACACCCATGACACAGAAGGTGATCCAGAAATAGTAAATCAGTGTTCTTGGCCAAAAATAGCACTGCAAGTTTTAATACGTTGTTTAGCGAGAAATGCTGATTGTGGAAAGCAGTGACAAACACTTAAACACACAGTTTTTTTCAGGGGTGTTTCAGAGGAATGTTTGAGGTATACAGTGTTTGATGTTTAGAAGCAAAAGTTGCATTTTATGATGTTAGCATTTAGTCAGCCTGGAGATGCACAGTGACCCCTGTTTGAGTATAGCATTAGACAGATGGGTAGATAGTTCTTACCAGCCTAACAGAAATAAAGAACAGTTTAGAGAAGTTACCTGTGTTAGTTACGTTGCTTATGATCTCAGAATGTCAAGGGTAGAAATGAAGATTCACGTATTGTTTTGGATGTACAGTGATCTAGTACTGTGTTGAAAGGTTTCTCTGGCTTGGTAAGAAGGGGTAGTTGCTGGTATGACTAATTGTCACATTTTTTTCATTCATATTTTTTAATTCTAAAGTTTGTGATGGTTTACTTGGAGAAAAAAGTAGGATGACAAGTAAATGACTGGTACTTGTGAGTTGTTTGCCTGTCTTACTAGGCATGGAAAGTCATTCACAGAATCGGTTAATGCCCATTTTTCAGGTCACAACTACTCAAACCTAAACTGTTCCCCTGAAAAAAGGGCATAATGGGCCTTTTGTTTTGTCTCTCTTAAATTTCTTGAAAAAACAGTTATTTCTTTTGCAGTTGGTGTGGTGATTGGGTCTGTCTAGCCGTGACCCCATTGGCTGTAACCTATCCCATTGTAGTGTCATAATAAAAGTTAAGATATTACTTGTTTATTGAACATCCATATTAGTGTTTATGGACAGAAAAATACAAAACTGGCTCTAAAACGTTGCATTATGTAGGCAAAGGGGCATCAGATTACTTCCATGTATATACCCAATTTTGTAAGAAAATTTCACTTTCGGCATGATTTCACCAAATGCTTTATAGATTTTGGTTTACTGAAATTCTGACTTATTTATTAAAAGCAGCAGCCACATGCAGGTTAAAAGTAAGTTAAGATCTCACAGTAGTTAAGACCTTTCGAACAGTGTTTACAAACAACGTACTTCAAATTCATGAGACCCATATTGATTTCTGCTGCTGGGTAGCTTGTCTTTATGATGAGTGATGTCAGATTTTTTGATGGCTTGGTTACAATGCAGGATATTTTTTTTTAATAGGATGTGATTTGAAAGGACCTTATAGGGTACAGGCTGAGTTTATCTGTTAACGAAAAAAAGTTTTACCATGGTGAAAAAACACCATGCTTATGAAAAGATCAAACTGAACTGGAAGAATCTCAGGAAACTAAGTGGCTGCATGAAATTAATCACTGATGAATTTGAAGTAATGTACGTGGAGCAGAGGGGAGCAGGGAGAATAACATGAACTAAACATACAGAGTGATGGGTTCTAAATTAATTACCTGCCATCAGGTAGAGATATTGGAGTCATAATGTGTACTTCTGTTAAAAACATCAGTTCAGCAGCAGTCACAATGCAAGTTTGACACATTATTGGGAGAAAGAAAAAAAACCCCAACAAACAGAAAACATTTAGGGCACTATATTAGTTCAGCTCATGCTGTCAAGTAGAATAAAAAGCAGATAAAACTGAAAGGAATCATCAGTTTTGGAACACTTTCCATATGAGATGAGAGTATATAGAAGTCTTCAGCTTGGGCTACAACCAAGTGCTGTAAAGTCATGCTTGGAATAATAAAGTAAATAGAAAACAATTTTTTGGCATTTCAGATATGACTGAAATATAATATTGGAACTGAAATAACCCAGTGAAACAAAACCCAGTAGTTTGTTAACATAAAACAATAAGTAGTGCTTTTTACTTGATGCTGAGTTAAATTGTGGAATCATCCTTGGATGCTGAGGAGAGCAAAATTACAACACACTTAGAATGATTAGATAGTTATGGAATGGTCTGTGTTATATGTTGTAGGAGACATTTGAAATGCAGATAAGTGGGATCTCTAACACACTTGGTGTGTTAGATTATTTTGCCATATTTTACTGGCAGAGGCAAGATTAAAGTTTTGTCCAGTCAACAGCCTCATTCTGTTTTCTCTTGAGACAGTGGCCAAGTATAACTATGACTGGGTAGTACTTACTGAGAATACTTTGGATTTAGTCTCTGCTGCTTGTGGCAATTCAGGGCTGAGCTGCTCAGAAAGAAAAAAAAAAAAAAAAAAGAGAGAAAACACAAGCGATTTCTGTTCTAAAATAAGCCCGGGACAAGCTCATCTATTACGGTGCCAGGTATGCATGAGCAAATAAATGACAACTATGTGTATGGCGGTGTATATGTGTGGTCTTATATAAGAAGGGGGAAGAAGGAAGAAGGATTTTGCTGGATGATGAAGAGTTTTCATGCTGTGCAGGTTCTTTTATAAATGAAGTTTGATGCTTCAGATCATACTTCTGTGGTTAGTTTCGCAGACTGGTTTTTGACTTCTAGCACAGGGCCTCTAATGTTGTAATTTATGTTTATTAGCGTTTTGTAGTACAGAGTTGTGTTTTTTTTTTTGTGAAAAAGCACTTCTACCCTCGGCTGTTATTTATTCTTTTTATTTTATTTGTTTTTCCTGATGCCACATCAGTTGCCATGGGAACAAAACCAGAACTGGAGAACCAGCAGCCAGCAACTGAACTGTCTGACTTAGTTTCTCCCTCTCTTTCCATGGGAACAGATGTTTTAGAGGGGAGGATAAAGTAAATATGTAAATTACTCCGGCAACTTTAGTTTTACCTTTTTGTGACTCATCTGACTTGGAAAAAAAGCACTTGAGAATGGAGTTTTTGTTATGGACTTGAGGAACATGCCATGATTAGTCAGATTAATGTGTCAGTAGAAGATGGAGTTGAAAAGCTGCTTCATTTTTGGATTTGACAAGTGATTTCAGGGTTTGATACATAAATATGTTGTGTCTTAAACTGTGTATGTTTCCATTAAATCCTAAAAATGAACAATTTGGACTATAGTGTATATCTCCATAAATGCCTTTCAGTCACTGATTTAGTAAACATTTGGTAGATGCAAGTAAAATTCCATTCAGACCAAACTGCACAGGTGTCTCACAAGCAAAATAACATGTATTTTAGCCAAATAAAGCATTCTAAAACCCAGTGATGTGCCATTAAAACAATTCCTTTGTTTTTGCAGCTTTGTGTGAACAAACGTTTGGGCCATGGACTGGATTCTTATAGGCCTCAACTGTTAATCCTAGACTAATTTTACTAATTCCTAGAGCACTGACTATATTGTTCTGTTGCAAATTTTTTATTTTTAATTTTTTTTAAGTTTAAGAGAACTTTTGAAACTATAGACTGTTTGCTTTGATGCATTTGAATAGTTGTTGTTATATTTGAATATTTCTTTTTAATGACTGGAACTGATCCTTCGTCAGTTTTGGAAAATTTATTTAAGCTTTGGATAGTGTGTAGGTGTTTGTGTCTGTGTATTAGCATATATAAACATCTAAATATTTGGACCACAGAATTACAAAAGGCAACATTTTCAGTGTGCATAATGCATATTATAGCTAAGATGTAATAATTTACATATTAGAGGTAGAAATTAAAACACATACTAGAAAAATAACAAGAAAATCCAGTTCTGTAAATTTGGAATTCTGAATTTGCCTTACAAGTGTTGAAGTCCCAAGCCATCTGAAACGATGTCAGAGGTGCTGGCATGAAATTTTTACAAGGAAGAGAATTTTGAGCAAGACTTTGCAGCATGTTGTTAGAATTTTGTTGAAAAAATGAGTTTTTATGTACAAGAAGCTCTTTTTAAATCTTTATGTCTTGGATGTATTGTAAATATGTTTTTATGAACTTTCTGAAAAGGTCTTCAACGTTGAACAGAATTTTAGGAATGGGAATAATGTGAAACTTAGAAAAATGTCTAAGGTGCATAAATAGGTTAGTTACTTGGCCAATGCAAGTTCTTTCTTTTCATTGGGAAAAAATTGTGATAGCAGTGTAGTAAACAACAAAACTGTTACATAAGTACCAATTTCTTGTGAACTATGATCTAAAAAAACACGAAAAGACAAACCACAATAGGTGTCAACTCAAAGAGTATGTTGTTGGCATTATATTAAATGGAAATGAAAAATGTCCTATCCTAAAGACTTCACGGAACATTGCAAGTAAGTTGCAGTTAAATTTGAGCTGATGTGTTTTGCTGGAGTAATAAATAAAAATGTTGAAACTACTCGTGTCCTGTGGGGCTTACGGTAGCTGAGGCATAGAGTTTGCATCTAGTTTAGAGAAGGCCTGTTGTAACTTGTATGTAAAAAAAAAAAAAAAAAAAAAAGCTAAAAGAGGCCACCTGCTACATACAGTTCTCAGCCTGTTTTCCTTCTGGATCACCTGTGAAAGGAGAAGATTAAAAACATATCAGAAACTAGTGTAAACATGTTACTTTGTTTTGTCTTTTTTTGAGTGCAGCAGGTAAGCTATCAGTGCTGTCAGTGAGTGAACGACATAGTACTAATAAGCAGAGCATTTTTGGGGGTAATTGCTCTCTGAAATGCAGCTTTTAAAATAAGAATATCTCGGAATTATGCTTGCTATGACATTGCTCCTAATAGCAAACATTATTTTAAACACAGAAGCCTGAGTGTATTAATTGTCACAAACAGGCTAAACTATTAGGTTGGCCATTCTGTACATGGATATACTGTGTTTAACTTTCGTTACAGGAATAAGAGAAATAGCAATACTAGGAATTTGAAAGATTGTATGTGGTAGATAGGTAATTAATTTTAAAGTGTCGAAATACATTTTGCTCTAGTGCAACAAAGCTTTTAGGTTTGTTTTTTTTAATGCTTTCTTGAGAGGTTTGTGGCTTCAATATCTCAATGATATTTTTAAAGGAACTTTTTGGATCTTAGTTGCTTACAAAATAAGTGTCTTATTTTGGTTGGGCTAAATTAAACAACTTAACTCTGCTCATGAGCTTAAGTTTGTCTCTAATTCATATATATTGTGAAAATTAAGGCCTCCAGTTTGTCGGATATGCTTATTTTCTGAATGGAATGTGTACAATTGAAGCAAAACTGATCCAATGCAGAGAACTGTTAAGTGAAAATGACCTGATCCGGTGTACTGAGTTAACATCGATTGTAAACCTTGATTCAACAAGAAGGTATGCATTTATTCCCAAATTGTGTTTCAGTAAAGGAGATATACTAGGGAAGGTGCCTTGCTGGACCTGTTGTTTGCGAACAGAGAAGGACTGGTGGGTGATGTGATGGTTGGAGGCCGTTTTGGGCACAACAATCATGAAATGACGAGTTTCCAATTCTTGGAGAAGTAAGGAGGGGGGTTAGCAGAACTGTTCCCTTGGGCTTCCTGAGGGCAGACTTTGGCCTTTTTAGGAGACTGGTTGACAGAGTTTCTTGGGAGGCAGTCCTGAAGGCAAAGGAGTCCAGGAAGGCTGGACATTCTTCAAGAAGGAGATCTTAAAGGCACAGGAACAGGTTATGCCTATATGCTGAAAGATGAGCCGGCAGGGAAGACAACCAGCCTGGCTGAACAGAGAGCTTTGGCTGGAACTTAGGGGGGGAAAAAAAGAGCTTTTATGATCTTTGAAGGAAGGAGCAGGCAACTCAGGAGGACTACAAGGATGTCGTGAGGTTATGCAGGGAGAAAATTAGAAGGGCCAAAGCCCAAGTAGAACTTAATATGGCTACTGCCGTAAAAGACAATTAAAAATGTTTCTATAAATACATTAGCAAAAATGGAGGGCTAGGGAGAATCTCCATCCTTTATTGGATGCAGGGGGAAACATGGTAACAAAGGATGAGGAAAAGGCTGAGGTACTTAATGCCTTCTTTGCCTCAGTCTTTAGTAGTAAGACTAGTTGTTCTCAGGGTACCCAGCCCCCTGAGCTGGAAGACAGGGATGGGGAGCGGAATGAAGCCCCCATAACCCAAGGGGAAATGGTTAGCCACCTGCTCCACCACTTAGACACACACAAGTCTACGGGGCTGGATGGGATCCACCCGAGGGTACTGAGGGAGCTGGCAGAAGTGCTCACCAAGCCACTTTCAATCATTTATCAGCAGTCCTGGCTAACCGGGGAGGTCCCAGTTGACTGGAGGTTGGCAAATGTGATGCCCATCTGCAAGAAGGGCTGGAAGGACGATCTGTGGAACTACAGGCCCGTCAGTCTGACATTGGTGCTGGGGAAGGTAATGGAGCAGATCATCTTGAGTGCCATCATGTGGCACGTACCGGACAACCAGGTGATCAGGCCCAGTCATCATGGATTTATGAAAGGCAGGTCCTGCTTGACCAACCTGATCTCCTTCTATGACCAGGTGACCCGCCTAGTGGATGAGGGAAAGGCTGTGGATGTGGTCTACCTGGACTTCAGTAAAGTCTTTGACACTGTCTCCCACAGCATTCTCCTAGAGAAGCTGGCAGCTCACAGCTTAGCCAGGTGTACTCTGCGCTGGGTCAAAAACTGGCTGGACGGCCGGGCCCAGAGAGTTGTGGTGAATGGCGTTCAATCCAGTTGGCAGCCAGTCACGAGCGGTGTTCCCCAGGGCTCAGTACTGGGGCCGGTCTTGTTCAATATCTTTATCGATGATCTGGATGAGGGGATCGAGTGCACCCTCAGTAAGTTTGCAGACGACACCAAGTTGGGCGGGAGTGTTGATCTGCTCGAGGGTAGGAAGGCTCTGCAGAGGGACCTGGACAGGCTGGATCGATGGGCCGAGGCCAGCTGGATGAGATTCAACAAGGCCAAGTGCCGGGTCCTGCACTTCCACCACAACAACCCCATGCAACGCTACAGGCCTGGGGAAGAGTGGCTGGAAAGCTGCCTGTCGGAAAAGGACCTGGGGGTGTTGGTCGACAGTCGGCTGAACATGAGCCGGCAGTGTGCCCAGGCGGCCAAGAAGGCCAATGGCATCCTGGCCTGTATCAGAAATAGTGTGGCCAGCAGGAGTAGGGAAGTGATCGTGCCCCTGTACTCGGCACTGGTGAGGCTGTACCTCAAATACTGTGTTCAGTTTTGGGCCCCTCACTACAAGAAGGACATTGAGGTGCTGGAGCGTGTCCAGAGAAGGGCAACGAGGCTCGTGAGGGGTCTGGAGAACAAGTCTTCTGAGGAGCGGCTGAGGGAACTGGGGTTGTTCAGCCTGGAGAAAAGGAGGCTGAGGGGAGACCTCATTGCTCTCTACAACTACCTGAAAGGAGGTTGTAGCAAGGTGGGTGTCGGTCTCTTCTCCCAAGTAACAAGTGACTAGATGAGAGGAAACGGCCTCAAGTTGTGCCGGGGGAGGTTTAGATCGGATACTAGGAAAAATATTTTCACCGAAAGGGTTGTCAAGCATTGGAAGAGGCTGCCCAGGGAAGTGGTTGAGTCCCCATCCCTGGAAGTATTTAAAAGATGTGTAGATGTGGTGCTTAGGGACATGGTTTAGTAGTGGACTTGGCAGTGTTAGGTTAACGGTTGGACTTGATGATCTTAAAAGGTCTTTCCAACCTAAATGATTCTATGATTCTATAAAGGTGCTTGTTTAGTTGTCATATGTATTCCTTGAATTGGGGCCTGCATCTGCTAGAAGAAAACTTAAGCAGTATATAGACCTCAGATGACCCCACTACACAAGTTTACCATTACATGTAGGGCACATGCAATTAGATTAAGTGAATACATCTTAATCCTGAAAAGATTTCAGTGTGTGCCTGCGTTCATAAACAGGCATTGACCTACTGACACTTAAAGGAGCTAAGCATGTAAAATTGTTTTGCAGAATCTCAGCCTTAAATTAGTCAGTGACTGATCTCTTTTCATGATTTCAGAAGTAACATTAATGCTATTTTAATACCTTTAGTAATTTGGGTTTTTTTTGTCTTCAAAACATAATAATGTACACTTATCAAAAATTATTTACTAGATTTCAACAGTCTTCTCATTTCATCAAGTGATATTTTGTTTACTATGGAAAATGTTTTACCCCACTTACACTGAATCACAGTAGTCAGAAGAATGTAGGTTGTAAAAAAAAAAAAAAGCTTTTTTTTAATGGACATATTCCAAGTTTGTGTTTTTGGTTTTGTTTTTTAAACATAACTACCTTTTGTAGACAAAATCATCAGAGAAACAGGGAAAGTAGTATATGTGGCTGCTGATCCAGTGAATATGATACTGTTTTGAATATGGTAGTGTTTTGTGCTTAAAAGTTTGACTTTGGTGCATGTATGCTATTCACGTTGTGGTTCTTAATGATGTGAGGTACCATCCCAATTAAAAAGCTGCCTGTGATATACAGAATGGCATTAGTTAAAAAGAAACACACTTTCTAATACTGATTCTACATAATGTAGATTTTTGAGACTCCTTAAATAGTTATGGTCATGGATCCAGAGCCTTGTTAGCCTTGGAGCTGCGGATTAACTTGTATTTACACACTTTATAATAAACAGAGTTTGAACTCAAATGGTGTTTATGAAATGGAACAAGTAATTTCTTACAAAACTCAACTGCTTCTGTAATGCTTCTGGTTATTCCTAATTATGCAGGAGGTTCCTTTGTGGCTCTTTCCCTTTTAGGTACCTGTTGTCAGCACATATAAATTTTATGACCACACTGTGTCTGTTCACCTGTGTCCATTCCATGCGGTAACTTTTGTTTGCCATCCGTTTTCAGCCATAATTGAAAGTAGGCTAGACATTCAAAGGTAAAGTTCTACAGTTTTGTGAAAATCAATCACTGTATTGAAGAAGATGCACAGATTAGACCCACCAGCTGAGGAAATGGTAGGCAGTATTAGTGTTACTTCGCCCCTGCCCCAAGCAGTTCTCAGATTCCTCAGTGTGTGCACACTGTCCAGCAAGTACATCTCCACTGTCATCACTGTCCTTGCCAAGTGGGTTGTTGCAGTGGGCTTCTATTTCCTGGAGAGGATCTGGTTTATGGCAGTAGAAAAATGCAAAGGACCATCATGGGAACACTGCTCACAGGAGAGTTTTTTTCTGCCACCTCAAAAGTAGCATGCACATAAGGAAACCTGTAGTAAAAAGCTTTTGCATGATATCTTCTTACATGTGTTCTGTGCATAATAGAATGTGGATACTGGATACTGAAGTTTACTCTTTGGATCAAAATTACGTTTTCAGAATAAATTTGGCATGATTTCAATTAGAAAATGTTGGTCACTTTTAAGTAACATTAATAGCATGATGTTTACGTATGTAACTACAAGCAATAAGCAATCCAATTATTTCTGTTGGTGAAAATACCTTAGAATCATTCCGATGTGCACATGTAAGTATTTCTTACTGAGGGCACAGATATGCTAATGCAAGTCATGCTAATTTGTTGTTATCTTTTCATTCCAGTATTACATGAGAGAACAAACATTTGCATTGATGTGTGAAATGAAAACTTGCCTTTATGAAATGCATGCACATAATACACAGTTTTCCAGTGCTTTCATTTTAGTTGGGAATTTTTCAGAACCAAAGTCTGTGTGCTTAACAGTATCCTGTGAAACGGATTGTGTGCATGGTTAGCTTATGGACAGCTGATTGCAGTTTAATCAATAAAAGCAGGACATGCCATTTTATTTGGTCAAATGTAAATGAAAACCATAGGGTTTTAAAAAGTATAGTCATAGCTATTTTTTAATGCAAGTGAAGGTTTTTTTTTCTTTTTTTTTTTTTCTTTTTCTTAATATCGTGGACTGGATTTCAATGATGCAGTAGATCATACCTGATTTGCTTCCATACTGTAAACCAGACTAGCAAGAGTCAGACCTGTTTGTCAGATATTAAAAAGCCTGCACAAATGGCTGCTTTATTGTAATATAAATCACACTGGTTCATGCATGTGGCAGTAATTAACTTCTGTTGATGTTAGAAAAGAAGTCATCATATCATTGCTGAAAAACAGGTTTCAGTATGTTTTGACTCGGCTAACAGAAGTTAGGTGCCATCAGACCAGTATAAATTTAACTAATTTTGAACAGCAAAAGTGTAAGACTACAATTTTTACAGGACTTGAAGAGAAGCTTTGTTTTTTTAAACAAGACATTTAGGTTCCCTTTTTAATTTTTAATGGAATATTTTGCATATAGCAACCAATGAAATAATCAGAAATTGCATATTTCAAAAAGAGTGTGGTCTCAGAATGATTAATTTTCAACTTCCTGTTGCTTTCCTGGTTATTTTTTATAGGCCATCAAGAAGCAGTCGGGGTCAGGTTACCAGGGGTCTGTAGATCACAAACTGAAAGCAAATGTGTTAAGTTTTAGAACAAATGTATATCTTGACCATCTTTCCTTCTAAATAGTAGTTTGTTAATTAAACTATTCCTACTTTTATTTCCTATTGGAAATATTCCTATTTCCTAATTTGCTTTAATGTTTTTTGTCTGAGATATTCAGATATTGATTGATACTTAGGGCAGTATTTAAAAAATGCATAGCATTTCTATTGATACTTTTGTTAGAGGTGCTTTGGACTCCATTAGTAGTAGAATTAAATTAGTGCTAAGCAGCGATGGAAGTTTCATTCTTTAGCTCAAGCTCCAGCGTTTAAGAAATGAAAAGACAAGGATATTCTAGTAAGAAACACTTGATATATTTGGACTTCAGCTTGTGGCCTCTTGTCCCATCGTGCCCTGCAGTGATCCCTTCCACTCAGGTTTTAGTGTCATTTCTTTACAGTATTTTCTCTTTCAGTCACTGGGCAGACAACTTTCTTCTACAGGTTCGTAAGTTATCTTGTCAATCTTTGTCTTAGTAGAAACCTGAGTCAAAACTGTGTTCTTACCCTGAACCTGAAAACTCACAGACCAGAAGAAAGTACTCGCAAGCTTAGTTTTGCCCAGAAAGAGTAGGGAAGCAGAAGGAAAATCATCTGAAACACAAAGCTGTAGTTATTTTCAATATGTAGCCATTAATAAAGTCTTCAGGCTTGCTGTAATCCATGCTGCTGTTTGCTTACCATCATCATCAAAGGCCAGGCCATTGCTATTGTACTAGAATGATGCTAGGGTAATGAATTTAATATATATGAATGGTTTGAAGTAAAAAAATTATAAAAAAAGTGACTACCACTAGTTTCTTATTTTTAAAGACTCTATTTTGTGTGTATATAATTCACACACACATCCCCCCCCCCCCATATGTGTGGCCAAGATTTATATCATCACTTCAGCAAGACTTGACTCATAGGAAAGGAGAAGGGGAAGTGTAGAAAAAACACTGGCACTTCTGGCAGCAGAGTCCGTCACTCCTACCTAACTCAATTTTCTTTTAACTAATAAGAGGTTAAATTGCTAGCTTGCTTTACACTTCCAACTTCCAGTGATGTCTTGTAGTCTGTTGTTTTGGTGCTGCAACACTGTTGATGTTTTTTATTCATTAAGATCATGGAAGTATGTTTTCCAGTAGCGTGGAGAAACACCTGTATACAGTTCCTGTTTCTTTGAACTAGTTGTTATCATAATTCTTTATGCCATAAGAATTACAGAATCATAGAATAGTTTGGGTTGGAAGGGACCTCTAAAGGTCGTTATCATAATTCATAAGTTGTTACCATAATTCTTTATGCTATTTCACTGTTTGAAATACAGCTAAATACATGCTGAAGGACAGAGGTGAAATTTGTCAGAAGTGTAGAGTTCTGTGTCCGGTTCTGAGCTCCTCAGTGTGGGAGAGAGATGGAGCTACTGAAGAGAGTCCAATAAATGGCCATTAAGATGTTGAAGACACTGGAGCATCTCTCCTGTGAGGAAAGGCAGAGAGAGCTGGGACTGTGCAGTCTGGAGAAGAGAAGGCTTTGGGGTGATCTCACCAATGTGTATAAATACCTGAAGGCAGGGTGCGAAGAGGACGGAGCCGGGCTCTTTTCAGAGGTGCCCAGTGACAGGACAAGAGGCAATGGGCACAAACTGAAACACAGGAACTTTCCCCTGCATATCAGGAAACAGTTTTTCACCGTGAGGGTGACTGAGCACTGACACAGATTGCCCAGAGAGGATGTGAAGTCTTCGCCCTTGGAGATACTCTGAAGTCATCTGGACACCGTCCTGAGCAACTGGCTCTAGGTGACTATTCTTGAGCAAGGGGGTTTGATGAGATGACCTCTCTTTCAATCTCAACCACTCTGTGATTCTGTGTGTCACTTGTTTTATATTTTAGGATGTTTTGGTGAATTGTTTAAACTAACTTTGTGTCAGAATGATACTAGGAGTGCATGCAGAGTCATAAGTTTTGACCAGAAGAGTAGAATTTGCTATGGTCTTGAAGTAACGTATTCTAAAATTCTGAGGTCTTTAAGTTTCATTGGAATAAGATGCATGAGGATTAAAATACAGTCTACCCAATGTCATCTTTAAAAAGATTACTTTTTGTTCTGTTATTTCTTAGTTTATACTGTTTTGACAGTTAATGCACAATGTGCTGAGAGAAGAGGACTTCATGAAAGTGTGCCTTAAGGAAATGTGGACAAATGTGGAAAGTACAAAATGGCTTTTCTTGTCCTGCTGTTATATTGTGTTATGAGAGAACGTTGACACAGGTGATCTTAGTAACTTTGTGATAAAATGTGTGAGTACAGTGAAACCTGAGCTTTATAGGTTAAACTTCCATTCTTTTTGTTGCTTTTCCTCAGAATAATAAAAATGTTGTAAGTTGACAGAATGGAGCGACAGACAAGAAAGTTGTGTATTTTGTTTAGGCACAGGTAAAGCTGAACAGAAATAATTGTCCATTTTCTGGGAAAAACAAAGGAGCTAATTTTAATAAAAGAAAAATCAACCCTTCTCCCTCTCAGGTTTTGGGTAAGGGAGAACTTGGCAATGTAAATCTATGCAGTAATCCATCAAAGAGAGAACTGAAGAACTTGCTACTAAGCTTATAATAAAATAATTACCAAGTTCAACTAAATAAAAATCACTTATACCTGCTTTTTATCCTTAACCAGGCATTACAGAGCCATGGTATAAATGTGTTGTGGTTTAACCTCAGTTGGCAACTGAGCACCACACAGCTGCTCGCTCACTCCCTGGTGTGCCCCCCCCCAGTGGGATGGGGGAGAGAATTGGAAGAGTAGAAGTGAGAAAAACTCATGGGTTGAGATAAAAACAGTTTAATACTTGAAATAAAATAATAATAATAATAATAATGTAATAATAATAATATACAAAGTAAGTGATGCACAGTGCAATTGCTCACCACCTGCTGACTGATGCCCAGCCAGTCCCTGAGCAGCAGCCCCTCCGGCCAGCTTTCCCCAGTTCATGTACTGAGCATGATGGCACATGGTATGGAATAGCCCTTTGGCCAGTTTGGGTCAGCTGTCCTGGCTGTGCCCCCTCCCAGCTTCTTGTGCACCTCCAGCCTTCTCAGTCGGTAGAGCACGGGAAGCTGAAAAGTCCTTGACTAGTGTAAGCACTACTTAGCAACAACTAAAACATCGGTGTGTTATCAACATTGTTCTCATCCTAAATCCAAAACACAGCACAGTACCAGCTACTAGGAAGGAAATTAACTCTATCCCTGCCGAAACCAGGACAAAATGACACTATTGGCATAAATTAAAACAGCACTTATCTTCTCTTTGAGAGAAGGAAAGTATTTTCCTCTTACTGAGAATATAGTTGTTGCATATCTGTCAGTGCTCCTGTAGTGTGTAAGACTCATTCATCTGACTCCTGTCTTGTGTCTGCTTACTGGCTTTCTCGGTGCCTGTATTTTGCATGCTAGCAGGGAGCAATGTAACTTCTCTATTCCAGAATTTTGTGTCATAGTCTCAGCTGGAGGGTCTGCTTTGCCTTTTAGCTTCAGGGAAATGAACTTTCTGTAGCAGGGTTCTGTGTTTAGGAGACTCTATGGAAGAGACTTCACCCACCAGTGTGGTGTGGGTTTTTTTGTGGTGGTTTTTTTTTTTTTTTCCTTTTCAGGTAATGTGTCTTACACCTGTACTTACCATGTGATATGATAAGTCAGCTAGGTATGCCTGTCATATGGCTCATGTCATGTATCTTGGCAGTTGAGGTATACACAACTGAAGATGTCCATTAGTACTATTGCTTTTCTGTGATGCAGACTTTTATATTGCCTTTGATATGATTATTTGCACATTGACCAATTTGAAGCCTTTTATTGTTCCCAAAGTGTAATATGTAACTTTAAAGTCACTGTTTTAATTTGATAAAATATCTTCACTAGTTTCATTTTTTTTATGGCTGTAATTCCACCTTTTAATAATCACTCTCCATTTCTGCAAATATGAAGACATAAAGGGTAATATGTAAACATTCCATGATTTTGAAAATTAGAAAAATCAGTGTTTCTCTTGTTCTTTGCCATGCTAAAGTTAGCTTACCAACTTCAGTGCCTTTTTTCGGTACAGCAGTAAACTTCAGAAACTAAACAAATACTTAAAAAAAAAAAAAAAAAATCTGTCCATAATAGCAAAACCTATTTTTACATCCTTTGTTGGCTGTTTTAAAAAGTAATGCTGCCTTCACTGTACATGTAACTAGGAAACATACTGTATGATCCATTATCTTGTAATTTTCACTGTGATTAGTGAGAGCAGTGTTCCAGTCTAAATGTAGTAGAGTGATGTAAACCAATAAAGTTTGCTACAAGATTTTTAAATTAAATAAAATATTTTACTAAACACTATTAAATAAGAACGACGATGCAATATTTGAATCACAAAGGGGGTATTTTATTATCACACCTTCTTCATATCCTTCACACCCTTCATATATATTTTTCTTACATATTGCTGCTATTTATTTTGTATTACTAGGTATTTGTTAACGGCATCTCCCAATACAAACCTATGTAACTCAGATTTGAATATGTGCTTCTTCTGTAGTAGCATAGAAGTAGCAGACTATGTGGTTCTCAAGGACAGAATTGAAGAGTATGCGTTGTAAAATACAGAAGAGGGAATGTGTTATTGCTGTCTAAGGACTATGTGATACGTAAACTAAGTGTTAACTCTGATTTGTTTTGTATGACAGGTGTCAGTGCAGGAGCCTATGATTCTTATCTCGGAAGAAAAAGCAAGATCTGTAAAGTGTAGGTGTTTGGCCTACTGAAGGGGGTGTGTGTGTGTGTTTGAAGGTTGTGTTATGCTGACTTGGTTTGTGGATAAATGGAAACTGTTGGTCCCTGTGAGCAGAATATTCCAGCGCCTAAAAGTGTTACACATTTGTGCTTAAAGAAGATAACATTATCTTGGGCAAGAGTGAATTAGAGTTACAATAGATGATTGATGTTCCTTTAATATATATTTGTAGGTAAAAGCTGTCTTAATTTCTATAATGCTCTTATTGTTAAATCTATTCTTGTTTTTTCTTATGTGCCTATAAAATATATGTACTCATATATAGTAAATAGTATGATCTTAGCATTATATAAGATTGTTTTTTCTGGAAGTGGTTTTGTTCTTGGGTTCCAGTAGTCCTCTGCCAAATAAGCTTTCAAATACATTGCACAGAATCTTTTTCACAAGTCTTGAATCTTGATCAAAACACCTAATCATGATGTAGACCTTTTTGTCATTACTGACATCATTGCTTTCATCCATCATAACAGTGAAAGGTCCTGGTGTGGAAGGGTTCATGGCATAACAGTGTCTGATGTGCTGACAGAACTTTAACAATCCATGCAGCTTTTGTTTCTTCCAAAGGTGTTTTGGTTTGTTTGTTTTTTTTTTCTTAGTAGCTGAGTTTAGGAATCTCACCTTGTCAAGCTGTGTGAAATGGTCAGCATTGTGAATAAAAACCATACTTCAGCATTCTGAGCTCTTTCACTTTTTACCTTGAATTCTGTTTCAGTGAGGGGATAATGATGCTGCAAAACTGGCATGTTTCGCAGACACATGTTTTACCTGAAGAATGCAAAAAGGACTTAGAAGTTGAGTTCTTTTTTTAATACTGCTGAACTAAATAAAGCCTCAGATCAGTAGCGAAGCTTTTGTGGCCTGTTGCATTGAAAGAGAAATAAGCACAAAGGAGGATCCTCTTTGTTCTTCACACAGTGTATATAGAGATTTTCAGCATTTGGAAATCAGATTATGTGTAATTGTTCTAGTATGAGAATTAATAATATTTTAAAAAATATTTGAAAATGGTCAAACAAGCAAATTTAAATTAATGAAGATTTAGAGGGAAGGATGACAATTCAGAGAATAATAAGGACTGTGTCTAGAAAGTGTCTACTTGATCATGATCAGGCAATCTAGCACCAGGGGAGGTTTAGATTGAGTATTAGGAAAAATTTCTTCACTGAAAGGGTTGTCAAGCATTGGAAGAGGCTGCCCAGGGAAATGGTGGAGTCACCATCCCTAGAGGTATTTAAAAGACGTGTAGATGCGGCACTCAAAAGAAAAATGTGACTTCCTGAGTTTAGGACAATTGTCATAAAAATGGACAACTCCTATTGCTGCTGCTGAGATGATTTCTTAGTACAATGAAACTGAATTAACATTTCTTACTTTTATTCTGTTTTTACAAAGTTAAGATGTGTGTAAAGGCTGCCTTTTCCTGCCAATTCTAGAATTTTGTGTAATGTAGGTGAAGAGTGGTTAGTACTTTGAGCAATGGTAAAGTAATAATTTAAGTGAGAAAACAGGGCATTTTGGGGGAATAGAAGTTATGTTTGTTTTTCTGCTTAACAGAATGAGGAATGTACAATTGTAAATGAGTGGAAGAAACAAAAAGATCTTAAAGAAATTTTTGGTCTTAAGCTCAAATTAAGAGACCCGGTGGAACTTGATAATACTGAAGACAGTTTAATGTGGGGTTTTTTTCACACCCCTCCCTCAAAATGGCATTGTTCCTGTTCGGAAGGTACAGCAAGAGTTGTAAAGAGCTTAACCAATAAACAGTTCTGCATGGCAGCAGATGAGCATGTTACTGCTGTATCTTTTTTGGCCAATACTTGAATGATACGCTGAGGTGAATGTGGCATCTCTGGATGGGAGGCTTTTTGTGCAGTGGCTTTAATGATTCTCTTACATTGTTGTTGCACTGGGAATGTCTTGATAAGGCCTCATCTGGAATACAGTGTATTTCAGTTTTGTTCCAGAAGGATTATTCATGTTTGAGAAACGTGAAACTAAAATAGATGAGAAGAACATACACTAGGATTCTGAGGGTAATTTGGAGACTTACAGAAGGATTTGAAAGAACTTAGACTGCTTTAGTTTAAAAAAATTAAAAACTGAGAGCTTGCCCTATGGGCCACAAACTCCAAGAAAAACAGTGTAAAGAACACAAAAGTTGTAGGATTCAAACAAATGGGGTTAAGCTGATAACAATTTTTTAGGCTGAAAACCTGAGGAACGTAATGATGGGGGAAGAAAGCCAGATTTTAAGATGGCATTTGATCCATTATGAGAAGGATTGCATGATGTGGGATAGGAAGGAAGTAGATTTGATCCAGGAAGTCCTTTCCAATCGTGTGCTCTTTTAATATTAGTACACTGGTTTATAGAAGGGGGTGGGGGAAGAATTGCAAGCAGGCAAAACCCAACTACATAAATCTTTTAAAAAAAAAATTAAACCCATGAACCCAAACTCCTAGGGAAAGCATTTGATTTCTAGTACTTAAATACTCCTCATACCAACTGATGCCCAGTCTTTGTTAGCACTAATATGCACATTGTTGAAATCTGCTGCTGAAATACTGAACTCCTGTTGAACTGTCGGTTTCCAAAATCATAAGGGATAATTTTGCTTTGGCAGATGAAAAATTTTCTGAAACTATATGATATATTTGCAAAAAGCTGATATTGTTAACTGTACTGTCACAGTGGAGATTTTTTTTGGTCGATCTTTTGTTCTGCATCCCTATTTTGAATTATTGGTTCTCCACACACTAGTTCATCAGAGGAGGTAAAAGCCTTTTCAAAAATATGGGTGGCTTTTTTAAGTCAGCTTACTTTCCTAAAACTGTGTATTTTTAGGGCCATGACTTCTCTTTTTCTCTTCCTTTCCAGTATTCTGGTAGAAGGGTTTTCCAAGAAGCAGATTGTCATGTGTTAGTCTTTAATAGGTATTAACGACTTTTCTACTAAGACTTTTAAAAGTATCAGTAATGGCATATCTCGTCTTGCATAGAGAAACTTGTTCCAGTTTTTTCAAATATTTATTTAAGTTTTAGGGAACAAGTGCCCCCATTTTATCAAATGTTCTTCCTACCAGGTTTTCAAGAAATACTAGTTATAAATGTTAACAGAAGTATGAAACAGTTTGACAAAGTTTCCCTGATCTTGCTTTTTCAGTCTTTTATAATGCCATAACTTTGTTAGCTCTCCCGTCACAGTAAACTTCCAGAGCAGGCAAGTCCTGAATTACTAACAAAAACGGGGAAGAATGTAACTTGAAAACTCACGTTCTTTCAACCTTTGTTTGCAATATAATTAAGAAGGGCACCAAGTCAATTTTTAAGACAGGTATATCTTTTGTAGTATGTTTGCATTGGAGAAAGCAGCAAATTGTAGTCAAGAAAGAAAACGTCTTGCCTTACGGCTTTATGAAAATGGTGCAGTTTTTGCTGCATTCTGCAGTGCTTTCAGATTCTAAGTTTTGATTTAATTGAGAAGATGCCATTGCCAGAATGTAAACCAGTTATTCTAGTCTTGCTTAAAAAACCACCTTGCGAAGTGATAACAGTAACAAAGGTGGGAATTCACCCCACCCTGTCTTCCCACTTAAGTCAAACCTCAATTAGCTCCATTTATATGCTAATATTAAGCACAGGAAACTTCCTTTTTCTTTACTTTGTACACAATAAGGAAATAATGTAGGGAAAAAAAATTAGGTTACATTAACATTGCAGAGTTAATAATGAAATTTGGGGGGGGGAAATATCTCTTCTGTCCATACTAACTGTCCCATTCTTGAAATGAGAAGCAATTATTACACCTGTGTGTCTGTGTAGCGCAGTGCAACAATGAGACACTTTGCCTGTGCTGCCTTGATACCAGGAAATATAAACATAAAAGAAAGTTTACAATATCCTCTTACAGGCACTCTACATTTTCTGTTCTTTCTGTTCTTTTACATATTCAACTTCCACCTATCTCCACTGAGTGTGGAATGTCGGCTGTTTCTGGCCTTTTATTCTCAAATTGCATTAGGATTTTGTTTGTGTTTAAGGATACTTTGTTTTACGCTTTGTAATAATCAGTTCTAAAACAAATCTAAAAAATAAACCACAATAAAATGCTTTTCTGTTGGGCTTTGTTAGTGGAATAACTGTGAGTACTAAAAGGGAGAAGAAACTAGTTGCAAGGACTTCTATTACTGCACAATTAAATGGTAAATCCTAAGTTTTCCATGTGTATGCGCAGTTGTGTCAAGGAAGAGAATATTTAGTCTGAAACAATATTCTTTGGTCCTTTTTAATATTTTTTTTTAATTGGACAGAGAAGTTGGTGGTGTGTAACTTCCTTAAGTTCATGTCAAATCATATCTTCGCTGTTGAGTTTTAGCTTAGTTTTCTACTTAGTATAGTATTTGTATACCTAAGGCACCTGTTTACTCTGTACTTTGGATGCTGGGGCCAAAACCAGTCTGTGTGTTTTTAATCAGGGAGAAGAAAAATACTGAAATACATAAGGAACATACTATTTATAAAAGTAGATGCTTCCTTTGTTTTCAGTTTCAAAATTTTAAAGCTTCAGTCTTGGTATATACATATCTGCAGTATATAGTATGATTTTTCAAACCTTACAGTCACTTGTCTTAGTCATGTTTTCCCTAGTTCTGCCCTATAAATAAAAGCTGGGTCTTTTTGTAGATAATGATTTATGTTTGGTTTTTTTTTCTTTTACAGTTTCTTTTTAAAAACCTTCAGTAGACATAGAAATTTGGATTATTCCTTGAGCTTGCTTCTTTTATACCCATAGTGCAAACCTTTACATGGTCAGCTAATGCAAATTCTGTTTTGAGTAAAGCAAACATGAGGATGGACTGTAAAGGAAGTAACAATCAGAATCACATTTGCCACGATAGGTGTGCCTTTTAGTTGTTGGTTGATATATGCTGGTGATCAAGTTGGACCTGTCAATAAGTTGTAAAGTGAATGGTAGAAATGTGCGATGGGCAGCTATAAGGTACTGAGGTAATGAAACCCCACAGCTATCAAAAGGATGTGCTGTTATTTCTACCTGAATACTTACCGTTATTTGGGCCATCTATTCCATAATGGTTGTGATAGATCAAAATCCTTGCTTTTCCTAATAGAAGTTTAAAATTATTTGGAGTCAGTACTGCTTCCATTTAATTGGTATGATTTTCTATTGTGCCTTATTTGGCCTTGTGCTAAGATGTTGTTGTAAGGGACAGTCCCACTGCTGTGGCTGCATCCTGCCCATTTTGTATTGGATTGTATGCTTGCTCGGCTGACTGAAGAGTGAGGTGAATTGGTCTGTTGGAAGATGTCTGTGGGTGTGTAAATAGAATACAGGTTGCTTTACCGCAGTACATCTCAATCTCTGTTACAACTGGCTGTTCCAGAGCAGTATTGCTGAACTCCTGAGCACGTGACCGATACATTCAGACTGATAGTGTCAGAACAGAGGGTTTGTTTCGAAGGAGTTACAACAAGAAGCAATGGGATGAGAAGGAGAAAAGGAGTACTTTAAAGTGAAGTACTGTCAGTTAAAATTTACAAATGTGTAAGGGAATAATTTTGGAAGATGTAGAATCTGGTTCCTGAAAACTTGTACAAAACTTCGGGGAGCTAATGTGTTTGCGATGGAAGTAACCCACACTGAACCAGCTTTGGACTGGTTAACTTACGTGTTGCTAACAATGTAGAGGCAGTAGTATGCAGCTGCTTACAGGCTGAAGGGAAAACCAGTAAATACTTGAAAGTTAACTGCACTGTGTTGAGTGCTGTAAGAAGATAGTTGCATTGTTCAGCTTAGCTTAACGTTGGCTGAAAAGTAGTTAAACAGTCACAGTGGGGATTGTAGTGTGGATATATCCTACTTATGGGAGAGTGTTTTGCCTCTGAGAATCTATCAAGTGGTGTGGTAGATCTATTTCGTTTTTACCCTTGATTTTGTGAGTTAGATGTCTTGCTACAATTAAATTTTATACAAAGCAGCCTGAACACTGGGTTTATGATAGTCCAGTTTAAGCTTATAGGGTATAGACTGTGCGGGTTTCACAGTGCCCCCCGCTATGTGCATTTCTTACATTGTCTCATTTAATATTCTTTGTGATATTAAAATCCTCTACCTCTTCTCCACCACTTCCTCATGTGTTTACTTATAATATGCAAATGTCCAATTAGGTCTCGGAATGGTAACTAAAAAATTATCTTACTACTGAGTGCTACTTCCCTTTAGGAAGAAACGCACAACTATATTTACTTGGAGGGTCAAGAGTAATTTCTTTCAAGGAAAGCAGGTTTATTATTTACAATTTTCCAAGATAAAGTGTGAAGTAATTGGATTGCACCACTGATAATCATCTTCTGACTCTCTTGGGAGCACCAGATAGAAGGTGCTGGAAAGAGGGGAAAATAGGAATTCTGCTTCTAGAAGTGTAATCTTCAAGTCATTTTTAAAATAAAGTCAAGCTATTTCAATGTGTGATATGTGTATATCTCACACACAGGTGAAATGTGCAGGTGATAGCAGTTCCCGTGTTTAAAATAAAATAATGATTAGAGTTACAAAAGTATCTTTTATGCAACTGCTGTGAAGGGAGAGAAGGAGCATTATTTTTGTTAACATGTTACAGGGAGGTGAAATTCCATTATTGAAATGGACAGTGTGTGGCTGAGATTTGCCAAGGTAATGAAGTAGATTCAGAAGTCCTACAGAAACTGAATAGGAACTAAATGAATAAATAGTGCTTGATGACACAACTTTAAGCCATTCCTTGTGCTTTCATGATGGTGTGTTTAAGGAAATACTGTAACCATTGTGGAATTAAATATATATTTAAAACCAAAAAGAAGAGTTTCAAAGTAGTAGAGTAATGCATGCATTTTAAATAACATTGTTTGAATCTTGTGATAGAAATACAAAACATACTTAAAGCCTAAATGTCACTGTTAAATCCTGGGACTTTGAGTTTTGACTGGTGCCCCTCTTGTTTAAAAAAAAAAAAAGTTTTCGTGGAGTTCTTTTAAGAATAAAGTGAATACCTGGGAAGGTTAGCTATGCCTATATAGAAATGCCATTATCTTTAAGAAAAATTCATGAGGCAAATTCCAATCCATTCCAACACGTGAGCTTGTAATATTTCTTTGTTGCTGGGGAAGACAGGGTGTCATGAGAGGGATGCCTTCAACATGTAAATTTCTTCTCCCTTTCAAAGGGAAAATAATTGCTATGCCTGTTTTAGAGGTCTTGGACTGTTTATTTACTGACCGTGGCGAGTGCTACTGATGTATTGAGGTAGCTTTCTACAGCACGTGAATAAAACTCTGGACAACGAAACCTTTAGTCTTTGGAAAGAGAATAAAACACCTCAGTAATACAAGACCATGCATTAAAAAAGCTTTTCTTTATTGATGAAGAATGGACAGTGGTCTTTGATTAACTTACTAATTTGTTTATTGTAAACATGTACAGCATGTGGGAGAATGAACCAGGGCAGTGTGTGATGCATTTTGTACATGTTGCATTGTATTTGCATTTGTTTGTTTACTTGAGTTAGAAATGGGAAGTTAGAATCATAGAATGATAGAATAGTTTGGGTTGGAAGGAACCTCTAAAGGTCATCTAGTCCAACCCCCCTGCCGTGGGCACATCTTCAGCTAGATCAGGTTGCTCAGAGCCCCGTCCAACCTGACCTGGAATGTTTCCAGGGGTGGGGCATCCACCACCTCTCTGGGCAACCTGTGCCAGTGTTTCACCACCCTCAGCATAAAAAATGTCTTCCTTATATCTAGTCTATATCTACCCGCCTTTAGTTTAAAGCCATTCCCCCTTGTCCTGTCGCAACAGGCCCTGCTAAAAAGTCTGTCCCCATCTTTTTTATAAGCCCCCTTGAAGTACTGATAGGCTGCAAGAAGGTCTCCCCGAAGCCTTCTCTTCTCTAGGCTGAACCACCCCAACTCTCTCAGCCTTTCTTCATAGGAGAGGTGTTCCATCCCCCTGATCATTTCTGTGACCCTCCTCTGGACGTGCTCCAACAGGTCTGTGTCTTTCTTATGCTGAGGGCTCCAGAGCTGGACGCAGTAATTCCAGCTGGGGTCTCACCAGAGCAGAGTAGAGGGGCAGAATCACCTCCCTCGACCTGCTGGCCACGCTGCTTTGGATGCAGCGCAGGATACGATTGGCCTTCTGGGCTGCGAGCGCACGTTGCTGGCTCATGTCCAGCTTTTCATCCACTAGTACCCCCAAGTCCTTCTTGGCAGGGCTGCTCTCAATCCCTTCATCCCCTAGCCTGTATTGGTACTGGGGGTTGCCCCGACCCAGGTGCAGGACCTTGCACTTGGCCTTGTTAAACCTCATGAGGTTCACACGGGCCCGCTTCTCGAGCTTGTCCAGGTCCCTCTGGGTGGCGTCCCGCCCCCCTGGCGTGTCGACTGCACCACTCAGCTTGGTGTCATCTGCAAACTTGCTGAGGGTGCACTCAATCCCACTGTCTATGTCACTGATGAAGATATTAAACAGTACCGGTCCCAATACGGACCCCTGCGGGACGCCACTCGTCACCAACCTCCATCTGGCCATTGAGCCGTTGACCACCACCCTCTGGATGCGACCATCCAACCAGCTCCTCACCCACCAGACAGTCCACCCATCTAGTCCATACCTCTCCAGTTTAGAGAGAAGGATGTTGTGGGGGACCGTGTCAAAGGCCTTACAGAGGTCCAGATAGACGACATCTGTAGCCCTTCCCGTGTCCACTGAGGTAGTCGCTCCATCATAGAAGGCCACTAGGTCAGGCAGGCAGGACTTGCCCTTGGTGAAGCCATGCTGGCTGTCTCGAATCACCTCCCTGTCCTCCATGTGCCTTAGCAGAGCTTCCAGGAGGCTCTCTTCCATGATCTTCCCAGGCACAGAGGTGAGACTGACTGGCCTGTAGTTCCCCGAGCCTTCCTTTTTTCCCTTCTTAAAAATGGGGGTTATGTTTCCCCTTTTCCAGTCAGTGGGAACTTCACCGCACTGCCACGACTTCTGAACTGCAATGGAGAGTGGCTTAGCAACTTCATCCGCCATTTCCCTCAGGACCCACGGATGGATCTCATGAGGTCCCATGGACTTGTGCACCTTCAGGTGCCTTAGATGGTCTTGAACCTGATGTTCTCCCACACTGGGCGGCTCTTCATTCTCCCAGTCCCTGCCTTTGCCTTCTGCGGCTTGGGCGGTGAGGTGCGAGCACTTGCCAGTGAAGACCGAGGCAAAAAAGTCATTGAGTACCTCCACCTTCTCCATGTCCCGGGTAACCAGGTCTCCTGTTTCGTTCCAGAGAGGGCCCACATTTTCCCTTGTCTTCCTTTCATCCCCGACATACCTAGAGAATCCTTTCTTGTTGCCCTTGATGTCCCTGGCCAGATTTAATTCTATCGGGGCTTTAGCTTTCCTAACCTGATCCCTGGCTGCTTGGACAATTTCTAGTTAGATTTGTTCTTACGTAAATGTAATAGACAACTCTGTTTTTCTTAAAAACTGAATTTATTTGCTCAGGTTTATAGCAGTTGCATCAAGATGCACTTTTTTTTCCCCCTGGGGGAGAGTATTAGAGACACAGGACATTTGTCAGTCAATTGTGTGTGATACAAAATTGTCCAACTGAAGTTAGTTTTGGCTTATGAAAAGATAAGTAGTTTTGTGTGTATACATCTAGCCAGATTTACTTTCCCAATCTGTAAAATTCTTGGATTTGGACCTTTACTAAAATCTTGACTATGTGTAGTTGACACTGTTTGGGAGGAAGATAGTTTTATTACCTGTAATTTTGAATGTACTGCTAAAATTTTCCTGCTGAATACAGACTTTTTATTTAGCCTAATGAAAGTATGTGATACTCTCATGTTCATGCTGGGTGATTTGCATAATATCATATGATATTTTAATGGAGGGCTATGCTCCTGTATTTCTGTTAAGTATTTCAAGAAAGAGTTTAAGAAATTTACCCTATTTGCATACCCCAGCACCTGCTGGTGGTATTGCACAGTTGCATGTTTTCTGGAGCCTTCCTCTCCTGGTTTTTCATCCTCGCATCTCCCAGATGTTTCCTGACACCTCTGCTCATCTATCTCAAACTCTGATTTCATGTTCTATCACCCCTTTCCAAACTTAGATTTGACAACCCTCCTACTCCACCCCTTCCCTCAGGTGCAATCAACTTTATGGCTCAACTGCCTATGGAGAGGTACCTTTTAGCTCATGTAAGTACACAGGGTATTCAAGGTAGGAATGGTCATGGAACATGACCTCTAATAACATGAGTATCAGAGTACAGAAGGCTGAAAGCTTACATAGGCAGCAGATTTTGAGGTCTTCTATGAGTTTTGAAGGTGGACTGAAATGTTTATCGTACCATTTGAGATTAAAGACCTACTTTAGTAGGTCTTTAGTCAAAGAAAGCTAAGAAAATACGAATGTGCTTTGTTGAAATATATATTACATTACGATCTGAAGTAATTTGTGCGGTGTGAAGCTGTGAGATAGCTCCAGACAGTATGAAGTGATTTTGCTTATGCACATGGCTAATGTTGGAATTTTTTTGCTTTGGGAATAATACTTAACATACGCAGACCTTGAAGTATTGGAGCCATAGTAAAGCCTGTTTTTAAAACTTACCTGTTTGTGCTTGCAGTTGTGCAGTCTTTTGCATTACAATTTCTTAAGTACATATTCCAATGTCTTGCAGAAACTTCTTTGTTTACAAGTTTTTGTATTTCTTGTAAAGTTCTAGAGGATTTTCCAAGTAGTGACCCTTTTCATGTACTAAGGATAGAGAAGAGACAAAAGCCCCTCTCTCCTTCCTCACTCTTTGGTTTACATACTTGCATCCAGTCAGAGCAGACAAAGTATAGAGGAGAAGTCAGCAGCTGGTAGAGTAAATGTGTTGAAGCAACAAATTGTCAGAGAGCATCAGGCTGAATCTACTGCTCAAGATTTCCTCCCGGTCTTTTCTTCTGTTTTGGAAGTGTTGTCACCCTGGGGAAACAAGTAGGCTATTTTTCCAGTGCGGTTGGATCCTTAGGGATCTGGGTAACTTTTCTATAGAGAAACATTTTCTTCTCATGGGATATAGTATTCAGGGCTGAGGAAGCTGTGACTGTGCAGTATGCTCTGCCTGCCAGTAAGGTAGTTGGTTATTGTTCCTTGCAAATGGGAAGCTGGAACTTAGAGCTGTTTTCACTGTCCTCAACTCTATTGAACCTCTAACATTTGTCCCAAGGTTCAGGTTTTGGTGGGCTATTCAATGCCTTCAGGGTTAGTTACCAAAACCAAAACTTAGCAGTGCCACAGGTATAGATGTAGTCAGAAGTAGAATGTATGTGCAAAATTATAACAGGCAGCAAGTACTTGAGCTTAAGCTAATACAGGAAATACCATGGTTCCAACTTAGAAGAAGAAATACGCCTTTGTTTTCTACTTTCTGAAGGACAGTTCAGGGTTCTAGTCAGCCAGCAGGATGGTAGCAAAATACATTCTTTCTTAAGCTTTTCCTCTCTCAAATGCTTTGATCCCACTTTTCAAATGGTGTAGTTACTGTGTCATATCTCCTTCCATCACTTCTCTCTTTCTTGTTTCTGGTCTAGTAGGTTGGGGTTTTTTTTTGCTGTTGTCAAAGCATGGCAGTAGGGTAGAGAAGGGAAACAGTAATGTTTTGATTTCTCCTTGGCAGAACAAATGTGATTCCTTTCCTGTATAGGTTGATGATGTTGCCACTGACTGTTAAGAGGAACGATTTGTTCCTGGCTGTCCTTTGACAAGGGAGAAAAATACCTATTGTTTTCCTGGCAGGCCCGGGAGTGTACTTTGACAGTAGTGGCCATAACAAACAAAAAAGCAATTGTTGCTGTTAACGCCCACACGTTTACAGGTTGTAATTTAAAATTAAATTTAAAAAAGCTATGGCTGTTGTTGATGTAATTAGATACCTAGATTTAAATTGTTACTTGGTTTACCTAACTCTGTAAAAGTTGTTCTTGCTCATGTAGATGACTGAAGTTTGTTGGTCTAAATTTATCAGTATGTTTTCTTGACTGTGCCACTGTAAGATAGGCCAGCTTTATGCTCCCATCAGTGTGATGCTGTAGAAAAAACTCTAGAGTAAAAAGGTCCATTTTTTTACACATTTATTTTTAAAATAAGTGTTCAGTGTAAAATAAAAGCCCCAAACAAACCAACAACAAAAAAAACCCTGAAATGCCATTTTACCGTAGCATTTTTTGGATATGTAGGTAGTTATGCATATTTGCACAGTTAAAATTGTCCATCAGTGTAGCTGAAGAGAGCATCTATATTGTATAGCATGTATATGTTTAATGCTACAGAGATATTTTTAAAAGATTGAACTGTAAAATTTCAGACTCTTTACTAGTCTTCAGTGAAAAAAAATTATTAGAAAACCCCAACAATACCAGATTTCTACTACTATAGCAAGTAGCATTTTCCTGAAATGCTTGTATTCCAAATTCCAAATAACAGCATCTGTTATGCTGTTTCCTATTTCCTGTACAGTGTGTATGAACTATGTGTTTAGAAAAACTTGATTGAGCCAGGGGAAAAAAAATGTGGGAAGAAAGCAATCCAAACAAGTGTTCAAAAATTATTTTTAGTTTTAAATTTTCAGTGAAATATGTGTGGATTTTGTACTGACAATAGAGATGCTCCTGAATTCTTGTAGCATGAGAATTTGAAATCCTCATGCTAGAGAGCATCAGTAATGGAATGAAATTCTGGTTCTGTATAAACAAAACTGAAAATTCCCATTGGTTTCTGGGAGGCCAGAATTCTTTTTGCAGTTTAACAGAAAGATTCCTTTGACTTACTGTGTATGTCAAAGGGGAACACATTGTACTGTATCATTCACAATTTAGTAAGGGTAGTAAAATGTGTATGTGTATTTAAACAGCTGGTTGCAAACAAAAAAAGTGTGATTACATAACATTGGGCTTAAACTATTCTTGTTTTAATGGCTTCATATCTGGCTTTGGGAAACAAAGTGTTTTCAGTACACTGGAAATACTTCACAGATGCATTTTTTTGAGAAATGTTACCGTTCTGTTTGTGTCTGTCTTTGTCCTTGTAAAAGTTACTTGATGAAAGGATGACTCAGCTGATCATTAATTGTTTTCTGTTTGCAGGTTGCAAAACAGCAATGTCACAGAACTGACCACATTCATCACAGTAAGTAAGCTGTAGCAATAAGCATTCTGGTAATTTTCTGAGAAGCATGAATCATATAGGGAAAAGGAAAATGTTGTGTACTGTATGGCTTAGTGCTAAATTCTGCATCCAGGTCCTGATTTCAGCAAGACATTAAGCACAGGCTTAACTAAAACTTTTAGATTCTTGGTCCAGATGTGCAATTCCTTTTGTGACCTCAGGCTTAACTATTGAGTAGGTATTTAACAATTAATGTCCATGATAACACTGTTATCATTCTTTCTGGATTGCTTTGTTTGTAGGCTTGAAATATAAATATGATAGAATGTAATTTTAGTGTGTTGCACACTTTCAGTATACCTTTAGTAGTTTTGATGTCTGATATTATACAGTTTAGGGAATATTTAAAATTAATTGAGAGATTGTGCTTAGAGTTTTGATTCCAAAGTCAATTTTAGCAACTTTGAGAAGTATTTTGAATAGTCAGAGAATGTGTGATATTTTGCTACGTGATGAGCATGAATTATCTTGTTTTATTAATAGATAGTTTACTAGACTATTAGGAAATGAAGAATTTTGCATTCACATCAATTTTTGCTTTTTTTTTTTTCAGGATAACTAAAGAAAAAAAAAGTATTTGTGTCTTATTCCACTACTTTGCTTTAGGCAAAGTTAACAGTGAAAACTAAAATAGGTAGAGATTCAACCAGAAAGTCTGACTGGCTTTGCTTAGCTCACAGATGCAACTTTCAGGCATAGTTTTTAACTTTTATTGTACTTACTGTCTGTCAGGTACATAAAGTAAGAGAGGAAAATCTGAAATAGATTTGAAATGATTTTTCAAGTTTATTATTTTGGTGCTTCTCATATTAACCATCAATTCTTCATACCCTGAAAATAGCAAATAACATACTTAAATTTGTAAAGACATATTGTAAGTTTATGTCCAGTAATGAGATATGTTGGTTAACAAGGGCCTTGTTTAGATCCCAGACATGATATTGTGTCATACAGTGGAGTCTTATGTTTCAGTAGCGACCTTCATGCCCTCATCCCAGAGGTAACTTTACAATCAGTAAAGATAAAATTTGCACTGACAATACGGGGGAAAAAAAAAGGCTAAATCAGTCATTTTTGCATGCTGATTAAAATAATTCTTAAGATTAAATTTAAAAGGCTCAGGTTTTAGAAGTACTTCTTCAAGTGTACAGTTGCATGCTTTCTGTACAGTGTGGAAAGAGAAGCTATTAAAACCACTACATGTGACTACTACTGACTACTACAGTATTTACGTGAATGGTAAGAGCACCAACATCTGCTGAATTCAAAGAACGAGTAGGTTCATGTGGAGAGAGCAGATCTATTAAATAGGAGGGATCAAGTGAATTAAAGGTCAAAAGAACAGTTTTCTAGTGAACACATTGCTTAGCAGGCAGTGATATGAGAGCAGGTAAGGACAGGAGGTAAGATAGCCTGCTATTTTGAAGTGAGGAGCAGCAATGTGAACCAATTTAAAAAAAGGCACAACTAAGAAAGTCATTAAGTAATTTGCAAGAATAGGTAAAAACAGGAAGACTGTATCTAGGATTTAGAGTTGTCTGCAGGCATCAGACATTGTGAAACTTTCTGCAATACATTGGTATAGTGCCAGCTTCTGTAAGGTGAGCCAGTTTTGATGGAAAAGCTTTCTTTTCATAAAAGCTGAACTCTGTTGTTTTTTTCTTAATGAAGTAATGTTTTTTTTCTGGGACGTATTGAAACTGAAAGACTGCTACCTTCCCAGCCTCCCTGTGCCTGAAGGAAGGCATTGAAACTTCCTAGAAGAAGCTTCCAGTTTTGCAGGGGGTAGGGGGTATAGTATCTAATTAGTTTTAAACATTACCCATATCTTGGGCTTTAAAAAACTAAACCTGCTAACTTTCTGACTTGTGAATTTTTTTTTTTTTTTTTTTTAAAATTAGTCCTTTTCCTTGGGAAGGAGACGCAATCCCATTGAGAATATGGGTACATAGATGAAAACAACCGTTGCTCGTTGAAAATTTCTCTTTGACTTTTCTGAACACTCAAGTGTTATGAGGGCTTCTTCCTCCTTAATGTTTTGGGAGTTATTACCCACAAACAAGTCTAGATCCTACTTGGAGGGGTAGTTTTCCCTAGACCTACAACCACGGAATGAGAGCTGCTAGCTGGCTACAGCTGACCTGTTACTCTGTGGAACAATCAGGATGAATACTGAATAAAAAAGTGCCTTACTCAGTAGAATGAAAAAAATACTCCATAAATGGTCAAGTTGACATGCATAACTTTTTCTCCCTTTAAATGTGCAATTGGAGAAGAACAGAAGGAATTTATAGAAAGATTTCTGCTTTCTGATTGGTTTTCCTGTAGGCCTTAAACGCAAGGGAAATAATAGCCAGGTGTAGATCTCTTTCTCTCAGCAAGCTTATTTTTAAGGGCTGATTGATTGTACTAACTCAATGTACTGGTTTACTCTGCTTGTGTGTTTATGGCCAACTATAAGTTACTTAATCCTTTTGTGAGGGATGAAAAATGTCAAATCTCTGAAAAAGAAGAAAAAACATATCCTTAGTCATCTCTAACATTTTTGTGGGTACAGTCAATTCTTTAGCCTACAGAACATACTTTCTTTGTTACGAAGCAATAACAACCCTTCCATCCAAACAAAGAAATGGCACCTCAGTATGCATTCAGTTGTAACAAATAGGTTGCTCAAGGGAGAGCTTGGAAAGATTAGGACAAGTGGCAAGTAATAATTTCTTGTACTTTGTGAGTTGTAGGTGGTTTGGTTTTTTTCCTGTTTGTTTGTTTTTCTGTTAAAGTCATGCCATTTGAGATAAGAGTTTCTCGAGGATACTAATTTCTACTCCCAAATACAAAATTCTTTTCATCCCTAATGATGGCTCTTTTTATTTGTTCCAAAATGTGGTGGGGAATTCTAACAGTACCACTTCACCCGTGGAAACAAATAATGTAGAATGTTGACACAGTACTTGAAAGTTATGCAGATAATACTTTTTAAAAATTTTCTATGTGGTTGTAACTGAACAATTTATTAATGGCTATAATTAAACAAGTGATATAAAATAAAAGATCAGCTGAGCAGAAGGCTGAACAAAATTTTCTAGAGAGTTAAGGTAAAGTTAAGAAGAGAGGCCTCAGAATTTGACCAAAATTCTGATGACAAGTTACGTTTATGAGAGATGTTGCCATTACAGGAATACTAGAGTTGATGAATACTGTGGTTAGCAGAAGAATCTTTGTAGATGAGATCTACACTTAAGTTTTTTCCTTTTTTTTTTTTTTTTTTGGGGGGGGGGGTGGAGGAGAAAAAAAAAATCTTGAGCAAAGAAGAGGAAGATGTTAAAGGATTTGTAAATCATGCTTTCTACAGAAAGTAGAAGTAAGGATTTGACAGGTTTTGAAAACTGCCTAGTTTCTTTTCACAGTAACAAAGTATGCATTGGCCTACTTTTGAATTGGTGACTAGGAGTGTGAAGGTGAACAACAAAAAAAAGTGTTTGAGTTTTTTTGCTGTCAGACCCAGGAAAGATTTTGTATATTTGAATTGCTGGTTCTAAAATATAGAAGCAAATAGCCAAGAAAAGCACTTCCCTTACATGAAACTTAAGTGTGTGTAAATAGTAGTCTGTTTGCTGTGTTTTTATTTCGTTTGCAGACTTGGAGAAATGAAAGTTAGGCAAACATCTTGCCTTTTTTTTTAAAAACAAAAAACAAAAACAAAAACGTGCTTTATCACTTGTCAGCTGCTGTGTCTCAGAACAAAATAAATTGCACAAAAAAATGTGATTGAACTGTGAGTGAAATTTGGTAAGTCTGGGAACTGGCAACTAATGAGAAACTATTGATAACAAATTGAAACACACTATATGGAGAGGTGAGGGGGAAGAAAGAAGAAAAATTTGGTGAACTCAGATTAACAAAAATAGTTCTATGCTTTTATGGCAATTTGTGAGTATATCATTAGCTCCCTCCCCACAACTGTTCCCATTCTTCTTGTCAGAAGTTAGCTTAAGCATCTGGATACATAGCTGTATTTGCCTTTTTTCATCATGTATATACTCAAAAGGATGCAGAGAATTCATGTGAAGGCGTATTTGGTTATGGAGAATGAGTCTTTGTTTTCATATTCCTCCATACAATTCTGGGGCCTATAGTACGAGAAAGACATGGACCTGTTGGAGCGGGTCCAGAGGAGGCCACAACAATGGTCAGAGGGCTGGAATATACCTCTCCTGTGAAGAAAGGCTGAGAGAGTTGGCGTGTTTCAGCCTGGAGAAGAGAAGGCTCTGGGGGAGACCTGATTGCAGCCTTTCAATATATAAAGGGGGATCATAAGAAAGATGGAGGGAGACTTTTTACCAGGGCCTGCAGTGACAGGACAAGAGGCAGTGGTTATTAAACTGAAAGAGGGTAGGTTTAGATTGGACATAGGGAAGAATTTTTTTTTTACTGTGTGGGTGGTGAGACACTGTAACAGGATTGCCCAGAGAAGTTGTGGATGCCCCATCCCTGGAAGTCTTCAACATCAGGTTGGATGGGGCTTTGAGCAACCTGACCTAGTGAAAGATGTCTCTGCTCATAGGAGGGGGATTGGACCAGATGATCTTTGAAGGTCCCTTCCAAATGGAACCATTCTGTCATTCTATGAAAACATGCTGTTCATTGCTTGTAGTAATAGTATTTGAAAAGTAGCAGTTTGGTTTTTTGACAGTGTAGGTGGATGTACATTTGGCAAGCTCAGAAAAAATATAAAAGCTTCCAAAACAGCCCATTCCCCAAAGAACGTGAGAATTTACTTCCTTCATACATGTGTAACACCTGCAGATTTAATTATATCTTCACTTCAGTATAATAACAACAATTAACGTTGACTAAGAAACTAAAAATGATACAATTTTAAGTTTTATGTGCTTACAGTAATTATACAGTGTAACTAAAAGGCAGAAGGCAATTCCACCTTTTTTCTACTTATTTTTGCAGTTATTTTTAGAAAATAATCTCATTAAAAAATTGAAATAAAAGTAGTTTGTTGCTGTATGTTGCTGATTTGTCTGCAAATACGGTCATTGTGTGTGTACACGTGTATATGCTTGCTTGTATGTGTATATTTAGATTTATTTATCAAGGAAAACAAATTAACATGCTAGATAAAATAATTATGGAAGTAAAATTACAAAATGACTGAAAGTTTCAAGGAAAGAATTAATAAACTGCGTATTTCTCAGTGGAATACCTAGTTTTATGACAGTTTTCCTTTAAACTAATAGACTACATTTGATGTGTTGTATTTTATAATAGGAAGGCAGTTTTAAAAAACAAAAATAAACTCTTTACTGACACAATGTCTGTAAGAGTTACTCCCAACTGTTTTAATGCTGCTGCTGCAAACCAGATTTAATAATGGTTATTTGCTGAAAGGGTTAAAGAGCAGATTTTGATTATGTATTGTCAATCCATGATTAGCATCTGTTAGGAGGAATAAGTGGTTTATTAAGCTTTACTGTACAGATGGCAACTGGAGGAGCTCAGATGTAAATTGAATTTTCGGTAGTATCACTGTATTGTTAAGACCAGCTGGTTTTATCTTTGCAATAGCAGCGATCCGTTTGCACAAAAAAGTGTTTTTGTTGTTTACAGTTGCTTCAAAAGTTCAGAAATCTTTCAAAGTAGGTATGATTAGATAAGAGTTTTCACTTTGTTTGCTTTGGCTTTCTGATAGAAAGAAGTGTTCTTAGCATTTAAATACAAAGCTTTGTCTGCTTATGGGAAATGAGAAATATTTTTTCTAATTAAGTTTCAGAGTCTTAATATACAGTAGCTCTGTAATTTAGATGTTTAGGTTAAGAAGGCATTTCTAGTAAACTACTGAAAAAGATAATTTTCCATATATAAGTTGATGCAACCTTATCTTTTGAATCTAGTCTTCAGGGACTTCTCTGCTGGTAGCTAATCTGAGTATTGTGTTCCTGTTTCAACTAGAAAGCTGCTTTTAGTAGAACTTCACCAGTTCACCACAGGAAAGCTCCAAAAAGTGTGGTCTGGGTAAGGGTTACAAGTTCAAGGTGGGAGGTGTATTGCACATGTTGGTTTTTTTTTTTTTTTTTTTAATTTGCTGTTACCAGAATTCATAATTACTGTGAATCATTTGATACTTGATTATATTCTTAAAGTCTTAAAAATCCTTCGGCAAAACTAAATTTGCTTTATTTAATTTCTTTTCTGATTTTAAGGTAAGTAGCAAATCCTGTGGTAATAAAGAAAATTTGGAATAGTGGAATCAAAAGAGTCAAAACTGAGAAGGCAACTGGGATCCTTAAATGAACAATGAGAGTTCTTTTATTTTTAACTTGACAGCTGGAAGAGCTTAGATGTGTGTTTTGTGAGAAACTGATGTGAAAACAGAACAGCTTGGTAACTGGGAACAGCATATTGATCAGCATCTATCTTCAAATGTGTGTGAAAGGCACAAGGCCTTGGCTTAGTCTTGATTTGTGGTTGTAGCTCTGTTCTTCTGTTGCTTGTAGCATCGGTAGTCCATAAACCATTTACTAATTTATCTTAACAGTGAGTGAATAAGAATAAAAGACTTTTTTCAGAAACTTTTGCCTAGCAGGACAGGTTGGGGGCAGTAGCAGAAAGGCCCTTGGGGTTTTGGGTAGACAGCAAGCTGAACATGAGTCAGCCATGCACTCTTGCAGTAAAACAGGCCAACTGCATCATGGGGTGTATTGGTAAGAGTGTAGGCAGCAGTCTGAAGGAGGTGATGCCTACTGTCCCATTTGGCCCTTGTGAGACCACGTCTAGAGTGCTATATCCCAGTTTTGGGGTCCGTAGTACAAGAAAGATAGTGACATACGTTAGTGAGTCCAGTGGTTGGCTACCAAGATGAATAGGGAACAAGAGCGCATGACATAACACAGATGTGTGAGAGAATTGGAATAGTTCAGCCTTGAGGAGGCTCAGGGAAGCTAATGGTTATCTTGAGCTGCCTAAAAGGTGTTAGAGAGAAGAAAACTCAGATTCTTCCTGGAAGTCTACAATGAAAAGAGAAAAGGCAAAAGATGCAAATTATGTGAAGGGAAAAATTGATTAGATAAAAGGGAAAAACTCCTGAGAACGGAAGTTGTCAAACTTCATGAGCTGGCAATGTGCGCTTGCAGCCCCGAAAACCAAGTCGTGTCCTGGGCTGCATCAAAAGTAGTGTGGCCAGCAGGTCGAGGGAGGTGATTCTCCCTTTCTACTCTGCTCTGGTGAGACCCCACGTGGAGCACTGTGTCCAGCTCTGGGGTCCCCAGCACAGGAAAGACATGGACCTGTTGGAGCTGGTGCAGAGGAGGCCACAACAGCGATCAGAGGGCTGGAACACTTCTCCTATGAAGAAAGGCTGAGAAAGTTGGGGTTGTTCAGCCTGGAGAAGAGAAGGCTCCGGGGAGACCTGATTGCGGCCCTTCGATTTATAAAGGGGATCATAAGAAAGATGGAGAGAGACTTTTTACCGGGGTGTGCAGTAACAGGACAAGGGGAAATGGTTTTAAACTGAAAGAGGGTAGGTTTAGATTGGGTGTGAGGAAGAAATTCTTTATGATGAGGGTGGTGAGACACTGTAACAGGTTTGCCCAGAGAAGTTGTGGATGCCCCATCATTGGAAGTGGTCAAAGTCTGGTTGGATGGGGCTTTGAGCAACCTCACTTAGTGAAAGATGTCCCTGCCCATGGCAGGGGTGTTGGACTAGAAGATCTTTGAAGGTCCTTTCCAACCCAAACCAGTCTGTGGTTCTATGAAACACTGAAATGGGTGCTCAGAGAGCCTGCAAAATCTGCATCTTGTTTACCGGACAAGGCTCTGAGCAACTTGATGTAACTTCGAACTTAACCGTGCTTTGAGCAGGAGATGGGACCAGATGACCACTGTAAGATCCTTTCAGTCTAAGCAACTCTATGATTCTATCTGTCCTAGTTTTGTCTGGGATAGAGTTAATTTTCTTTCTAGTAGCTGGTACAGTGCTGTGTTTTGGATTTAGGATGAGAACAATGTTGATAACACACCGATGTTTTAGTTGTTGCTAAGTAGTGCTTACACTAGTCAAGGACTTTTCAGCTTCCCGTGCTCTACCGACTGAGAAGGCTGGAGGTGCACAAGAAGCTGGGAGGGGGCACAGCCAGGACAGCTGACCCAAACTGGCCAAAGGGCTATTCCATACCATGTGCCATCATGCTCAGTACATGAACTGGGGAAAGCTGGCCGGGGGGGCTGCTGCTCAGGGACTGGCTGGGCATCAGTCGGCAGGTGGTGAGCAATTGCATTTGTGCATCACTTGCTTTGTATATTCTTCTTCATCATTATTATTACTATTATTATTATTTCAAGTATTAAACTGTTTTTATCTCAACCCATGAGTTTTCTCACTTCTACTCTTCCGATTCTCTCCCCCATCCCACTGGGGGGTGGGGTGGGGGTGGGGCGGGGAAGGGGGGAAGTGAGCGAGCGGCTGTGTGGTGCTCGGTTAGAGTCACAGAATAGTTTGGGTGGGAAGGGATCTCTAAAGGTCATGGTGCCCTTCTTCAGTTGACTCTTGGGCGCAAAAAATAGTGAACAATGAAGTGCTGGTCCATATTTGACTTGAGACGAGTATGTTTCATGCAGGTGCTCCCTTGTATTCTATAGTTTGCCATATATATACACACAGTGTATATATACACTGTACTTCGGGGTTTTTTAGTGGTGTTATTAGCTAGTGGTACCGAGGAGATGGGTAGGGGTAGTTGAATTGCAGATGAGATAAGAAACTGAAATGTATGTTGATAGGTGGAAAATTGAACAGTTTGGTGGTTTTTTTTTGTTTTTTAGGTTTTATTCTTTTTGGGTGAGAGATGTGATAAGAGTGTCAGGTGAATACCTGCAAGTCATAAAATAAACATGTTGGATATGTATGAGTGTATATCTGATCCTACCCTTTCTAAGGCAAGCACAAAGGTAATGCCTGAACTAGTTCAACCTTATAGTGCAGTCTACTCAAGCCCTAGCGTGATTTAGCCAGGGAAATTCTAGGGGGCAATGTATTTTGGGGGATGAAGAGGCATTTTTTCATATGGATTTAGAAAAATATTCTTGACTTAAATTGTGTTTATGTTTGGAATATTAAAAGCAGACTGAACAAAGTGAATAGTGTGCAGAGAACACGCAGAAATAGAACAGATGCAATTTATCAAGTGTCTGACACTTCTGTAACAGGAAGAAGTAAAGACATAGGCAATGAGAAGAAAGGATGGGGAGGTAAAGTTGAGATTGTAAAATAGTACTTTATGAAAATTTACTTCATAACACCTGTAAAGTTGCTTGCAAGTTTTGTCTAGTGTTCAAATATTTTGCCTCTATATATTTAACATATTGAGGGTTTGTATGGCAATAGTTGGACATCTAGCTATGCGATTGTGTGTGTTTACATATATATTTGTAATACAGAATTGTTCCTCCTGTGGTCCAGTTTCACTGTAAAACCAAGCTGCAAGTTTGCACATTTAAAAATTACTCTAGAGTACATCATCTACCTGAATTTCAAGACTCCAAAAGTTGCTTTCAAGGAATACATTCACAAAGGTTGTGTTGTGATGAGCCTGATGATGGACTGTATGTTCTCATACTTGATGGAGAGCGTGTGTGTGCATATACTTGTGTGCATATGCAAATATGTGTGTGTGTGTATATATATATAATTTGTTTTATCCATCCATGTATAATCTGTTTTATCTGAGGACCTAATTCTTTAGGTATTCATTCAGTAAGGCAAGATTCTCTTTCCTTTTTTGTCCCAGCTATAACCTGGAAATTTTTTTTTTTGAATTAGTTTGTATATACATCAAGAGATATAGAGCTGAACGTAGGTTTTTTTGGTTTCAGTGAAGCTGTGATAGTTTATTCTGCATGGTGTTCTGTAATAAGGATCTTACTAGGCATGTTTTGTTTATTTGGAAAAGAAAAAATAACTTGAGATTGTGTGCATGTACATTATGTAAATACAGATTTTAAAATGATCAGATGTTTTCTAACTTTTTACATGTTTTGTCAATATTTGAAAGGTTTTCTTTTTAGGTTTTCCAAAGGTAACTTATTTAAAACACGGACAGCATTGAAAAGGATGTAGAATTTGGAGTTTTAATATTCTCACACAATTCAGAAGAAGTAAAGAAGTGTTATGTTAGAGCACAGCTTAAATGCATATCAGTTGAATAAAGCATGGGCTTAGAGCTTGTAGAGGGGTTATATGTATCATCTGTTTTAGATGTATTACAGAGGTGATGTCAAGGTGAAAGCAGACTTGCAGAATGGTTGGAAATCATTGATATTCTGACTCTGAGGCTGTAAATGGCTCTGTGGCAGATGGAGTCTTTGTCAAGGAAGAAAAATGGCAGCTCTGGAACATCATAGATGTTTTTGCTTAGCAGCTCAGCGCATAGGCTGTGACCTTCCAGTGTTCAGCAGTTCCTCCTGTGCTTTAATAAATTGTCCTCCACTTTTATTCCCTAAAAGTAGATAAGTAGTCATCATATTTCAGTACAGTTTGGGTATTTCATTACGAAAAAACATAAGCATGCTTTGTTACCAGATTATTTAAAAGTAAGCTTTGAAGGATGCTTGCAATTTCTGCATGAAGTGCCACAAATAGCTTTTAACTAAGCATTGTGTGTTACTGAAAATAAAGGCGTGTGTGTTTGTGTGCATAGATACGACTACTAGTACAGCACAGTGCTAAACCTGTATATGTGAACTGTTAATTCTCTGGAATATGATTTTAAACCACAACAGAAAACAGAGTAAATTGGACAGTGTTAATTTTTAGAATATGTTCATACTGTGGGGATCTATATCTGTGTGATTTATTCCAGCAAATTACAGAATTTTGGACTATATATTGAAGAAGCTATTTCTGGTTAGTTCAGAGACTATAAATATGGTTGATAAATTCAGTCTCATTTCTGAGTTCATGTTTTTTTCTATATTGATAAAAACTCAGGTATCTTTTAGCACCTGGCAGCATCGTAATTCTGTGTACTGTTGTGTCCTGCTTTCGGCTGGGATAGAGTTAATTTTCTTCCTAGTAGCTGGTATAGTGCTGTGTTTTGGATTTAGTATGAGAATATGTTCTCACAACATGTTGATATGGTTTAATCTGTGTTCTTCTATGAGGTTGAGTCCATATTTACAGAATGAGGGTTCACTTTTATCTGTAGAGTAACTGGTTTCTATGTTCTCATTCCTATTAATGAAATTTGTGCCAAGTTGTGTAAATTGTGAAGTTTGATGTCCTGTGCTTAAGATAATATGCATGATTTGCCTAGTGTCAACAGTTATATACCAGAATAACATATTTGATAAGTACAGTAGATTTGGGTATCTTGGAGTCTTTCTCATTTAATCGTTTGAATTAAGACTATATCCTTTAACAGTTCTCTATATTCTTAGGTCCCATATACGCTAGTTTGATCCCTAATAAAACCATTGATGTCAGTTGTTGTAGTATATGGCTTCAAGAGCCTATAATATCTTGTAGAAGATGCTCAATTGGACAGTTGACCTATATTACAGGGTAATAAGTCATTGTTAAAAGTGCAAGCATTTCACAGCTATCACCTGCCAGCCATACTCTTTAGCCTAGTTGACAATTGTTAGAATTATAGAAAGCAATCGCTGTTCATCACAGAAGAAAATGGCCCAGCACATTCAAGGGTCAAGGTTGTTGCATTAGAGTCTCTTTCTTTCAAACCCTGGAGGTTGTATGGTCTTTGCTTTTAAAGGTGAGCCCACTATAATTAACTGTGCCTCTACCTATTCAGTTTCGGTCATTTTGAGATGTAACATGGATGGCTTTTTTGCAGAAGGACAAACGCTTTGTGATTGAAACAGAAGCATTTTTGATAGCGTGTGATTGAAAATAATCTTCATACATCTTTTTATTAGGACACTGTAATGCATGAATGAGAGTAAGACTGCTTCATGTGACATATGCCTGGATGTTTATATCATGTAGCTGCATATCTTTAAAAGTGAGAGCAATGGAAGGAAAAATAAGGCCATGTGTTACATGCTTTCAGCTTTCAAAGCTCTCAATGACATAAGTGCTTGTTAATTTAAAAAGGAAGAATTGGGGCACATATGAAGTGAGTTTATGAAAATTTTTACGCTTTCAATTACTTACCTAGTTCATTACGTCCAGTATCTTGATGGTATTCTTCCTGGGTTGTATAGCAACAATTTGATATGAATGGCTCCGGGGATGGTTAAGTCCATTTTCAGACATTTCATTATTTTTCTCCTCTATTTTTCAGTGGTCTCTTGTGCCTTCTTTTTCCTTGCTGTTGTGATAGCCGTCGTAACTATAGAATGACTGAATGACTTCCTTATGCCCTCAAGATAAAATGAGAAAATAAATTACAAATTACATTCATTTATTCCAAAATGAGTTCTGTATGCAATTTTAGTATACTAAAACTAACTAACTAATCGGTGGTTTGTCTTCATGGATTTAGGGTTTTGGAGTGTTAGTTGAAAAAGAAAGGAGAAAAACAAGCAAACAAACCCCACACAAACAAAAAACCCAACCCTACCAAACAAGCCAGCAAACACTTATTTTCTACTGTTTTGTATTAGTTTTTGGTATGACTTTGGAGCTTATCAACAATAATGCTAACTTGATAGTGGCATTATAGTAACAATATCTTATTTGTATTATTTAAATTATAAAGCTCCATAAAATGAGAACAGTGGAAAAATTTAGTGGGCTGTACTATTAGTTTTAATATTTTGGGGGTGAATTCAAAACACAGTTTTGATACTCTTGGAGCTATGCATGTAAATAGGTTGCCTTTTATCTATGGAGTATAAGGCAGCATGTATCCTACAAAACCAAAATATAGTATTATTATAATGAGAGAAAAATGTCTTTTAAAATACTTCTGTAATGTTTTAATTTCTATGGTCAGCTCTGAGTGGTAGAATAAGTAATTCCATTTAGTATTCATGTCTTCTTCAGTAAAGATGTTTTGCGTAACTGATATGTATACTGCATGCTTATACATACTGTTACTGAACTTGCTGGATTTTTTCACTTGGTTTTATGATGATTTTGCATGTTCTTGCAAAGCAATTACACTTTTATTCATGTAATGGTTCTAAATTCTGTTTCTGTTTAATCATTAGATAAATATAGAGGAGATTTTAAAAAATGTTGTTTTTGTATTGAATTCTTGTATTAATTGGTGTGCAACTTTAGCTGTGAAAGTATAGTTTGTTCCAAGTGACACCCAATTTTTATTAGATATTCCTGCTGTTTTAACAGAGAAATAAAACTCCTTTGTCTCCTTAGCACCCATTGATTTTTCTTTCAAGGCTACGTTAACAATGCTGATAGAACCCATGCAATTAGAATCTACGTTTAGCAGTAAGTAGAGAAGTAAATTTTGTAAAATAAAAAGTGTTGTACATACATTGTTAACAAAATATTTTGCAATATTGCTGTACTACTGAAGCAGTGAAACCAGGAGGAGGACAAGATACTGAAAGGTCGAGGAAAAATGAGAGAAAGAACAAACGATGCAAAAAGAAAATGACACTGAGGTCTTGGTTTAATACATATGTATTCCAGGTTGATGGCTGATTTCATTAGCAAATCTCATTGTTATGCAATGTCTGTTCTTCTGCAGCAAAATGAATATTGTATTCTCAGAGGGTCTGTGAGTGTGTGTATGTGTATATTATTATGATAGATAAAGAATATATATTTATAGTTGTTCTAACCTTTTAAAACTTCTGAAAAATCTTTATATTTTCAAAATAATTTTATATTTCAATTTTCCAGTGAAATGGTAAATTAATGGTTATTTTTATGGAAAATAGCAGTTTAACCTTCTTTCTCTGGGCATTTCTTTGCCATGTCTGCTACCTATGTGATCTTTCCCCCAAAACCTTCAGTTTGACTAAATAACAGGTAGTATTGAATTTATCATATCAAAAATTTAATTATAAGAATATTTGTCTCTGTAGTGCTTTTTAAAATGACTGATAGTAACATATATACAACATTGACACAAACATAATCTCAGTCTCAAATCTCATCAAACTTGAATTACTCTTTATATTTTAATAGAATGTACTGAAAAATATTGAAAAACTGTTTATTGTAAGATACATCAACTTTATTATGAAGTGATGCATTTCGGTACATAGGACAATGGGTTCCTTAAAATACTGGTGTGCTTTAGTTTCTTTTGTTTCCAACTTGCTAGTTAAAACTACTGTTTCTGTAATATTAAGACATTTTGATAAACACAATATTCAAAATGAGAAGGAACATACGAGAAGGCTTTCATGCAGGAAAATTAAAATGGACTGAAATTATTTAACTCGGGTATTTTTCTATGCTTCTTCAGAATTTATTCCATATATCAACTTTGTGGGGTCAAAATCTAGTAGCCAATGTATGAAATGCTACTAAATAAATGATAATTTGGGATTTTTAATTGTTCTGTGATTAGTTCTAGGTAATGAGCTGGCATGAAGAATGCTTTTGGGCACTGTAGTAATGTAAAGAATAAACTAGTCTTCTGGGTTTTCATTTGAGTGACTTTTACATGCCTTGAAACAATTCTGTTCTTATTAGGGTTTTGTTAAGAGATGTGTTTAATAATAGTAGAATATGGCTGGCTCTTTGTGATGAGTGACAGTTCTGTAGTAGCTACTGTGTTTATTCCAATTCCAAGATACTATTTTAAGGATCAAATTGATAGATGAAGTGTCCATGTGTTTGGTAAATAATTCAATGAGGACCAAAGGGCCTTTAACATGAAGCTAAATCATGAGCAATGCGACCAGAATATGGAGGAGGTAGAACAAAGAGAAGATTGCTGCCTCTCTTTTCCCCTTGGGAAAGGGAGCCTCTTTCCCTTTGCTTTGGTAGGGCTATAACCAGTAAAAGGATGCAGATTACTTAGTGTCAGCTGATGGGTTTTAAAGATTGGTTGGTTTAGGTTTTTTTGGTGGTGAGAAACTAATTGAATGAGATAATCTGTCTCTTGCTGCATGTTAATGTTTTCAGATGTGGACACCAATTTCAACATCTGGTGTTACGCTGTGTAACAGTGGAACCCAAGAATGGTATCTGTGCAGTAGCATATGTGGGGAAAAAATGATATCGAGGCTTGTGAATGTTGTCAAAATCTAATTTATAGGGACACAAATAGGACTTGCTTTGGTATGCCATTGTGTGAAGGGCTTTCAGGAGTAAAAGGCAGTTGAGACTTTTGGCACAAGCTGAGTAAGAGGAGGAAAGTTGGTTGGTTGGTGTGTCCGTGCCTGCCCCCTCCCCCCATCTTTTGTAGTTTAGTTGAAGGTCACTTTTATTAACTTGCTAATTTTTCTTGAGTAAAAAGATTATTTAGAACTTCTGGTGTCCCACCCCAGAAGTTATTTCTGTAAGTAATGAATTGTCCCTTTTGTCCCCTCCTTATTTGTCCATGCAGCTGGTGTCAAAGGATTCCAGCTAAAATTGTTAGAAGCAATAGACAGACTAATACTGCATGTGAAACTTTTAGAAATAAATTTATTGATTTAATGCACTGCAGAGATGACTGCAGGGAGTTTATACTTTCCAAAACCATTGCTGCAGGTTGCATTCACAGATGATGCTGGATTTAGGTATTGTGTTTATATTCATGAATGTTTATTATTTTAAGCAAGTGTTTCTGCTGTGAAGTAATCTGTATTTCTTGCAGCAATTTTGGTATTTGCATCAAGGTATGGTGTGAAATATAGATCTCTGGCTTTGTTGGCATTCACTAGAGGTTGCATAGAGATTACATGTTCTCAGATGAGCGTAAGCAACATTGATGGCTTAATTGCTTTTATATTTCTTTATCACAAGGTAAACCGAAGTTTTAAATCAAAACTTTTTTTTGAATAGAGCTACCTGAATGATACAGGTAGTTCTAGGTAGGCTCAAATCTCTCTTTTGGGGTTGATACTTGTTTTTTTTGATACAGTGTTGAGATGATTCTTACACTCTGTAGTGGTATGTTTCTTAAATTTCTGAAATTTCATTGGCAGGAATCATAGCACACAAGGCTCTGTAAGAAGCTGTTGATTTAAAAAAAAAAAAAAGTAAAGTTTTCAGGATTTTGTATTGTCTTTATGACCATAGATTTAATTCCCCTGGGCAATGTTTGCAATCTCAATAAAAGAACACTTCAGTATTTTACTCACTGTAACTATATGTACTGTTTAAAAAATATTTTTAATTTATTTATATATTTATTTTTCAACACCCATATTTATAGCTAGACCCATATTCAATACCCATATTTATAGTTAGAGTTTGCTATATAGAAACTGATACTCTGTTATTAAAAAAATCTCCCAGAAAGGCAGTAACTGTTCAGTTGGGCTCCACAGGCTGATGCTATGCCATTTTATGAGGGCAGGTGCTGATGCGTATTTAAGACGTAGCTGGAGTAGTGATTTATTGTATCGTATGTTTCAGTATCCTATTAGGCCTGTTTTGTAAACATAATTTTTTCATGGAGCTGAGGTGTTGGACACAAGTATTTTAGTAGCTTGTAGAATTTCTGTCTGAGAACACCAGTTGCTGAATCATCATTCTTATTCTCTTAGAATCATAGAATGGTTTGGGTTGGAAGGGACCTTAAAAATCATCTAGTTCAACCCCCCTGCCCCCCATGGGCAGGGACGCCTTACACTAGACCAGGTTGCTCAAAGCCTCACCCAACCTGGCCTTGAACACTTCCAGGGATGGGGCATCCACAACTTCTCTGGGCAACCCGTTCCAGTGCCTCACCACCCTCATAGTGAAGAATTTCTTCCTTGTCTCTAATCTAAATCTACCCTCTTTCAGTTTAAGGCCGTTACCCCTTGTCCTATCACTATGTGCCCTTGCAAAAAGTCCCTCTCCCGCCTTCTTGTAGGCCCCTTCAGGTACTGGAAGGCTGATATAAGGTCTCCCTGGAGCCTTCTCTTCTCCAGGCTGAACAACCCCAACTCTCTCAGCCTGTCTTCATAGGAGAGGTGCTCCAGCCCTCTGATCATCTTTGTGGACCTCCTCTGGACTCACTCCAACAGGTCCATGTCCTTCCTATGTTGGGGGCCCCAGAGCTGGATGTAGTACTCCACGTGGGGTCTCACAAGAGCAGAGTAGAGGGGGAGAATCACTGCCATATCCTAGGTGACCAGGTCTCCTGTTAATGTTCCAGAGAGGGCCCATATTTTCCCTTGTCTTCCTTTTATCCCTGATGTACCTATAGAATCTTTTCTTGTTGCCCTTGATGTCCCTGGCCAGATTTAATTCTATCGGGGCTTTAGCTTTCCTAACTTGATCCCTGGCTGCTCAAACAATTTCTCTGTATTCCTCCAGGCTACCTGTCCTTGCTTCCACCCTCTATAGGCTTCCTTTTTGTGTTTGAGTTTGTCCAGGAGCTCCTTGTTCATCCATGCAGGCCTCCTGGCGTTTTTGCCTGACTTCCTCTTTGTTGGGATGCACCGCTCCTGAGCTTGAAGGAGGTGATCCTTGAGTATTACCCAGCTTTCTTGGGCCCCTCTTCCCTCCAGGGCTTTGTCCCACGGCACTCTGCCAAGCAGATCCCTGAAGAGGCCAAAGTCTGCTCTCCTGAAGTCCAGGGTAGTGAGCTTGCTGTGCACCCTCCTCGGTGCCCTGAGGATCTTGAACTCCACCATTTCGTGGTCACTGCATGACCAGGCCGCCCTTGAGCTTCACATTCCCCACCAGCCCCTCCCTGTTGGTGAGAACAAGGTCCAGCATAGCACCTCTCCTCGCTGGCTCCTCTGTCACTTGGAGAAGGAAGTTATCATTGACGCATTCCAGGAACCTCCCGGATTGCTTATGCCCTGCCGTGTTGTCCCTCCAACAGATGTCGGGGTGGTTGAAGTCCCCCATGAGGACCAGGGCTTGTGAGCGTGAGGCTGCTCCTATCTGTCTATAGAGGGCCTCATCCACTCTGTCTTCCTGGTCGGGTGGCCTGTAGTAGACCCCCACTGTAACGTCACCTGTCCCTGTACTCCCTTTAAGCCTGACCCACAAGCTCTCGGTTGGCTCCTCATCCATCCCCATGCAGAGCTCCATGCACTCCAGCTGGTCATTGACATAGAGGGTGACACCCCCTCCTCGTCTCCCCTGCCTGTCCTTCCTAAAGAGCCTGTATCCTTCCATCCCAACAGTCCAATCACAGGAGCCATCCCACCACGTCTCCATGATGCCAATAAGATTGTAGCCCTGCAGGCGTGCGCACGTCTTTACTCCTCTTGTTTATTCCCCATGCTACGTGCCTTGCATAGAGGCATTTAAGTCGGGCCCCCGATGAAGCTGTCTTACTGGCTGGAGTTCCTTTGTGCTGCTCTTCAGGCGCTCTCCTGCTGACCTGTGTTCCTCCTCCAGGCTCTGGGCATCTATTGCTGGCCCTGGCATCAAACTGGTAGGAGTGGGATGGATTGAGGTTCCTCTCCCCTGGCATCTCTAGTTTAAAGCCCTCTTCACCAGCTTGGCAAGCCTATAACTGAAGATGCTCATTCCCTCCTCTGACAGGTGGACCCCGTCAGACCCCAGTGGACCAGGTTTCCCAAAGCGAGTCCCATGGTCTAAGTAGCCAAACCCCTGGCTGTGGCACCAGTCCTGTAACCGTTTGTTGATTCGCCAGGTTTGACTGGCCCTTTCAAACCCCTTCCCTTTGACTGGCAGGATTGATGAAAAAACTACCTGCGCTCCAGAGTCCCTTACCGCCACTCCCAGGGCTCTGTAGTCTTTCTTGATAGTCCTCAGACTGCTCCCAGCTGTGTCACTGGTGCCCATGTGAAACAGCTGCAGCGGATAATAGTCAGTGGATTGTACGAGGCTTCGTAGCCTCTTGGTGACATTGAGGATAATCTTGCTGACTAACATGGAGGTAGTGGGTTGTAGTTCAGTATATTTAGCTTCTCTAATGGTTGCACTGGTAGAAAACAAATCCCTGCTTTTAACATCTCGCACAGACTGTTGTTTACTGGGCTTGGGTCTGATTCAACCTGGAGTTCAGAAGGTAAGTATGGACCTTCTGTTTGGCTGTTTCCAATGTCATATTTTTGTTTCCCTCTCCTTCATTGCTCTCTCAATGCAAAACAGCTGTGCCACAGTAAATATTTTTCACATTATGAGCAATATGGATTGATATAATTTTAGAAAAATAATTTATAAACTAGTATTTAAATGTAGAACTATTGTATGTGATTCTCCCTAAGTCATAGAAGATTCAAATTCATTGGGGCTGTATTTTAGTGAGGAGATTTCTGGAATGAAGAGTAATTCCCAGATTGAGACTTTAGATCATGATCTCCTAAGTCTTGCTGTGAGAACTTTTTTGCAGTGATAGTAGTACCAAACTTACCCTGATAAAATACAACATACATTGCTTTTTAAAACTATTTTAAGACTACTGCGAAGAGTTCTGCTGATACCCCTTGTCTTTGCAGAAAGCTTTTCTCATTTGATGGCTTGGATTTTTAGTGTTTTCTTCAGAAACACCATATACTGTTTGACAAGACTACTTTTTTGTAAGATGAGTACCAATAGAAAACCAGGTGAATGAAATGCTAAAATTTTGACGTGGTTTTACTTACGGGAATGAGTTATATCCAAGTGTTTGATTAGGACATTGTGGCTGTACTAATTATATCCGTAACAAGCACAGCTTGCAAAGGTCCTACTTTGGGTATTGTTTTGGTTGCAGAGATTCCTCTTGTTAATATCTTACCTTGTTTGGGAGATTGTGATGGCAGAATAACTCCTTCATTGGCACAAGTTTCATCTTCGGTAGCAGGGTTTGCTGATACAGATACAACCTTTCATATTTCATGATCTTTCCAGTAATGCTTTCTGTATTTTTTTTTCTCATAGCTTTCCTTTGTTCCTTTCTTGAGCTTAATGTGAAAAATGGCTGCAATGTATTCATAACATAGTTATTAGAAACTTCTTTATTGTTCTGTTCCTTGATTTGTTTCTTAAGACATGTTACTTTGGTGTATTCCCTAGGTCATCTTGTTTCATGCTTCTGAGTTTCTGAGAGAGGTAGAATTGATTGATCCATTCCCCCACCCCCACCTTTGCATATTTCCTCTAGTATGCAAATAATCTTTTATTGTATGCTAAAGTTCAAGCCCTTGTGCTGTTGTTTTAGGGCACTGTAGCAGTTTCACTTGCATCGACTTGTTGTGTAATAAGTTGACTGTATTTATCCCTTAAAGAAATTGTCTTCTGTCAGTGGACCAAATACTTTATTCTAGTTACTTAGGAGTAACAAGCTTTTTCTTCCCTTAGTCAAGGATTTTTTTTTTGGGGGTGGTGGTTGTTATTGTTTGTGGGTTGTTTTTTCTTTTTTTCCTTTTAATTTTCATAGTAGCCAATGGCCCTTTTCAGTTCCACTATGAAAATCTGATTTTTAAACTGGAGCTTGTTGAAATTAATTTTTGGAAAGATTATAGGTAGGAAACAACTAGCTTTTCTCACTGGATCACTGCCATGTGTCTAGTCCATATGTGATTAATTTGAAGGAGGAATAGTGTTAGTCAGTTTAAAAAAAAAAAAGGGCATTTGAATTTTTTTCTTCTAAAATTGTGTTCAGTAAGTTAATTTTGATAGTTTCTGAATATTGTTAGTAGATTTCTTTAATTGTGCTTTTTTGGAGATTGATGCTTAAATTCTGAACATGGTGATTAGCATTTGTTTTTTCTCAGTTTCAGGCTTTTCCAGGGTTGATTCAGGTTATCATTTCATAGCACTTTCTCATACAAAACAACTTTGTGAGCAGTTTGTTCTGGGGGGGGGGTGTGTGTGTGTACATAAGCATCATTTAAAAGAAAATATTTTTCTTGGGCTTGGCTTAATAAAGAAAACAACAAAGTATGGCATTGATGACTGTGTAACATTGTGGAAAAAATTTCCTTCATGGTTCAGTTATTTTTGTGTTCTGCTACATTGTTGCCTCACATAATTAAACTACAGATAGGGATTTTATTAAAACTGCATACTTCACCTGGGTTGGTTTTGGTCATGGGAGCATGTGTGTTTAGTAGTGATCTAAGTGCTCCACCTGCCTTTCAGTTTGTTTACCAGGAAATCAACATGTGTAAACTGCAGGAAGTACTATTTGACCCTCTCGGCAGTATCTCATTACAATAATTGCTAATCTCTGAATAAGACAGCCATGTTTTGTGTGTAACACAGAGGGAGGTTGTGGTAGATTTTAGATGCTTCCTCAAATACAGCTTTGTAAATGCTTGCTTGAATTTCGTTTTCAGGGTAGCTTTTGAGAATAGACATCTGGCGACCTTTGGGCTCAGCAAAGCTCAGGCACAGTAGCATGTGTTCTTTCTTCTTTCTTGACTGAAAAAAAACCAAACAAACAACCAAAAACCAACACCAAAACCACGGCTTGTTGTTTTGGAGTGCTGTCATTGCTCTGTAGCGACAGGATAATGGCTACTTCCTGATTAAACCATTCTCCACAGTAAGCTGTTAATGTTCTGTATCTATTTTTCTGTAATGCCAAGTGTTCAGTGCTTTTCTTCTGTGTTTCCTTCCCTCCCCTCCCTCCCTCTTCCCCAGGTTAATAGTTTGAAATGTTTATAGATTGAAGAAAGAATATATAGAGCTGCAACTTTCAATTTTTTGATATTCTAAGACAGACAACTACTGCTTTTTTGTAATGCTTATCTGATAGTAGTGATGAGCAAATATATCTGATCTGCATGAGATTTAAAAAAAAATTAAAGTCTGTTTAGGTGTTAGACAACTAGTATTATATGAAAAATTCTGATGAATACTCACTGGACAAATACAGTGACATAAAATGCATGTGTTTTCATGCACATTCTGAAGTACTGGTATTTCATAGCTTATTTTTATCACTTGCAGAACTGTTTCATGTTTAACACAAACTTAGTTTTCAAATAAAACAGCCTTTTTGTCAGCTTTTCTTATATGTATAGGAAATGTGCTGTTTCTGTATTTATTATAGTTGATGCATTATTTTTCCTTCAAGTAGTTTCTTGGCTCTTGCTGATGTGGACTAAGTGGGTGTGACAGCTATCACTCAGTGCACAGGTCCAGTTTTATTTTACTCCAGAGTATCAGTCTTACTGATATCTTATATCAAGTTTTCATATTGTAAAAAGATGATTGCAGTGCATTTTTGGTCTTACTCTGCTCTGTTAAATGGATCTACAATGAATTTTTTTTTTTTAAGATTGGTCTTACCTTATGCTAGTATAAATGGCATAGAATTTGCAATAGTGTTGTACGTATCATGATAACTGTTACTGAATTTCTATACCAGATAATACCAATGCATGTTCTTGGTTGTTTCGTGAAAGTTTAGAAAGGTGCTAAGTCAAATTTTGCAGTTCCATTATAAATTCATATTAAAATAATACTGTGCTGTTGGTACCAAAGACTTTTTGTCCTTTTTTTTTTTGTAAGCTAGCTAAGAGTATGAAAAAAACCTGTAGTGAATTCCTAATCAAAATCACTGTTGCTCTTCAAAATGTCCACTATTTCTATTATCAATCTTACTATTATTATGTTCCATTTAGTAACAGGAGGTATCCACTATGTTGATAGATACTGGAACCAAAAATGAAATCTTGAGAAAAATTATGATTCAAGTTAAAAGAAATAGATATTTTCATAAGAGATAGTTAAAAGAATAGATATTTTCAAATGACATAGCCATTATTAAAGAACTTGTAAAGTAGACAGCATATACAAGAAATCTATGTTTGTTCACACAATGAGAAAAATAAGTAGGTGAGGAACAGAGACAGTGTTCCTCTAGCTTGGGGTAGAAAGAGGATTTTGGAGATGCTTGACCTATTAGTTCAATTGGGTTGTCATATGTAGAGAAAAGGGTGTGGACAATAGAGTGGACAGAACGTGTAGATACAGATCTATTTTGAGGGGAGCGAGGCAGGAAAAATGCCATGGGGAAGAAAAGAAGAGGGATTCAACTTAAATTAATTTGTTAAAGGGCTCTTCTTCTCAAGTGGTGGTTAAGACCTGGTATTTGGAAACTGTTGATTTGCACTGTTTTTTCCCCAAAATACTTACCCATGTATTCTGAGGATTACTAAGGAAAGAGTGCCAGTCAACATTCTCTATGAAACTATGACCTCTTCACGCTGAGAACATTAACTGCAAGGTAAAGGTTTCATGGGATAGCTTTAGGTTTCTTATGCATGCTGCCTTCCTTACAAGCCCCTTAACACTGGCTTTTTAATTTGAAAGACCTGTGACCTGGAGTACTATTCTATACTAATCCCTCTTACAAAACAATATTCCATGAATGTTTTTAACAAAATACTGAATTGCTCCTGTTACTAGATAAAATTTTATATAATTTAATGTTCTAAAGAAGTTACAATAATGCTTAATATTGACAATGTCTAAGAAATGTCCTAATTTGGGTGCCAGCAAAACATGCGTATCGTCTTCCAGTAGGCTTGCACCCCCTCGCTGTCTAGCTGGCATCTTGTACCCCTGGTCAGTTTTTTCCAACATACTGGTGTTTTAAAAACGTTTCCCTTGCTATTTTTAATCTTTTCGCATACTCTGTCTCTGTAGAGGCTCTTAAACTCAAAGCTCAGTGCCTCACAGCTGAACTTGTTGGCTCAAAGCTTCAGCTTAGCTTACTTGACAAAACTGGATTCCTGTGAAATAGGAGGGACAGCCCTGATGGGTGCTGCTGGAGCTGCCGGTTCATGTGCTGCTTTTCAGTTCGTGTCAGTTGTGTCCCACAGAGAGAGGGAAGTGCTGGGGGGCTGCTTCAGTCAAGGGATACAGCTGCTCTTGCTGCACTGAGAAGGGCAGATCCTAATCCACAGTGCAGCCGTAGGCCACCACTGTGCACTTCTTGTTGCCATCCTCTTCAAGTGAATGCTGCGTGCAGGAGTTGGGGCTGCTTAGACTTCCTTCTCCTCCACCGTGCAAAAGAGGTACAGTTTTATCTGTTACTCAGATATGACCATGACGTACCAGCTTGCCTTTGCAGAGTGCTTTTAAATTCTGAAAGAATGGTTTATGGGAATACTGTGTATCATTGTTAATCTTTAAATGATTACCAAGCTTTGCCAAGAAAACAACACCTGATACAGCTAAAATGGATTCCTGTATTTTAACCAGTATTCTTTACTAATGTAGGAAAATGTAATCTTTAGCATGTGGCTTTGTTAGAAGCCTGAAAGCTAGATACGTATTCTGACACGTACTTTTGTTTTTGTAGATGGAAATATGGATGGCTTATTATCTTCTTTCTCTCCAGTATGTGGAAATAAAAATGCAATCTGTCAGGTTTTTTATGTCTAACCACTTCCTTCAAGTGAGTAAATAACATTAAGATGTCAGATCTGCATCTGCTTCGTTTTTAATAACAACATTGTGAATGGAGTCAGCAAGGATAGTCTTCTGACATGGTAGTAGTTGCTGTGGCTTCTGTTGAGGCTTGGTTTTATTTCTTTGTATCTTAAGAACCCCATTATTATTCCTTCTAGTTACTCTGTTTAGATAAACTTCAGTAGACTCCTCTCCTCCCCTCCTCCCCCCCCCCCCCCCCCCCATTTTTTTAAAAGATTATAATGCCTTAAAACTGGAAGAAACAATGAACAAATAAGAAAGATATTTTGGAAATGAGGGTGGCTGCCAGTGATGAAGCTGACTTAAATCGATGGCTAGTATAGCATAGAATACTTCCTTCTAGAACTGGTTCTGGGTTTCCATAAGTGGAACAACATGAAAATGTGGAAACCATTTATCTGTCTCTCAGCCTTGCTGCCTCAGAGTATTAGCAGGAACCATTGTATTCCTACTAGATGACGCCACAAGGTGCTTTAAGAGTTCAAAACTGAGGAATTAGCATTCCTCAATGACAAGTTTTTTTTAGTCAAGGTGCCAAAACTCACTTAATGATATTGAGAGGCTGATAGACTTCTTCGTTATCATATGGGGTAAAACTAGTCTTCGCTGGCATTGAAGAACTGAATGTACAATTCTAGATGTTTGGCTTTTTCTCTTTTTGTTTAAATGTAAAACGATATTAATGTTAGAATAATGAGACTGAAGTTTGGTGCTATTCTAAAACAAAATCAGGACCCATTGCAAAGCCTGAGGCTGGTACAGGTACACATTCAAAAGATGTTTTCCTGAATGTTTTTCTGAAACTCTTAGTGTACAAGAACTCGTTTCTCATCAGAGTATGCTGGTTGTTTCAGTTTTAGCAATTTTCAAAGGAGTAAAATAGTATGTTAAATTCTTAGGATGAAAAATCTTTAAAAAACCCCCCCACAGTAGCAGCTAATGCAGACTCTAGACCATTTATTATGAAATCTGGTTAACATCCTTGCCCCTTCGTACTCGTTGGGAGTACATGAGGTATTATGATAGTCTGTAAGTTTAAGACTGCAGGGTAAAGGAATCCTTTTCTCTGCATCTTTATTCTTTGAAAGATTTACAGGGGAGTGCTCGTGAACTAGTTCTGAGTTGGTTACTTTGACTCACGTGGAGTTCATACACACAAATAGATACCTGCGTTTGTAGCTATTTCTTCCCAAAGTTATCTTTCTCTTAGCTTATGCTTTTAAAGTTTACCTGTTTGGATTGACATTTTCTCTGCCCACTCATTTTTTTTAATGCACTTTTTTTCCAACGTGAAGCAAAATAATATCAGGTGGGCAAAACACGTTGTTTTTAGTGAGTTTTTTAGAGAGTTTTTGTGTATGTATGTTAGAGCAGATACATTAGGTTTCACAAAGTTAGCCTTTGTTTTAATGTCTTCTGTCATTCTTTGGCAAAGATAGGCAAGGTTCAGTTATGGAAATACTAACCAGCATGTTTGGCACAAGCATGAATTTTAACAATTCCCAGACAAACCTGTGGCAGCTTTTGCCATCAAAGGTTCAGCAGGACCTTCCTCTGTAAGTTTTTCTTAAGCTCTCTTGGCGCCTGTAATTGGAGCCTAGATTTTGAGCTTGAAGAGGTGAAGTCTGGCTTTTGAACCTTGGAGGAGGTGTGCAATACAATGACTAAACTGAACGAAGTTTCTGAGTGACAAAGTCAGCAGAAAAGCAGAAACTGTGCTTCTGACAGATTGAAAGTCAGGTTTTGGAAAAGCACGAAAAAAACCCATTGACTTCAGCTGTCCCAGTTTCAGACTTCTTGGCCACAGCGTGTATTTCTCTTTTGTATTGTATTTCCTGTTTAGTTCTGTATCTGCTCTGAGACAGTTCTAATAGACTTAAAATGCTTGAAGTTACTATTTTGTGCAAATGCACTGCTATATGTGTATTGGTAGGAGATGAAGAAACAGATTCTGAGATTGAAAAGAAAAGATTTCTTGAGCTATTAATCAGAATTTATTTAAAATAAATACATACTTTCACAGAAAGATGGTTGTATATTTTTGGGATCTTCCTTAATACGAGGTGAGTTAACATATTTTGAACACTGAATATCTATTCAATTAATATAATGTTTTATTCGAGACTTGCTGTTTTCATAAAATACAATACTCATTAAGAAAACAGAAATGGATTAGAAAATTGTAGATGAATCACACAGTGGTCAAGAATACCCAGCTGCTAAACAACACTGCTTTATCCTGTTTGTTGAGTCTTTAATAATAAATGCCATTACATAACACTAAAGAAAGTTCATGTTGAAAGCTACGTACATAAACTGTTGATTTCAGAGTATAACTATTAAGTTGATTTAGAAAACAGTCCGCATAGGTTGCTTTTCTGTCTTTTATCATGTTGATTTGGTGCTAATATGCAGTTGTTAAGAGAATTTATTTAAATATAGCTGAACTGGAAATTTCTTACAATTCTAGGACTTATAAAATATTAGAAGAGACGGTATTTTTTGTTTCAAACTTGACTCTCATTCCTGTTTAATCAAAATAATATATTTGAGAATGTACTGGCCATTTCTCTCCCCTATCCCCTGGCACCACCCCCCTCTTTTGGACTGTTAGTCTAAAAGGTGAAGATTTTTTTCTTGGTGCCATTTTTTTCAATGGCAGAGCTGGCAAGGGAAAACATTTTATACAATACTAATTACAGTTATGAGGACAGGAAATTTTATGAAGTATAAATGTAAAATACCAGCGTAATCATTTGACAATAGGCTTTCAGAACTCATTGCAAGAAATCTAAACTTATTTTCTTGAAGGTGCACTTAAGTTATCCGTTATTTGAAGTCCATTCAGATGAGTGTAACAATGCAAAATTTGGATATTTTCACTGGGCATTAATTTAAACTTTTTGTTTAGATAATAGACTGTTAGGTAATAGGCTGTTGTATACCATGCACACAACTTTATAAACACATTGAGACCAAAAAAAGAAGTAAAAAATGAAAGAACGCTACTTCAGCTCAGTAGATGGCTTTATGGTACCTAGCTACCTTAAATACTTGTTTCTACTTGCATTTAAAAATAAAACACATTTCAGTCAGGTGTCAATAACATTTAGAATTATGTGTAAGGACTTCAGTGAGTCAATTCTGTGTTTATTTAAAAATAGCTTATTCTGCTAAGATAATCAGGTTTAATTAAAAGTGCTTTGCTGAAAGAAGAGCAGTTGCTTTAACGTCCCAGTCCTTGGACAGCTGCTGTTTTGCTGCATGAATATTGTCAGATGAAATAAAACAGAACAAAATGTTGGAATCTTTTATTTTTCCTTTTTTTCAAGCTGTTTGTCTTTAAAAGTCACATACAGAATAGCTACTGGTAATCTTTCCCAACTGTTTATATGACAGTGCAAGAAACTATCGCTGCTTATTCAGGTTTGCTTCATCTTGATAAATCAAACGTATTGATACAGAGTCGATCAAATCCAGGAGAGAGATTAATGGGTTGAGCTCTCTGATGTACTAGGGACAGTTGCTCAGGCCCTATGGTGCATGACCACAATCCTCACACAGTCGTCAGCAGGGATCCTGGGCCCCTTTGCTTGCTCCCCTGTGAGCTGTGCTGCGACCTGCCTTTTCTGAGGCTCCGTCTCTGGTGCTGGCTGAATAGGTGATTGGCACTCCCTCAGTTGTAGGCAACAGGTACAGGCACTCCCGTTCAGAAAACAGCTAGTAGACACTGACAGTTACAGCTGACAGAAGCAAAAGGCTCCTGGTGCCAGCCATCGCTGTCAGCAGTAGGCCACCAGAAGTTCCTAAAAGGTGACTACTGAAGTAATTTCCCCCAAAAATTCCCTGAAGAAGCAACCTGGTTAACTGCTGCAACAGTTGCTCTGCCTCTGTCAGCTGCCTCGTTTGCTGCACTGTCATAGGCAAGGTCAGAAACCTATAATATGGTTTATAGAGCCACATTATGTATGTGACTTTCACCTGTTTTCAATTTCATTTTAAAAGAGATTATTTTGTAATTAGTGTTCCTTTCACTGTTACTTACAATATATAATTATGGGTAAGAAATTCTTCTTTATGCTCAACTGAAATACAATTTTCATTTTTCAAACTGTTAATTTTCTCCTTTTCTTCCTTCCTTGTAGAGAAAGATAAGGAGAACAAAATCAGGAGGTAGATATGTTACCAAGTGGCATATATCTAGATATTAACATTAAAAAGATTAGAAAGTGCTGTCCTAAAACCCCGGTACGTGAGCTACTGTTATGCAGTAATAGTTAGAAATTAATTATGCTCTTTCCCTCTTACCGTTCTCAGTGGTGGTACTTACCAAGCTAAAAAATGTTGACTGCAGGATGCTCCTGTGTCATCAGTCTTGAAAAAACTTGTCAGAATTATCCCATGAATGACTAGGTCACTTAAAAGTATGATAGTGATTCTCATTTAACTTAATGAATAGGGACTTAAGTGGGAAGAGCATTTCTCACCTGATTCTCACAGAATAAAGTGTATTCAGGCTTTCTTCACTGAAGGGAAAATATTTATCTCAGAGGAAAAATTAGGATGTAGGATGCAGAGGGAAGATAAACTTCTTTGTTAGGCATCTATTTAGGTATGTAATTATTGGAGATGAAGGCAATTTCAGGACATGTTAGTGTCGCAGGCACTTTAGTGAAATGACTCTCTGTAAACTTTCTGGAACTTTTTGTTTTCAGTTGCTTCTGTCCTTTACACACAGATCATCATTACAGCACCTGTAATTCAGTCCATGGACACCTATACCTCCAAGTGATTCTAGATGGTGTGTCTACAGAGAGGACTTGGAAAAGCCAAATCCAGTCCTTCATATATGTAGAACTTTCTAGCACCTGAATGATCCAGAGATTTCAGGCACTTTAGAAAAGGAGATAGTGTCAAAAATTGGCTGGATCACAGTGACTTTAAAATAGCATTAGTTCAGTAAAAGGTACACATCTTAATCTAGTGTACGACCCTGTTAAACTGGCTTGCTTCACCAGGGAAAAAGTTTTTGGTGCTTTTGCCATTTAAACAACTTCGCTGTTTTTTCACAGCTGGCCTGCTGTGTTCTGTGGAAAACGAACACCTCAGGAGCCTCTGTTGGTGTTAATGAAACAGGACAAGGCATTTACTGCGAGGCAATGTTCTTCGCTTTATTCTTTATGCTTACTGGACCATGATTTTATTGGATACTGAAGTTGGAGGGAAAACAGTGACAGTGGAGTTTGGTTAGCTGTTTACACAGTTAAAGTACAAAAAGACCAATTAATGCAGTTCTTAGTGGCAAGTCCCAAGTTGTTTAGTCATGTGAGGCCCAGGAACTTTCTCACCTCGAGTTGCCGGTATAGGATATCTGTCATTTACTATTAGAATATCTGATGTCTTTAAAGCAATGATGGTGAGAATTTGAGATAGATAAATAAAAAGGAACAGTTTTTATTTCATACTCCTGATTTTAATGGATTTGTCTGCAACAGGGGTGTTCAGACACTCTTCCCTCTTCCTTGCTGTTAAAGTCCAGTCAAAGCAATTCTTTGTGTCAGTGGTATTATTTCGGCACTCAAGTTTTGCTGCTTTAAAGACCTGCTCGAGAAATGTATCGAAAGAGACTATGCTGCTGCACTTCACTGGTCGGTCTGGTACCTTAATTTATAAAATGACACTATTCTTTGTTGTCCCTTCTTGGTAGGTGAGGAAAAGGGTAATAATATAAATGTGCATTCATACTTTCGTGAGTTCTAAATGCATTTCTTCACCTCTGTGAAATACCTAGGTATTTTGTGCATAAGTAGTGCATAGTTGAATGAAAAGATTAGCTTGATAGACATCAGCAAGTAAAAAATTCGGATGCATAACAACTGGTAAGCAAAATAATATGGAGTGTATCACTGGGTGATTATATGCAGGAGTACTTGTTTCAGATATAACAAAGTTGTAGATATGAGCAGGGAAGATAAACAAGTGATTCTCGGGAAAAGAACCTGAAAAAGTCCAGTTGTTTAGCTCAGAGAGGCGAATAGGAGAACAGGATACAGATAACCACAAAAGTAGGTGATGGTGCTTACTCTCAGTCACAGAATGCTAGACTAGGTAGTGGCCAGATAACATATTACTGACTAGTCCTGTTTCTCTTTTATGTTTGGAAACTGGGGGCCTGATGTTCACAGTACTGGGAGCCCTAGCACACAATTAGGTTTGTAAGACTGTAGAGCAAAATGTAATTCTTTTGAGTCCTTAAACATAAATCATGCTACCATGTCAAGGAATGCATTGTAAGGGCCCACTGCTCTCCCCCCCATCTGAGTTACTTTCTTGAGATTTCCTATAGGAAGCCTACTTACGCACATATTTATGGGTTTAATTCAGAGTTTTCTTGATTGTAAGCTGCAATGAAACAGGCATATCGACAAAGTATTGCTGACAAGGAAGCAATGTATTGTCTTTTTAGCTCAATGTTAAGAATTACCTGATTATCAAATGACTGGATAAATAGGGCACAAATCTGTTGTGTATCGTAGAATCATTAAGGTTGGAAAAGACCTCCAAGATCATCGAGTCCAACCGTCAACCCAACACCACCATGCCCACTAAACCATGTCCCTAAGCACCTCATCTACACGTCTTTTAAATACCTCCAGGGATGGGGACTCAACCACTTCCCTGGGCAGCCTCTTCCAATGTTTAACCACTCTTTCAGTAAAGAAATTTTCCTAATTTTCCAAAAAATTAGAGGAAATAGAATGTTTAACAGCTTATTTTTGAATACATACAACAAAAAGGAACAAAAAATGGGCTTTCGAATACCTGAAATACTACAAATAATCTTTATACTTCATCTTAATATTCTGATTATTTTTGCAGCTATCCTTAGAAACGGAGTTTTTGTTTGATAGATCCAAATAGTAATTTCTGTAAAAAGCATGCTAGTGAAATTGCTCACTTGTAGTTTATTTTCTGTGCTCCTTCAACACTTACTGATTTTCAAACTACTATTGGCATAGGATATCTAATGTGGGTTCTTGTTAGCTATTTCAGAGCTACCCTAAGAAAGAATTTTTGCTATGTATTTAAAAAATGTTGTATTGAGTATCAGTACACAAAGATTGAGTAATACTTTGATTTTAAAAAATTATAGAGGTAGTTATAGATACAGTTTGCTCAGTGCCCTCACAAGCAAGTAATAGTATAAAATGCTACCCGTCTTGCTTCTGTAGAACAAGATGTAGTAGTACTAGAATCTAGTGCAGATAAACGAAGTATCAAAGTCTCATAATCAGGATATGAAAAAAATATTTATGTGGGGAATGAAAGATTGACTTTTTACACAGAAACTGGAAATGTTTTTAATCTGTTTAAGCTGAACTGTCATGCACAAAAATATAATCCTTAAAAACTGATATTCATCCCAAGTCAGGATAAAATATTGCAGTGATTAATTTTTTTTCTTGGAACAGAAAGGTTTGTGAAACGTCAGTTCTGAAATGATGAAATGTTTGTTTCAGTGTGATGACAGAATCTGATGGAATTGCCTCTTTTGGGCAATCTTACCAAACTGATGCCAGAGAATCCTTTTATCTGAATGTTCTTCAGATACTATTATATCAGCCTCTACAGTCATGATGGAGTCCAGGCTCTGCATCAATTTTAGGTAGTGCCAATACTTATTTGCCTTTTAGAATCTGCTTAGAAGTGTTGAATACAGACATGTAGTGCTGTCATCTCCACTCCATGAGCTATGTCTCCGTGAGCCTTAGTGTTGTCTCCACAGAATTGCACTCTAACATTGTCCTCCTTTTATCTAAAGCATGAGTGCTCATCTTCTTGAGCTGGATGAATTGCACAGCTTTTCCATTGGCAAAAGTAAATGATATGATGGGGTCCTTTTCTTGTCACCTGATTGACATTTGCTGCGCTGCAAGGAGTGGCTTGTGCAGATTAATTGTACTAGCAGGCTGCTTTTGTAGGGTGAACATTCCTGGTTGAAAGTGTTACATCTGTTTCTCCATTTTTGCCAGGCCAGTCCTGACTCAGTTATGCCAAACTTAAGACTTGGATCTGCTTTTAAGTGGCTTTTAGTAAGTCACTTTGTGTAGATAAAGACTGTTAAAACAGACGTTTGTGGAATTGTGATGTCATGTATTTGTGATTTTATGAATATTTTCACTGCTATGGATTCTGATGCGGTAAACAATGATTTGTTATGCCACTGATTGAATCTGGCTTGGTATTAGAAAGGGGAGGGCTATAAAGGGTTTAGAGCATAATGCAGGAGTGTACCATGTGCCTCGCACAGTGTAACTGACAGTAATATATTAAAGTTATTTGTGGATAGAAGTGTCTTTGTAGTTGATATGATACCTATGAAACACAAGCCAATCTTGCTGTTGATTTACTAAAAAAAGTTTTATTGTGGTGGTTGAGTTACTAAAAAAAGTTTTATTGTGGTGACTTTTTTCCCTAGAGAGTTTTATGTAAAGTGGTTAGAGTAAGTTATTGAAAGTGACATAATTACAGTGAAGTTCTGTAAAACTTAGAATATTTAGCACTTAACCTGGCCTTTAAGGCTTGTACAGCATTTGAGACATGTAAAGTGAATCTCATTAATTATATTGACACTTTTATTTGAGTTTAAAACTCTCAGATGTCTAAAACGTTGTAGCAGTAGTAGGCTGCGTGTTGGAAGGTCTATGACCAGACCTTGTCACTAGAGCAAGGAGCATCACTGGGAGCCTCCTGTGTCCATAGCTTGTCTGTAATGAACTGGACCCATTCCTGTGGGTGCTACACTTACTTCTCTGTGAGGTTTTGGTCAGGGTACTTGTTTGTTTTGTGTATTTTTTGGCACACCACTGCTTTTACACCACTCCTCCTTGGTTCTGCGGCCTTTGTGACATCGCGGTGTGGAACCCATGGGTGCCACTTGACCTGCTGGGTCACCCCCGGCCAGCACCCATGCTCTGCATTACCTTTCATGCGGTGACCTTTTTGGGCTCTGCCCCACTTTGAAGGAGAAGAGTTAGATGTTAAATTTTACTTCGCAAAATGAAACTGCATTTCAGATTTGTGATGAGCTCTACTGTGCTGGACTGTCTGTTCTGAGAGATGCTGATGTGCTTCCCTTCAGCAGCTGTAAGTTCTTCAGCATTAGAGCACTCATATTGACTCAAGAAATAGTCACGGATTGGCAATATTATGATACAGTATGATTAAATACCTCGCTGTAAGGCAAGAGAACACCAAATGTTGTGGGACTCTTCTCCAGTTGGCTGCCAAATAATTGTTACGAATTTCACTTGGTCATTGAAGAAGACTGAAGTATATTTTTACCCTGCACTTTTGACTTCTTTTTCACTGTGTTAGAGGTAATCATTGAAATAATGAAGCAATACATAGGAGTGTAGAGGTTAAACTGGAAGTTGGAGGTAAGTCTACTGTTGAGGTTTTTTTTCAAGACCTACTTTACAGTATTTATGCATCCCGACTAGCATTGACAGGATACTATTATGTCCATAATAATATCTTGTGAAGGGAGTTACTTGTTACTACCTGTTTAAGAGTAAGAATATATTTTTTCTATGTTAGTATACATTTCAGCAAAGCATGGAATTGGTAGGTAATTTAATTTAAAGAAATTTCACCTTGTTAAATGTGAAAATGATTTGATTGTTGTTTCCTTTAGTAAACCTTTACCTATTTTTAGTGTTCTTATTTTTATTAAACATTAGTAATTTTTTTCCTTTGGTTTTTTGCAGAAAAGACAACATTTTCCTTGTGTAAAGCTGCATATACTTCCCTTCCTTGTTCCTTTCTAATGAGAGATTGCTTTCTGTTTTCATTGGGTTCAGTTGCATTCGTGTTTATTATTCACTATGGAAAACTCTGGGAAAATAACTGGAGTTTCGGGCAAAGCATTGAGAGGAACTGACACAAATCACTACGCCTGGAAAATAAAAAATGTCAGTTTTATTTTTTTCTAGTTTTACTTATTCGATTTCTCTTTTACAAATATGAGAGTTTAAAAAGCAATCATGAAAGTTCATAAGCATCGACTGGCAAAATACCTTAAAATGGAACAAATGTCTAATTCATACTTGAGGTTAAAAAGAATATGGATCTGCTGTAACAGGTATGGACTTTTTTAGTCACAGAATGCATTAGGTCTACAGTGTAATTATTGCTGATCCTGACTAATGACTGTTTCAGGGATTATCTCTTTTGGGGTCAACCATCTGCTGTGGTTAGAGTAGTAAACTAACTAAACATAATTAAGGGTTGACTTAGTTTGAAAGCAAAAGTATGCATGTCTCTAGGAAAAGAATATATTTTTTTCAGTTCAAAATCATTCAGAAATACCAATATTCCAGTTTTCTGTTAATGACTTCAAGCAAGCAGCTGACTTAAAGGTTGAAAATGCAACCCCCCCAAAACCACCTCCCAACCCCCTGCAAACTGAAACAAAAAGGGGGGGTGGGGGGGGGGAGGTAGGGAGCCTTAAAAGGGCAGTTTATTACTATTCTCCCAGTTGTTATTTGATGCTGTATTACCAATTCAAACAAATGGCTTACGCTGGTTAAAAGCTTGCAAGTATAGCTAAATTTACATTTCTGCATTAAAAAAAGTATTGATTTACCAAGGTTATCTTCCCATTTGTGACACAAGTGCAGATTCCTTATAGGTGGTTCTTAACTGTGCTTATTTATAAAATACATTAGATGGTAAAGACTTAATTTAATGCTCTATTATTACACACAACATGACAGCAATTTTTTTTAGAAATTGGAGAGTTCTGGATGTTTTTGTCAGGAAACATAAGTAAAATACAAGTTTCAATCCTGAGTTTTGAATGCAGTGCATTAAAGCTTAGAAATACCTTCCCTTTTACAAGTGATTACTGTAATAATACCATTATGGTGTGTTTCTAATTTCCCTTATGCCATCCATATCTACAGTAAATTCACTGTGGCCATACTTACAACAATGAATACCAAAGTACAACAAACCCATAGGTTTTTGTACAAGGACTGCCTGTTTGTCTCACCTAAGTTCAATTATTCATAGTGTCTAAAAAATGTACTTTATTATAGTCATATATTGATCTCTCTATATATACTAAAGATAGTAAACTTTTTGTAGCGTGAAATAATGCATGTGTTTGCAAATGCTACACGCTTAAATCTGTAGATACAGACTTAAATCATAAGCCCTTATGAAAGGGATTTCTATTATTATCCTTAGGAATAATTATAAAATTTAATGGAGGTAATATGACATTTAAAGTCTACAGTATATACAGTATTTTTCAGTGGCCTGCTTCCACTGAGTAGCAGTTTAGCTGACTTAAGTTCACAGGTTACTAAAAATTAATGGGGTATTCTTTAACTGTGGATAGAAAATGTTTAATTGAAGAAAAGTATGTATTTAGGAGTCCTGAATTAAAAACTTAAAATGTTTAATAATATTTTGCCTTGATAAATTCTCTGAAGGAAATAGCTTTTGTGATTTCTACTATTGTTCTGAAGGAAAAGTTCATAGCCCTCATATTCAGTATAGTAGTAGATACTTCTTTGTACCATATCAGTGTAAGTAGTTAATTTTTCTATATTTGCAGGAAAAAAAATTTTTCTTCTGCAGGCATGTAAATTATGTGTGATAAATTGGGCTGTAAAGAATAAAAGCAATGAAGTCTTTTGGTGCTGTTCTCTGCAGAGTGGTTGTTTGCAGTTTGTGTAAAGGGTAGGCAGTTCTATATGATATACTATGGTTCCCTTGTTAGAAGAATTTTCACTTCAGGAAAGTAGTATCTTTTGTTCTGCTAGCTAGCAAAGTCTAGAGACTTTATCTAGTACATAGAAATTGCCGCATATAAAAATTATCCGTGATAAGGAATTAATGATCTAGTTAAAATGAGCACAGTGTTTCTTCCAGATATTTTGTGTGTTTCTCCGTGACTTTTGCTTTTGTATTTCCTTTGGCTTTTTAAGATTCACTTTTACTGACTGAGAGGAACCAAGGATACTGCATCTTTCTGGGGAAGTAGGTAATAGCTTTTATGCTGGCTTTCCAAATGAGTATTTGGGAAGTCACTGTTTAACATAACTTTTGGATCAGAAGTGCTGTTTAACACATCAGTTTTCTAAATTGATTAAAATAGAATTTGGAAAAGTGTGTCTTGCTTGTGTACTTGGCATTCTGTTTTACAAAGACTGGGAGTGAGATTTTATAGCAGTTGTTTGACTCATGCTTAGTACTTGGCCTCCTCACATTTCCGGTGATAGGTCTGAGAAAGGGTGTTGCCTCTGTAGCTGAAGGAGACTCCAGGACAGGAACCGGTTTCTCAGGAGTTTCCCTGTTAGTTAACTGTGCTTAGTCTTGTTGCTTTTGTAATAATAAAGGGACTCTGAAAAGATTTCTTCACCATCTTATTTATACTCTGATCCTGACTCACCGTCAACTGCAGTTCTGGCAGATTGAGTCATACAGTCTTTTGATTCTGCTACCACTATGCTTAGACATCACTTGCTTGGCTGCAATTTTTAAGTATTTGAGAAACTACTTCTCAGCAAGTAGTGTTTTTAATAATAATTTTACTGTGTGTTTTTCTTAAAATACACATGCTTGTTCAGTGAAATAAGTCTGGTAACTTTTGATTTAGACAACTCATGGCACAAATAAAAATGCCTTATTTTATATGAAAAGCTCACCAGGAGAAAAAAAAGCTAGCAACTTACAGGAGTTCTTATATTTATACTATCTCACCATAATTGCTGGGTCTTTCCCTAAATTGAGAGACTAGATACGGAGTTTTTGGGGATGCATTACAGGTTCTTTAAAGCTGGGGTCTGTTGGGAGCAGCAAGAGCAGGGCTGCTCTGCAAGGACAAGCTGGCAGTTGAGGATGATGCAGGCAGTGCTTTTCCTGACCCTGGCACAGTCCCACAGAATCTGAACACTGTGCTGGTTACAGGGTCCAGACAAAATGAAGGAATCTGTGAGGACCAGGGTCCATCCGGTAGTCTGATCAGGAGTAGCAGAAGATAGGAGCTGATGCAGGCCTTGAGGGAAGCTACAACACGAGACGTGGGATCTAACCAGGAGATGTGGGCACAGACCAGGCTATGCAGAGCTATGACTTGACTCAGGCAAGGGCTGAAGGTGCCAGCCTGAGCCGAAATGGAGCTCCTGAGCAGAGGGTGTGGGTGGTGGTCCCAGGTGAGGCTGTTGCCATTCAAGCTGAAATGTGATGTAGCTCTCAGAGCATTATCTAATTCCCTTACTGCTGCAGTTGTCCTGGATTCCCCGATGACTGAGTGCTGTTCATGTGATGTACCTCTCATGTGAAGGTCTCGTAGGAACCACTCAAGAATTGAGTGCAGATCCTGAGACATGGTCAGCACAGACGCTCCTGTAGTCCCCTTGTGATTTCATTTCCTGCCATAGAAGACAGACATTTATCTTCTCTCTTACAGATATGGAGTCTGGAGAGCGATTAACGTCGTCATCCGTCTCCTCTACTGCAGCTGCTTCAACTCCAGCGTCTTCTACACCGTCTGTAGCTTCAGCAGTATCGAAAGGTGGCCTTTCCACTGGAGCTGCGTCACTGAGTTCCACAATCAACACATGCGGTAAAAATTACTCAATTATATATTGCACTGTGATTTTAGTGTTTGTCAACACTTGTAATTATTATTACAAGTCAGATATAATAAGGTTGCACAGATGCATCGAAGAAAAATGTTTGGTGTTTTTTTTTTTTTTTTTTTTTTGCTAAGCGACATTCATATTGTGAATACATTTTACATAGTACTTGTTTATTGAAGGAATGAAATTAATTTAAAATTGCCTATTTCAAATGTGAAAGAAATTTTCAGTTTGCAAAGCTGCCTTGGAAGCGAGGATCAACCTAAGGATTGATCTAGCAAACTCTGTGCCACTTTCAGATTAAGATCTAATAATCAACTTCTTGAATATACATCATGTTCTCAGCATTCAAGCCCAACTCCTACTGTATTTTTGTATTTGGAGGAATAGTTTCTTCTAATGGCACTTGAGATTGAAAAGGTGAATTTCAAAATGTCATAGTCTTAGATAGTCTTGACTAGAGTGAAACATCTTGGCTTAAATCAGAAACTTATATGGAAGATTTCTCCATGCAAGAATGTCATTTTTGTGAATGAAACTCATATTTCAAATGAATGATGCATATGTCATCAACAGAACAAGAAATGCTAAATAAATCTTCCCTGCTGTTTCTTTCTTCACTTTGGAGAACAAATCGTATACATTCTTTTTGTTAGCCTGAGTACTACTGACTCTTACAAGATATACAGCAAATAGGAAGTTTTTCAGCTTAAATTCATGGTAATCTACTACTTTCAGACAAACTTGGTACTTGCAGTAGAGTGAGCAAGTGTGTATTCTCCAAAGTGAAACACTCTTCTGCCCTGATACTATAGAACCAGTAGATTCTGAGTGCCCTACTACAGCCTGCGTTTGTTCATTTGCAGCTTCCTTGGGAAGAAAAATAGAAACCAGAATGTCTGTGTACCTAGAATTATGTCTCAACTATTTATTTTAATTGCTCTAAAATCAGCCAGAAAAGTTCTTGACTAAAACCGATCCAGAACAAATAACAATGTGTTTTATTTTTCAGTACCCCACTACAAATTCAACTCCAAAAGACTTATGTGTCTATGTTCATTAACCCATGCCATTTGAAATATGGCATATTAGATATAAGGAAGACATTTTTTTATGCTGAGGGTGGTGAAACACTGGAACAGGTTGCCCAGGGAGGTGGTGGATGTCCCATCCCTGAAAACATTCAAGGTCAGGTTGGACGGGGTTGGACTAGGTGACCTTTAAAGGTCCCTTCCCACCCAAACTATTCTATGATTCTATGAAATGGTTCTCTGTGGTGGTTCCCAGAATGTAGTAGGAGTTCATTTACATATGGCTGTAAATGTACAGTCCCAAATTGAGGATTTATGTGATTCATTTACCTCTCCTTGCTGCCTTTGCTTTATAGATATTACAGCATGTAATTTTGAAACATTGTAACATTGTGTGTATACATAGGATATATATTTGGTCTATCAAAATACAGTAAGACTAAAGCAGATGAATAATGTAATAAATATACTAAACTGCCAGTTTCTTTCTTCATTAGAAAATCCAGGTAGTCCTTTTCTTAAGTAGTTTTAAAAATTTTATTCTCAACTTTTATTTAAAAAAAAGAAGTTTCATTTCTGTCTGATAGCTAATAAAGACTGATAGTAATTCCCAGTATTCACAGGTTGTTTCCTTTTAGGTTTTTTTAATGGTCAGATCCTTTGCCTGGCTGCATCTGATCTTTAAGAACATACATATTTTCTCAAGGACACTGTATTCCTAAAAACAAGCTGGAATGTAGTTTACTATAAGTACTGTCCCATCAGTTTTATTTATGAGTATATCCATTTCTCTGCCTGACACAGTACACTATGGTTACTGTTGCATCCACTCTGAAAAGGTATACACTGTCCTGGAGAAACTTCACAGAAGTGTTTGTGCTGTTAACCAGCCAAAGACTGTTTTCCCATGAATGACCTATGGCTGCAGTTTCATTGAGTCAAAACTTTCTTGAATGTACAGGATATTCTGTAGTCAAGACAGATGAGTATTCTAGCCTGTTCCTTAACTGAGATGTTATTCACTTCTGTGATATTAAAAAAAAAAAAAAAAAAAAAAAGACAATGTCTGTCAATCTCAATTTGATAATTAAATTATCTTCACATTTAAAAATGCATTTCTCTAGCATCTAATAAAATAATTGTTTAAGAATGAACAATTATTCTTACTAAGAGAAGGTAAAGGCATCTTAATCTATGCATTAGATTAGAGAGGTTCTTTTTATTCCAATTCATCTATTTATTTGCTTTGCAGCAATCAATAGTCTATTAAGTAGTCTCTGCAATAAAGTTGATTGCATATCCTGTAAGGTCCCCACGATGCATGGTGAATTAGGACTGGGAGTCTTTATGCTTTATACAAGAAGGGCCGGAAGGAGAATCTGGGGAACTACAGGCCTGTCAGCCTGACCTTGGTGCCAGGGAAGATTATGGAGCGGTTCATCTTGAGGGCGCTCACAAGGCATGAGCGGGACAACCAGGGGATCAGGCCCAGCCAGCACGGGCTCATGAGAGGCAGGTCCTGCCTGACCAACCTGATCTCCTTCTATGACCAGGTGACCCGCCTAGTGGATGAGGGAAAGGCTTTGGATGTGGTCTACCTGGACTTCAGTAAAGTCTTTGACACTGTCTCCCACAGCATTCTCCTAGAGAAGCTGGCAGCTCACAGCTTAGCCAGGTGTACTCTGCACTGGGTAAACTGGCTGGACGGCTGGGCCCAGAGAGTTGTGGTGAATGGCGTTAAATCCAGTTGGCGGCCAGTCACGAGCGGTGTTCCCCAGGGCTCAGTACTGGGGCCGGTCTTGTTCAGTATCTTTATCGATGATCTGGATGAGGGGATCGAGTGCACCCTCAGTAAGTTTGCAGACGACACCAAGTTGGGCGGGAGTGTTGATCTGCTCGAGGGTAGGAAGGCTCTGCAGAGGGACCTGGTGGACAGGCTGGATCGATGGGCCGAGGCCAGCTGGATGAGATTCAACAAGGCCAAGTGCCGGGTCCTGCACTTCCACCACAACAACCCCATGCAACGCTACAGGCTTGGGGAAGAGTGGCTGGAAAGCTGCCTGTCGGAAAAGGACCTGGGGGTGTTGGTCGACAGTCGGCTGAACATGAGCCGGCAGTGTGCCCAGGCGGCCAAGAAGGCCAATGGCATCCTGGCCTGTATCAGAAATAGTGTGGCCAGCAGGAGTAGGGAAGTGATCGTGCCCCTGTACTCGGCCCTGGTGAGGCTGCACCTCGAATACTGTGTTCAGTTTTGGGCCCCTCACTACAAGAAGGACGTTGAGGTGCTGGAGTGTGTCCAGAGAAGGGCAACGAAGCTTGGTTGAGAAGGGTCTGGAGAACAAGTCTTCTGAGGAGCGGCTGAGGGAACTGGGGTTGTTCAGCCTGGAGAAAAGGAGGCTGAGGGGAGACCTCATTGCTCTCTACAACTACCTGAAAGGAGGTTGTAGCGAGGTGGGTGTTGGTCTCTTCTCCCAAGTAACAGGCGATAGGACGAGAGGAAATGGCCTCAAGTTGCACCAGGGGAGGTTTAGATTGGACATGAGGAAAAATTTCTTTATTGAAAGAGTGGTTAAACATTGGAAGAGGCTGCCCAGGGAAGTGGTTGAATCACCATCCCTGGAAGTATTTAAAAGACGTGTAGATGAGGCGCTTAGGGACATGGTTTAGTGGGCATGGTGGTGTTGGGTTGACGGTTGGACTTGATGATCTTGGAGGTCTTTTCCAACCTTAATGATTCTATGATTCTATTCTATGATTCTATGATTTGCCAGGGAGATTACACTACAAATATTTTGGCATATTCCCAGGTCAAATAGACAAAGAACCTGTGTGAAACCATTATGGAATATATCACGTACTGCTAGTTTAATTGGTTAATACAGCACTAGTTCCTGAATAATTGAAGCATTCCAGTCAAGTAAACAGATACTTTACTTGCTTTCTTCTTACTCACCCATTGCTGAAAATAAGAAGGCACATTGGAAAAGAAAATTGACTCTCGAAAGAGGTTTAAATTCATCCTCATGAGAATGTTAGCAGCTTTGGAAGAATATAAATCAACAGCCTTTTCTCACATGAATAAATGATATCATAATTCAGTGTTTTGTCCTTATGAAGGGTGATAATACCAGCACGTGAAACTGTTCAAAGCTAAACAATTGAGTCATCTTGTTTTGATATTATCAGACCTGAAGGGTTCTTTAGTTTTCAAAAAAAAGTTCATTAACTTTTTATAAAATGAAAATTTGGGGGTAAAAAAAAAAAACTTTTTTCCAAACCAGAAGCTGCTTCTATCAAAGCAAAAATCTTCAGTCTTTTTGGAGACCACTATTTCTCTTTAAATGAGACCCAGAAGACTTTTGAAATTGTGGACATAAATGCACAAAGTCACAGCATTGTTTTAATTGGAAGAGTCTGTAATTTTCCACTTGATTTTTCCAATTTAGAGTAACAAAGATTTTTTTTTTTTTTTTTTTTTTTTAAATACCAGCTATTTTTTTGTGTCTCAGTCTTTATGTAAAAATGACATTGTGGCTCCTGAAGTATATGTTGAGAAATACCAAATTTAGTGCCTAAAATGTAAAACTGTATAAAAAAAATTTCTTTTGTGGTGTTTTTTATAGTCCTTAGTTTTGTCAAAATTTTCATCTGAGACTTGTAGGTATTTATTGACTTCTGGAGATTTTAAGGATTCTGAATGCTAAGTGACAATAGCAAAATTGAAAGAGATATGTAAAAACAAAGTGGTGATTTACAGTTTGTGGAATGTACAATAATTTCAAATATTGAGGGAGAATGTGATGGTAATAGTTAGTGATACAGATGCTTAGGTTAAGTACAAACATGTGAACAATAGAGTACAATTGCCAGTTCCATATATATAGAATATATATACTCTGTTAGTTCTATATTAACACAGTACCCATAGTGTTAAACAGTCTACCTCACAAGTTATCAATTTTTGGAAATCAATGTTAAGATGGTCAGTACATCTTAATTTTAGTGTCTTACATATGTAGCATTAAGAAGCAGTCTCTAATTTCATTATTAGCAATAATTCTTTAAACATGATACCAGCCTCCTTTAGACTTCCTGCTTCATATTATTACCTTTATAGGCCAGAAGCTGATTTCTTTCTCAAGTGTTCGGACTGCACAGTGCGGTGGGGTCCAGGCACTGGCTAAACTCTGTGTTTTAGGGACAAGACTGTTGGAATACTATGCCAGATGTAAAAAATAAAATAAAATTAAAAAATCTATTTTTCAAGCTTATTGAAGAACATAAAAGCAGAAATATGGAGGGGAAAAAGGGGGGGGAAGTACTTTAATAGGCATAACTCAAGTACTTCCATGTTTTAATTTGTCTCATCTAATACTTGCTGTAAGAACTACAGAGATGAGTGAACAATTTTGAGTATTGTTTGGATATGGAATTTTACCTTTATTTGTAAGGAAAGGACTTAGTGGAAACAACATTGAAAGAAAAACAATTTCAGTTCATTGCTTTTTGGATGTTAGAGATTAAAGGAAACCATTGTATTCAAGCACCTAATTAATTTCATTTAAAACCACATCAAGCACCTATTAGTTCTTATTTTAAAGCAAGCCTCATTGAGAGTTGCCGTGAGATGGATAGTTTCTGAAATATGGCTTAGTAGGTTAGTGGTCTGTCTATGTTCCTTGTATTCTTACTCCTCAAAGTTAATAATCTGCAGTGTTTGTGCATAAATTACCAGTTTTCTCAGTAGAGTGCAGTTTTGTCAATCTCTTTTGAAAATTTACCTTTTTTAGAAAATTAGCCCAAGACTAGTTTATTTTAACCTATGATTTTTGAAGGAAAGTTAAAGATGGCGTCCTTGCAATTGCATTAACGTTTGTTACCTGTGTACTTGCTTCTGTGAGAGCACATTCATAGTTTATTAAAATGCTAATTTTTTTGGTTTTTTTGAAGTGCTTTAATGAGATAGCCGGTGCATTGCTCTTCATTTAAATTAACAGATATTTTTGACGTTTCTCTATTCAGATGAGGTGTGTGGTTTGTTTTTTGGTTTTTTTTTAAACCAATGATAAGAGTGGATGACTTACGTATATATGTAAACCATTTCCAGCCTTTTCCATGCTTTCTGGCTTTTTACACTGGGGGGCATTCACCAGTACTATGAAATGACACATACAAGTAGTTTGGAATCATGCATAATGAGGAGTTTGGAAGACTTACTGGTGTTGGGAGGCATGTAGAAAGGAAACTTTGCTAGCACTGTAATGATTAAAGAACAACACAGAAAGGAAGAAAATACACAGTAATTTCTGTCACCGTAAGCAGTTCTCTAGATTTGCTGTGTAAGTTGGAATGCCCTTAGCATTGTTAGAAATTTTGTATTTCTTCTGGTTGGTGCATTGATGCTTTGTATTTTAAGGCATTGTTTAAGTATTTATTCCTTTTTAGCCCTTTTGAAAACCTCGTATTGCACCGTGAAGTTCATTAATATTAACAAAGGCATTCACAGTTACCATTCCTTCTTACTAAGAGACCAGCATTGTTGAAATGTATGTTGCCCTTTGGAGTAATGCTTTCAATCATTTATCTGTGTAGTGGTTAGTAGAATTTCTAAAGCTGTGCTCAAAAAATATTTAACCTATTTGAAGTAAGTCAAGTATGTTAAGGAGTGCAGTTTAATATGAAATTTTGCTAGGCAGAGCATGTCTACAGTAAGTTAGTAACTTGAAGAGCAAACACTAAAGTAAAATTAAGGAAATACTAGAATTAATTGCTAGACAGACTGTTAATGTTTTCATCAAATAAGAAAGGAGAAATGTCATTACAGTTCAGTTTATCGTTACAAGACTTTGCTTCCATTTTTCCTTTATGTTTTATTTCTTCCATGTTTCTAAATGCATATCTAAAAATTGATGGCTTCTCTTTTCTGGACACATGAGATAATGGCTTAGGTAGCACACAATGTATTTTTTTAAAAGGCCGTAATACTGTGTAATGTTGTATAAAAGTCACCTCTATTTTTCGTGTGGTGAAGAAAGTTGATAAACTTAATAAGCTCAAAGGATGTTTTAACTTGACCTATCTTCAAAGTATTGTGAAACATTGCAATGCATTGCTGTTCATCAGCATCACTAAGAATCACCACTGTGGTCTGTGAGAGAGAAGCAAGTGGTATTGCTGGTTTTTTTTAAAGAAAAAACCCACAAAAAGACTATTGTGATGTTTCCTAATTGACCTGTGTAGCAGATGGTAACTAACATTTAGTATTACTAGTTGAGTATGGACATCAGTTGTGGAAGAAGGTACATAAATGAGGTTTGGGGTGTTTTCTTTTTTTTATGTGATAATTTACTAACTGATGTTGAAGACATTTGAACTAAGTTCAGCAAACATAGAGCTGAAATACAGTGTTGTTAAACTCAGGCTGAAAGTATAAAGAAATACTCACTATACATGTCACCTGCAATAGTTAGCATCAGTGAAATTAAGTGCAAATTCATTCTTGTTTTGGAGGAGAGGAAAAAAAAAAAACAACAAAAAAAAGGCACCTGAACCAGAAATTTGAACTCAGTAAGCGGAATTTCCCTGCACAGTGTATGTAATATTGCCATTATGTTGCCTTGTAGTTGCTATAAATGAAAAATCCTGTGAATGCCCCTGCGTTCATAATACCTAACATGATGAGATACTGCAGTCAGGAGATCATTCCAGAATTATCCATTATAACACAATAATAGCATTAAAAAAATCTAGAAGGAGGAACAGAATTAACAAACAAGGTCAAGTAATGTTTTCTGTGCACCAAGTCCTTCAAAAGTGTGATCAGTTTGCAGAGGCCTTTGGTGGTAAAGTGAGTCTCTTGGAAAACAGAGAATGCTTGGTCTTTCTGGTGCTGTCTTTTTTTGGTGCACTGCTCTTTATATTAAAACATGGCACAAATGAACTTTCCGTTCTTTGATATTGGTCTTTTCCTGCTTTTTCTCTTCATTAGCAACCATTCTGTTTTTCTGGCTGTGTATGCTTTTACAGTCTTGGAGTTCCCTGATTTTTCTTGCATCCTCATGTTCAGGCTATCTCAAAAGTTGAAGTTAAGCTCTGAAACTCCTATGAAATTTCCTTTACCAGTATTACAAAATTTCTGGTCATCCCTTTGTTTTGTCTCTCATCTATGTTGTTATAAATTCTTGCCTTGTCCTAACATAGAAACACATGCTGACTTGCTGTACTGTGCCTGCACTCTTCTGTGTTGCCCTTCCCCACCCTTGCAGGTGTGCAGCAGCTCAAATAAACTTTCTTTTTACTTCTTTCTGGTCACTTCCCCTTTTCATTTTCCTTTTCACTTCTTTCCCCTTCTGCGTTAGATTCACTCTCCTTATTGTTTAAGGTATGCACAAGTCCATCTATGCTTACATTTTACCCATAATTTTTACAATCCAGTTCGTCTAGCCCTGTTGTTTTTTTCCCTCCAACCCATCATGTCTTAACTTCATATTGCCACCCACCCTCCCAGTCTTACAGACAGCATTACTCATACTGAAGTTAAAAGCAGGGGCACCAGTTGAAACTAGGGCAGTTGTACCTGTTGATTAAACAAATAAAGCGCACTGTATGTCCTGAAAATTAGAGTACAGTCAGAAACAATGCGATAGATTGTAGACAGCAGCTCACTGCCCACTCTACAGCTGGAAGTTCCAAATTGTTTGAAGGGCTTTAAAAGAAAGATACCCCATTGGCACTCCTTAGCAATCAATTGCCTGATGTAATTATTGTTAATTTGGCTGAGTTCTCGTAGAAGCAGAAACAATTCTTTAAAAGAAAAAAAGTTTAGATAAATTGAGGTATTCTTATAGCTTACAAGAAACTAATTGTTGTATAAGATTGTCAAGATTCTCTAATGCAGTTTTCCTGCTTTCAGAATGCCAGACATCCCTTCCATTTCAGACAAGCTTTTGTTGGAAAAAATTTCCTCTAGCTGTGCTTTCTGCTCATGGCCTGTCTTTTCTTCCTTCATGTTTTTCAAAGTTAAAAAATGGAGTTGAGCATAGAAGATGTATACAGTCTCAGAATTCATATAAGCATTGTCCCTCTTACCTCATTTGGCTTATTTTTTTTATTTAGAACTACTCTTAATCACTTGCTAGACATCAGGTAAGATTACTCACGGAGTAAGGAATGATCTGGCATGAAGTATGACAGTACATGTCCTCATAATGATATCATGGAGTACTTTGTATGGGAAATTATGCCTTTTAAATGGTCCATGCAAGAGTCAGCAAAAAGGAGCCCTCTGTAGAAGGTCTCATATTACACAGTGATGATACTAGACTTCAGATGAAATAAACTATTGCCAAACCTCCCTTTTCTTAGTTATTTCTGAGTGATAGATGATACAATGAATGGTCTTACCGTAGCTGAAGCTGTAAATATGAAGGTAACAGCTGTGGAATGTTTGAATGGTGCTTTTCTATCAAAGAACAGATGTTATCAGAAAAAAGGGAAGAGGCTGTTGTTCTAAAGCATTTGTTGTTTCTAGAGCTTTTCAGTTAACTTGGTCAGAGCAGGTTTACTGTGAAAGCAAACTAAAATTGGAATAATACTATAGCGTGCATAAAATTAAACAAATGATGAAAGATATTAACAGTACATTCATAATGTGAAGACTTGCAATCATCTTGCAGTTTTGTGCAGGTAATTCCCTGGTGATTTTTTTTTTTTTTAAATAAACAATGGATATTCCTCCAACAAGAAATACGAAGGTGGCACGATAGAGCTTAACTGTTACTCGATGAGGCTTTCTCTAAGATTTCTAGTGGTTCTTTTGCTGGTCTGAATCACTTCTTAGTCATTTCATTTCTACAGGTAAAATTGCTCAATGTGTGTTGCTTGTTCTGATGATTTTCTTGAAGAGAGGAGAAGAATAGCTTGCATCTTCTGTTAGTTCGTTCATTCCAGTTTTGCAGAGGGATGAAGCCATGAAATTTTTGATACAGTAATTTTTAAGGTGAAAGCCTGGCAATGGGATAACGGCTTTCTAATAAGAAGAACCTAATCAACTTTTAATCACCCCAGTCTGATTTTCATGATAATGATGGGATGTACTCATTATTTACATTCTGAAATGTGTAAGTTTTATCACGGTGGTGTGACTGAAGACAATTCTTGAAGGTGGAACAGGTTTTCTGTAATGCATTTGTTTCTTCATGAGAATGTGCAATAAAAAAATGGTTGCTAGAGGGTATTGAATTGGATCCATACCTGCCCTGGAAAGTTTTAAATAAGCACTGTGACTAGACCGGTTGGCATTTTCATTGTTGCACGTAAAAATTTCTGTGCTTCTGGCAGGAGGTCTGAAGAACAGTGTAAAATTTACTGAAATGATCTGTTCAACAAACATGTTATAGCCACCCTGTAGAAGACAAATCTTGGAACATACTCGCTGTAGTCCACCTCTACTGTCATTTGTCATCTAGCAGCAAGATAATTCTCTCCACTGCCCACCCCCAACAAACAGTGCCTAGAGAGTAGAGGGGGGGTATTGTCTGCCCCTCTTCAAGAAATGTGTTTACTGAAAACTCAAATGGTGCTATTTCTGTGCTAGGGCAAAGGGGCAAATTGTTCAGGTAGGACACTCCTTGCAGTGAAAGACTTCTTACATACATGAATGAGATTCCCCCCAACATGTGTAGGGTAAGTCTTTGTAGTTCAGTAAAATACATCAAAGAGAAGGTCTGTAACAAGTGATATCACTGTGCTGGTGATCCCATAGGTTAATTAATCCTGCTGAGAAGTACAGTAAATTGGCCTTCTGGAAGTTCAATGTCCATAGCTAGAGTGCTTCTGGCAGTTGCTACTTGTTTATTCAGAACTACCGTGGGTCTCTGTAGACTTAGATCATTGAAAAAATTAAGCTTGGAAAGGACTTCAGGAGGTCATCTAGTCCAGCCTCATAATCACAGCAAGGTCAGCTTTGAGATCAGTGTCTGTCTAGTTTTTGGGACCTAAACCAGTATGTAGTATTCTAAATGCAGTCTGAAGAGTACTGAGTTAAGAGGGATATTTACTTCCCCTGCTCTGCTGGCTGTGCTTCTGCTCATATAGCCTAGCTTGCTGCTGACCTTTGCTGCCAGGGCACACTGCTGGCTAATGTATAGCTTGGTGTCCACCGAAACCCCTAGAGTCTTGTGTGCAGAGCTGCTTCGCAGCCAGTCAGTCTCCAGCCTGTATTGTTCTAAGGGGTTATTCCTTCCCATGTGCAGGACTTTGCTTTTGTTCTTGTTGACTTTCATAAGGTTCCAGCCAATCCATTCCTCCAGCCTGTCTAGGTCTCCCTGGATACCAGCCCTTTCCTCAGATGGCTTGGGTTGTCCCCCCACTTTGATGTCTTCCACAAACTTCATGAGAAAACACTCCATTTCCTACTCTGGGTCATTGGTAAAGATGACAGCACAGATCCCAGGATAAAACCCTGCAGTACTCCACTTGTCACAGACATCCAGGTAGAGTAGGGCCCATTAACCATTATCCTCTGAGCATTCCACTGTTTTCTTACCCATCTAGTCACCCCATCCAGACCATAATGTCCTAATTTGGATTAAGGAGTATTTGTGGGAGACAGTATCGAAAGCCATGCTTGCTTAGAGGTTAGTGACATGAACTGTTCCCCTCTTGTCCATAAACCCAGTAATTTTATCACAGAAGGCATTCTGCATGTGCCCAGGAATGTGTTCCTACATGGTTTACATAGAGGGCTCACTGCATTATTTTCCAGGGGACTAGCATAAGTCTGACCGTTTTGTAGTTCCTTTGATTATCTTCTTGGTCTTTTTTGAAGATGGATGCAAGATTGACATTTCTCCAGTTGTTGGAGACCTCCCCTAATTTGCATGACCTTTCAAAGATGATAGAGTGTGACCTTGTCCTGCATTGGTTGGTTCTATCCTCGAGTCAAATTACAGTGGTGGCCTGATTTGGCTAGAAATGGTGACTGTTAGGTACATGATGGTTATGAGAGTTTGCAGTGTGTCCACTGTATGCCATCATAATGGGAAATGCATCATTCTGATATAGCTGTACTAGTGTCAAAAGTCAGGTCAGAATCTTGTCCTGGACACTAACAAATTACAAGAAAGAAGCTTAAAATGGCCTTTATGCTTATACCTAATGCATGTTACTATACAATAGTAACAAAATTAAAAAAAAAAAAAAACAACTTATGTAAATTATAAGGTACTAGAATGGTACAGAACACTGGCAAGAGCTCTGTAAATTAAAAATTTAAATTGGAAGCAAAATTATCTAGTTACAGGAAAAGAAATGTTTTTACTTACTATTAAATATTTGCTATATTTTTAGGTATATCTGTCATAACTGCGTGTGAAGTTTCACATGAGCTGCTGAACAGAACTAGTTGTAAATAATTTGTTCTTACATGCGTGTAGAGGTGCTTGTGGTAATACTGATTCTTACTGCTTTCATCACCTGTATATGCAAAGAAAAAGTTTGCCTTGTTACATAGATTTAAAAAGTAAAGAAAACCAGTTCTTGACTCTTAAGAAATTATCACAGATTACAGCTTATAAGAAGATGATGAAATAGTATGAAAATGAGGTAAAGAACTGGATTCTTGAAAAAGAGTAACTAAAATAGTTGGATTGGAATTGAGTAATGCATATTTCCGAAATATGTCTGCAAAATAAAAATATCATTGGGATATTGTTCTGAGTTTACACTGAGAAGTGCTTGTAAGTTTGTAGGATCATAGGAAAACTCAGGTTGGAGGAGACTTAAGGAGGCCTCTAGTCTGAAGAGCAGGATCCTTTTACACGGTCAGACCATGTTGCCCAGGCCCTTACCCGGTCTGGTTTTGGAAACCTCCAAGGACTGGGACTGCACATTGTCTCGGGGCAACCTGTTCCACTTCAAATAAATCTACTAAGTAAGAAAAGAACCAAAACACTAAAACTCAAACCAGTACTGAGAGGTCTTAATGTAGACTGTTGAAAAAGACAGTTTCTCAGTGTCTCATCCCAGGGGTTTACGCTATTTTAGATTTGTGTACTCCTAAATCTTTTCTAAGGGAAATGCATACCACAGACCGCTAAGTTTGTAGACACCAGACCTATTTTTCTTTCTTCTGTTCGTTAAAGCCACAGATTGAAGACCTTTTCTGTAGACTGGTGTGTTTTGTTTTGTTTGGGTTTTTTTGATGAGGTAACCCTGCTAATTTAAAGGGGGGGGGGGAAGGAGGAATGGTGAGAGTTGTTTAAAAAATGTCTGTCTTAATAGTGCCTTTACTTTTTGGATGCTGTTGTTCAAGTCCAGCTACGTGATGCCCCATCCCTGGAAACATTCAAGGTCAGGTTGGACGGGGCTCTGAGCAACCTGATCTAGTTGAAGATGTCCCTGCCCACATCAGGGGGGTTGAACTAGATGACCTTTAAAGGTCCCTTCCAACCCAAACTATTCTATGATTCTGTGATTCTATGAAAACAGGTTGGGGGGGGGGGGGGGGGGGGGGGATTGGCTTTAAGTCAGTCAAGAAAAGGAGAAGTCTTACCAAAATGGAGGCTACAAACAGCTGTAACATATCTGAGCTTGACTGGTGAAGTCACTTGACGTGACTGTTGACAGAAGTCAGACAAAGCATTGTAACAGTTCCTGTTGTTTGATCACAGGATTGGAAATTGGTATTCTAGGAGTTTTAAATGAAGTTATGAGCTTTGAAAATATAAATAGTGTGAGATTAAAACTAACTGCTGTGGAAAAAGATTTGGGAGTAATGTATATCTGCCATTTAAAATGGCTTTTTTTTTTTTTTTTTTTTTTGGATCATCTTCAGAAATTGAGCCGTGTTTAATTCAATGTAATTCATCTAGGACCATAGCTAAAAAGATGAAATACAGTGTTTAAGCAATATAATAGTTTCACAACTTCTACAAAGCAAAGCTAATGGCTTCCCTAGAAATTCTATTTTGTACTTTTGATACCAGTAAGGACTGAATGTAGAAGTGCCTACGAATGGATAATTTGTTCATGATCAATAGAACTTTCTTTAAATTGTTTTCAAAAACTAGCTTACATACATTTCATTTTAGATCTCAAAAATGACTGAAGTTACTGGGGGTTTTGAGTTCTATTTTAAAATTTACAAAATGTGTGCAAGGTACCTTTGTTGTTTTGTGTATTTCATTATTAGTTTGTGCATCGTGTGTTTTGTAGGCCCCTGTTGATCTCTGAAATGGGATTTCATGTGTATTAAGGATAGATATGTCAAACAGTTCTGCTTATAAAAGGATAATCCTCTGTTTCTGATCCCAGTATGTTAAAGGAACAGACTCTCTCCCACTGCTAACAGAAATTGCCATGGCAAATATAATACCTTTTTTCATTTTTACTTACAAACATTTTGTTAGAGTTGCTCATGTTTTCAGATATTTTCTGTGTTGGAGAAATACAATGCCAATACTGGAAGAAGATACTATATGTAAAACTTAATGATAGCTTTTAAAATACAAAAGCTTTTTAATAAAATTTTTTTAAGCTTGAGGTTGGACTTCACAGCATCTGTTTGGATAGTGCAATTTCAAGTGTTGTTTTTTCCCCTCAGGGCATACATTCAGAACAGCTGGGGATCAGCCATGTAAGCTGTCCACTGTATCGAGTGCCTTCCCAGTGTTCAGTCACCCAGTCTTTGGTCCGCATGCAGCCAGTTCACGGTATGCAGAGTTTGGTGGCTTGGGAACACTTGGTACACCCACAGCCTTAGCAGCACATCCCCAGCTAGCATCTTTTCCAGGTAAACATTGTTGCAAGGAATATTAAACTGAAGAAAGGGTTAACAGTCTTCACCCCCTAGGCAGACTTTGTAAAAGACTTCAGGCAAAAGACTTCATACTATAGGCTTGATTTAAATCCAGGACGATTTTGATGAGAAGAAAGAAATATGTTGGCTGAGTTTCTCAGGAACAGTGTTTTCACAGTAGTCTTCCAAGAAACAAAGAAGTGCTTGATCTTCTTTATTCTTTCCATCACAAGGTAACATCCTTCTTCATTACATGGGTGTGTTGATTGCATAACCACAGTTCTTGAAAGTACTATTACAGATATATCATTTGTCTGTAATACGATTGGCTGGCATAATCTTGTTCCTTACTTGATTTTATTCATAAGCAAAGGGAATTTTTTGGTGGTATCTTGTAAAGTCAGTAGTCTCCCATCCTTCAAAATATCAACGTATTGCACAAAAGAGATGAATACAAAATGATGCATGTGACTTCCACCATAAGAAGTCAGTTACTCAGCTAGTGTTTTCCAGTCTTGTATACTCTGTAAATCTTACATCTGAGAACAAAGCTTTCTGAAGTAAATTAAATAGTTTGCGTTCTCCAAAGTATGCAGTAAGTAAAGATGCTTATTAATTCACTTTTGCTGTAGTTTGAAGAAAATATATTCCTGCCAGGAAGTGAGTATCTTGAGGAGACCTCCTCTTTCCTTGGCTGGCCAGGCCCTGTGTGTCCACCCGTGCCCCCCCTTGACCCTCTGGTAGAATTTACGATTGTGGGATTCCACCACCGGTAGAGTTTTAGGAGTGTAGGATTAGGTACTGGTAAAAACCTACAGCAAATATTGCAAAGAGATCTTTTAGTATTTTTAAAATTTTGTTTGGTATGAATGACAGAATTTTGTTTTAGTTATTAATGCCAGAGGAGTAAAAGCAGAACTTTTTGTTACTGGGAGGATAATGAGATACTGTATACATACCTACACAAAGCAAAAGCATCTGAAAGAAATGCATGCAGAGGTGAAGTAAGGAGGGGTAAAATACTTCAAAAAGCAGTGAATACTGATTCATTTGTAATGTTCTCATGCAGTGAATTTTTTTTATTATATGAAAAGATTCATTCACTTGTAACAGCCATCTAACGTGTGTTAGTGCAGCAGAGCTAATGGGTACTCGTTTTAAGCTTTGCTTATAAGGGATGGTAGTTCATAGCTTCCATTGACTTTGTTCCATTTTGCAAGAGAAACTTTCTTCATTGAGAAAATCTTATTTTTGCTGAAGTAGGAATGAAAGAACTCTGCATCTGTCCTTGGACGATTTTCTGACCTTCTGTGATGTTCTTAAAAGTTTCAACTAAAAATTAGGATGCTCATGTCTGTAAAGATGGGGTTTTTATATTCATGTACCTGGGTAAATAAGTGTAGGGGGAAAAATTCATAATCTTACAATTTTGGTTTTGCCGTCTCATTGAAGGGTGGTATTTTCCATAGATCTTGATAATACAGTAAATAGCTCAGAAGTTATCTTAGGCAGTCTAGCTGTCTGTAGTTGTTATAATCTTGCTTAAGCCTTTGAATGGCACCTTTGTCCTTAATTCGGTAGCAGTTTATCTGCATGTGTACTATTTTATATATATTGTCTAGTGACCACTGTTTTTACATTTCTTGGTTAGTACATTCCAAAGCAATGATTCTGTAACTTTGTGGGACCACTCAGAATACATACAAAACTACTATGTATCACTATGCTTAAATTCCAAATTTAAGATAATAGAATAATGTGAAGTTTTTGCAGATCAATCACAGCCTGCTTATCATACCATGATGAAAGTTTTGGAATTGTTGCTCTAGAGTGTCCAGTCTTCTGTTTTCATTGCTGGTATTCTAGCCATATTTTGTGTCTTTTTAGCAATTAGAATCTTTCATTTGTAACATTCTCAAATCACTGTGATGTATGTTATTACAATTTCAGTGTCTGTTGACACTGGCAGGTTAAAATTTGTTTATTAACATTGTTCAAACTTCATTTATGTATTCATTAAGAGTCATAATTACTGCATGTAACATCCTTATACTTAACATAGCTATTTCTTACTTTCCTTATCTTCTTAATGTGTTTTATAGCAATATGAAATAACTGTCTTAAAATGCATTAGAATCTAAATCCTGCTCAACTATACGGTTTAATTCTTTTAATCACACTGGTAATGTATGTGTGTAAAATAGCAGAAGTTATATACTTTTGGCACAATTCTCGTCCTCGTAATGTACAAAACTTGGTATTTTTATTTTAAGAAATGAAACATGCCAGTGGGCCAAACCACAGATTTTGCTCTTTCTCAGCTGTTCACAGGGATATTATGCAAAACTGTTTCCTTCCTGAATGTATGCCACAACTTATGCTATGTTTCAGGGTTCAAAAAAAATCATAATTGCAATTAAGACCTAAAGAAATAATTTTCAAGAAGAGGAAAAGCAGTCAATCACAGAAGTCAGAAAAGACTTGCTTACCACCTAGTCCATCCTGTTACTTGTGTAGATTGTGCCTTCCAGTGTGTTTTTAGTGTTTGTGTTACATAATGGTTTTCACTGTAAGACTGGAAAGCATACTCACAAATCTGATATTTTAAGCATAAAAAAAGCACTGTGTTTTAACAGCTTCTTTGTATGAGTCAACTGTACCAAAACACTTAGCGTCGCTACCCTTTAAACACCTTCACAGGGTCGTATAGCCAGTGTAGGACCTGGCCAAGTGATAACCATCTCTTCCACAACTTGTATTATTTTATGTGCACTTGCTTGTTAGATTTAGGGTTTACGTAGACTGAACATGTTTCTAGCCCTTGTCACAATGGCATTTGTGTGGCATGTTTCTGATTCTTCTGCTTCTTGTAATGTGATATCATTTCTGTTTTGATTGGTGGTGGGTGGGGAGAGTTAGTTTTAAGAGAAGTTTGGAAGTGATTTTTCTTTCTTGACAAAATATTACTGCATTTTTTTTTTTTCCCCAAACACACACATTTCTCTCTCTCGCATATGTAATTTTTAACATAGGATCTTCTTTCAAAAGTTTCTTTCCCTTCAGAGGGATTTGAAAGATTCTTCTTTAGTTATGCTTTGTGGTTTTTTCAGTTGTTGACTAATAAATGCGTTGCAAAATGTTGTTGTAGCTACTGCAACAGCTATTATAAAAGAAGACCCTGACACTTTTAAGGAAATCCTCTATGCAAATCTGCACACCGTTTCTGGGCTCCTGTTTAAGCACAGAAACCTCTGACAAGAGCAGTGCACTGGATATTTCTCTCTTACATGGCGGTTTAGGCTTAGCAGTGCCTTGTGTTTAAAAAAAACAAAAACCAAAAAAAACCCCCAAAAAAACCAAAACCAAAAACCCCCAAAAAGTCAGTTTGGTCTTGCAGAGTTTCAAGAATCTGCAGAAAAGGATTCCGTAAGGGTTGCATAAATACTCTAAATAGTTGCTGCTATAGTAAAGAACTTTAAAAATTGGAAGTTGTATGGACCATATCAACTCATTTGAAGTACATTTTCCTGGAAAACAAAAGTCAGTAACCATTTAAGATGAAAGTTTAAAACAGCAACAAAAGCAAAAAAGAGTATTAGATTGTTTTTAAAATAAGAAATCTTTATTCATTGCTTGACTACTTGAATTCATGTAACAAGCAGCACAGAGTAGTCCTGTTTCTGATTGTGAAACAACCATTTTAATAGGGATGTTACAGGAAAAAAATAGACTGCTTTTTTCCAATTCAGTGTCAAACTCCAGGGTAGAAACCTCTTAGAATGGGTATAGAGTTACTATAGAGTAGCTAGAGATTCCTGTATTAAATAGGTCATTTCATGGGGAACTGCTTCAGATGTGTTTTTGTGGTGGAGGCCTTGGAGTATTATTCCAAGACTGAGATCACAGAGGTGACTTAAAGCTGTTGTGCTTTTTTCATAGTTCTGATGTAGGAAGACTGCTGAGGTAATAATGAATGTTCAAGAGTGACCTGTGAATATTGATCCTGTTTATAAGACTAGCAGTTTCATTTTGGGGTGATCACTGTCTCATAGCTTTCTATTAAGTATTTATTTTCAGAATGCGTTTAAATAAAACTGCATTGAAATCTTTACCAGAATGGCTTTAATGACTTAAAACCAGAATTGCTGCAGGAAATTCATGTCATTTAAGAAGTTCCTAAGTGTTGTGTTTTCTTCTTACTTCCAGATTTAGTAAATCTGCTGTAGATTATGTATACAGCAACATGCTTACAGAAATATTTAAATATATTATTAGAACAACTGAAGTTTGTTTTTTTTTCCTTTGTGGTGCAGAATGGTGGCGAACAGCAGACACACACTCTCGTCACGGGGCAGCTTTTTTCCCACCGCTCTTGGGAATTCCACCGCTGTTTGCACCTCCTGCACAGAATCATGATTCTGCTTCATTCCACTCAAGAGCTACAGGAAAAAATAGTCGGAGCAATACAGAAAAAGGTATGGCTAAAGTTGTAGAGGGAGTAATTGCATCGAACCTCTGTACATGCAGAAAGATGTGGAATGTGAGGTAAACCTCACATTGTTCTTCCCATTCCTAAACAGTTCTATAAAAATTGATTCTGTCAGCTAAGTGTGAGACATACAAGTATGGGCTTTCAATAACAAAATACTCTTTCTACTAATATTCTTTCCCCTTCTTTTTGCTTAGATAGCTTGTCTGGGACTGAGTAGTAGGGAAAAGTTTTCTTTTAAAGTTTTTAGTTTGATTTAGGGGGCCTTGTACTTCTATAGTGAATACCGTTCCTCTGCATATGAGAAGCAGGCATCAGATAGTTATTGGGGGGGGGGGGGGGCATGGAGGGGGGGATGGCTACAGTTACAGGATCTCAATGAAAATAGCCCAATGACATTGCAACATTTTCTTGCGTTTCAAACCAGTATTTTATGTAGTGGTATTGCACACCTTTTGAAGATGTAAGATACGTTTGTTTGATGTTTGGTACTAGGTTTGTTCAGCTTAGAGGAGAGAAGGCTGAGGGGTGACCTCATTGCTGTCTGTGGCTTCCTCATGAGGGGAAACGGAGAGGGAGGTGCTGGTCTCTTCTTTCTGGTGTTGGGTGGTGACAGGATGCGAGGGGATGGCTTAAAGCTGCATCAGGGGAAGTTCACATTGGATATTAGGAAAATGTTGTTCACTGAGAGGGTGAGCAAGCTTGGCAGGGAAGTGGTCATGGCCCCAAGTCCATCTGTGTTCAAGAAGCGTTTGGACAATGCTCTTAGATCTGTGGTTTAACTTTTAAGTTGTCCTGTATGGAGTCAGGAGTTGGACTTGATGATCCTTGTGGATCCCTTCCAACTCAGGATATTCTGTGATGTACAAACAAAGCTTTTTTATATATATATATATATGTATATAGTTTTGGTAGGTTTTAGGACCTGATGTGTGTTTCAGAATCAATCTGATAATAGTCCTGGGATTGCAGAGTAGCAAGTTTGTGTGGTTAGGGGTATTTTCGTAGAAAACAACGATCTTCTTGACAGATAAGTAAGCAAGCTTGAATGTGGACGTTATTTCAAATAGCATTCCCACAACTTCCCTCCCACCTCATTTTACACATTGCAAAACTCATAAAATATCTTGGGCTTCATGTGGTTTTCTTTGGAGACGATTGATACTTCAAAATTGTAAACAAATTATTCTGTGAGATATTTACTGGAATGTATATTTTTGTGTCGTCTTTCTTCAAAATCTTATTTTTCTGCCCCATCTAAACTCAAGGATAGTTTGGGCTTCAAAATGGACAATACCAGATTATTACTATTTTTTTTTTTTCCTCCTTACAGCATTAAATGTGTTTGTCCTGTAAATCATGGGTGCGCTGCATGTTTTAATTAAAATAGGCAAATCAAAGTGACTCTTGGATGGCAAATTTTTAGTCTTATGTTGGGAGTAACCTGTGAGTAGTCTAGTGTCTCTTTTTAAAGTGTCACTTTGTAAATCTGTCGTCTTAAGGTATAAATGGATCACTGAATGGGAACAGTACCACTGCAGTATCTGGTATCAGCACATCTGTACTATCCACTAGCATTGCAACATCTGCAGGACAAGTGAAAGCTATAACCTCAGGAGCAGGAGGCCGCAAATACAACCAGGAGCAAAGCAAAGTTCAGCTTTTGGACACCAGAGCTGACAAAATCAAAGATAAGGTAAATATACAGAAAAAATGCTTAACATTCAGACAAAAAATTGACATGGTAAGTGTTCTGATTGTGCACACAGCAGCATTTTAAAGTGTTCTCTCCAGTACAAAATGTTTTGGGTTTTTCTTATTTATTAGAGCAAGATCTGTACCTTTGTTTCTGTGGGTTGGTTTGTTTTTTTTTTTCTGTTGTTTGTTTGTTTTTTGGCATGTTTATGAACCAAAAGCTACCATTAGCACTAATTCCACTAGTTAATAGCTGTATGCGATAACATAATTTAATTTATATAGTTGTAAAAATAAAGTATGTTTTTTAACACCAATATTTGATATTATTATACTAGGGTATAAATATTTGTATTATAAATCACAACCTATAAGTTATATCTATTAATTTAATTATGTTTTTGTGTAACTTAAAATATAAAAAATTTCAGAAGCAAAATGAAATTTTTAAACATTAAAAGAAAAATGCTTTTCTGGGAGTTATTTCCTATTTATCAGAAGAAAGAAGTATTATTAATGGCTGTGATTCAGCAAAAGACTTAGGCAGCCATCTAATATGAAAGACATGAGTAGTCTCAGTGAGTTAGTAAACCTCCTTATGTACTGACCCAAGCACGCCTTAAGAACTTTACTACTCTTGGAACCAAAACTACTTAGTCAAAACACAGGAAATGGGCTACTGGGAAATTGATTACTGTCAGAATAGAAGCTAAGGGAGTCATTCCCTACTGGCAGCCATCTAGGCTAAAATACTTTTATTTCTTGATATTTATTTATATTTTTGTTTTGTGAGTGAAGTGGGCCTGTTGCTTTCTTTCTCTTTGTGTTACTGCATTGCATTCAGCTCCCAAATCTGAGTGCTCTTAGGTGAGAGGTTGGCATTTTCAAAGGACACTTGGTGTTCGCGTGTGTCTGCATAAAAATAGTTGTTAGCACTAAAATGGTTAATTGTATCTGTATAGTGATATGGTGTTTAATATATCGACAATAGGGAAATTATTAACATATCAAAGAACGTTTTCCCTCAAAACATTCTTCGTGTGTTCAATGATCAACAACTTTTGAAGGTATTAAGGTAGTTACAGATATTGGGGAAATCTTTGACTTTTTTCAGGCTTAAATACTAGAAATGGCTCTTCCCTTTCTAAAATTCTGCTTTTATCCTGGATATAATATATATTTGAATATATATATGCCGGTCTTCACTGGCAAGTGCTCGAGCCTCACTGCCCAAGCCGCAGAAGGCAAAGGTAGGGACTGGGAGAATGAAGAGCCGCCCAGTGTGGGAGGACATCAGGTTCGAGACCATCTAAGGCACCTGAAGGTGCACAAGTCCATGGGATCTGATGAGATGCATCCGTGGGTCCTGAGGGAACTGGCAGATGAAGTTGCTAAGCCACTCTCCATTGTAGTTCAGAAGTCGTGGCAGTGCGGTAAAGTTCCCACTGACTGGAAAAGGGGAAACATAACCCCCATTTTTAAGAAGGGAAAAAAGGAAGGCTCGGGGAACTACAGGCCAGTCAGTCTCACCTCTGTGCCTGGGAAGATCATGGAAGAGAGCCTCCTGGAAGCTCTGCTAAGGCACATGGAGGACAGGGAGGTGATTCGAGACAGCCAGCATGGCTTCACCAAGGGCAAGTCCTGCCTGCCTGACCTAGTGGCCTTCTATGATGGAGCGACTACCTCAGTGGACACGGGAAGGGCTACAGATGTCGTCTATCTGGACCTCTGTAAGGCCTTTGACACGGTCCCCCACAACATCCTTCTCTCTAAACTGGAGAGGTATGGACTTGATGGGTGGACTGTCCGGTAGGTGAGGAGCTGGTTGGATGGTCGCATCCAGAGGGTGGTGGTCAACGGCTCAATGGCCAGATGGAGGTTGGTGACGAGTGGCGTCCCGCAGGGGTCCGTATTGGGACAGGTACTGTTTAATGTCTTCATCAGTGACATAGACAGTGGGATCGAGTGCACCCTCAGCAAGTTTGCAGATGACACCAAGCTGAGTGGTGCAGTCGACACGCCAGAGGGACGGGACGCCACCCAGAGGGACCTGGACAAGCCTGAGAAGTGGGCCCGTGTGAACCTCATGAGGTTTAACAAGGCCAAGTGCAAGGTCCTGCACCTGGGTCGGGGCAACCCCCAGTACCAATACAGGCTAGGGGATGAAGGGATTGAGAGCAGCCCTGCCGAGAAGGACTTGGGGGTACTAGTGGATGAAAAGCTGGACATGAGCCGGCAACGTGCGCTCGCAGCCCAGAAGGCCAATCGTATCCTGGGCTGCATCCAAAGCAGCGTGGCCAGCAGGTCGAGGGAGGGGATTCTGCCCCTCTACTCTGCTCTGGTGAGACCCCAGCTGGAATTACTGCGTCCAGCTCTGGAGCCCTCAGCATAAGAAAGACACAGACCTGTTGGAGCACGTCCAGAGGAGGGTCACAGAAATGATCAGGGGGATGGAACACCTCTCCTATGAAGAAAGGCTGAGAGAGTTGGGGTGGTTCAGCCTAGAGAAGAGAAGGCTTCGGGGAGACCTTCTTGCAGCCTATCAGTACTTCAAGGGGGCTTATAAAAAAGATGGGGACAGACTTTTTAGCAGGGCCTGTTGCGACAGGACAAGGGGGAATGGCTTTAAACTAAAGGCGGGTAGATATAGACTAGATATAAGGAAGACATTTTTTATGCTGAGGGTGGTGAAGCACTGGCACAGGTTGCCCAGAGAGGTGGTGGATGCCCCACCCCTGGAAACATTCCAGGTCAGGTTGGATGGGGCTCTGAGCAACCTGATCTAGCTGAAGATGTGCCCACAGCAGGGGGGTTGGTCTAGATGACCTTTAGAGGTCCCTTCCAACCCAAACTATTCTATGATTCTATGATATATATGTGCAAAACGTAAGCTTTGTTTCTACGGTGCAGAAGTAAACCTTTTTCCAGATAATGTCTCTGCTTTTCTGACTATTACTGCAGTTATGCAGAATACCAAATAAATTACTATCTTTTAATATCTCCAAATACCTTCTGAAAAGTTTATGTCAGAAGCAAATGAACAGACTCTTCTGTTCAATTTTTGGCTTTTTGCCTTATTCAGAATAATGAGCTGCTTAAGTTAGTTACTTGTTAATAGGTGTATCACTGAAAATTTCACCTCTTTTTGCCTTGTTTTCAAATTTCAGTCAGGATGTTTGTCAGCTTTGTTATCTTCTCCTTTGTATTAGCATTTGTCTTTAAGCATAAGTTCTGTATCCTTGGTACATTTTCTTTTGATGTGGGTACTGATTTCGAACTCCAGTTTCAATTTGCTAAATAACTGAGTTGCTGTAAAACACTGTACTCAATCAATTAGTATACTTCCTTTCTTAAATTTATTTAGTTTTCTGTCTTAACATTTAAATCATCTGTCTAATGCGGATAAATTTCAGGTTGTCAACAGTTCTGCTTCCTATGTTCTTGTAGTAATTTTTCTAATACTGGAATGGAGTGAGTTTGTTCCTGGTCTCAATATGCTGACATTCTAGACGTTACTCTAATCCTTATTCTTAACTCCTTTTGCTCTGAAACTTTTTGAGGTAATTGGTATTTGTCTATGCATAATGATTTGAACAAGCTTTCCCATGAAAACATACAGAATACTCTGAATGAGAACACCAACACCAAGAGATTTGATTTAAAAAAAAAAAAAAAAAAAACAACAGTATTTTTATTTTGGTATGTTAGAATGAAGCCATAACTGGAACTGAAGGCAGAGGAGTAAGCAGGGGACAGTAGGTAGTTGGAGTATTTTGTGCTGGACTTTGTACAAGTGATGTTACGTTTTTAAATTTCAAAGTGTAACAACACTTGCCTCTTTTTCTGAAGAGCACAGTTTATTTTAAAACATTTTTGTTATACTTCTCTAAATGTTCCTTTCTTTAGGATTTTATTTTTTTATTATTCATCTGCTGATTTCTTCGATCATATCCTTAGTTGTAATTTTCTTTTGAGGTTGGTATTTAAAAAATTTCTTTTTAAACAAAAGAAAGGCAAAGCTGATACCGAGCTGTTTGTACAGTTGGTGAAAATCTAAAGAGTTAGTTATTGTGCAGTGTTTTCTTTGAAACATTTCTGGTTGAATTGTAGTTCTGTTGTCCTACCATCTTAGGGAATCCTAAAGTGCAATCTGGTAGGAACTTGTATTATATAAATTTCTTTGCCTGGAGTGTGTGAAAAAGGACTTCTGAGTTGATAGAAGCATCTGTTGTTCAAAGCTGTAGTTATTAGTAGTTCTCATCCAGTTTCTTTTGTCTAGGGTGTGTATTTGACCATTCAGAAGGCTATACGTATCAGACAATGATAAACCGGAATCTGTCTAAAACATGAGTTTAAAATTGTGCCAAATCCTCACTCATCACTGTATATTTGTGGCGTACCATGTTATGTCTGTTGAGCGTAATGATGTTGCATTGGAGGTAGATGTCATCGTGATGATCTGATATACTGTCCGTGACATTTCTTAACATACAAAAATTTGGGAACTGCGTTACTTTTTTGGTTTGCTCTGTTGGTCACTGTGTTGATAACATTAGCATGCTTTAATTGTCTTCTTTTAAGCCTGCCCTGTTTGTGGCCAAGATAAAACTGAATAAGCAGACACACTTTATAAATAATCTTTCATCTGAATGTGCTGCATCAGCCTCACAAAAGAAATGTAAAACTGACTGCCCCTCTATTGATTTGCATTAGTGAATTTCTAGGATGAGGAAGGTCAGTAGGATTTTTACATTGGTAAAGCAACAGTCTCCAGGGAAAGAAGGCACAACTGGTGAACTTGAATCTCATTTGGGTTAGAGAAGGTCCCCTTCCATTATGGGCAGCTGGTGAGATAGGAATCCACTCCAAGATCTTGCACTGGGGGCTTTTACTTACCTGGATTCCAGAATTAGCATCAGGATGCTGGGTTATTAGCTGCAGTCACATCGTTTGCCTTTAATATCTTTTCTTGGCAACTACCACGTTGTATTTCCTTTATAAACTTCAGTAATTTGAAATCATGACTAAAATCTTTTAAACTATCACTTCAGTCACCTTTTTATGGGACTATCCCACTGGGTCTTTAAGGTCGGGCTACTTTTCTTGGTACTCGTATTCAGTCTAGATTATTGCTTTCTGAACAATGGACATTTTCAATTAGCATAACCATCCAGCGGTTTGGCAAAGTCAGTGAACCAAAATCAAATATGAAATTTATTTTAATTGAACGCACTCTTGCTTCAACTTTTATGACTCTATTGTTGCCAAAAGAGGAACTAGTCAAAGTGAAATTTGCTCTTTTAATATAACTTAATAATAATTTTTTTTATTGAGTGTATTTCTTGAAGGTCTTTTATTATCTTTTTCTAAATAATATATTTTTTGATGTTCTATAAATATCTGCCTGGTCTTACATATGTCTTCAGAAGTCTAATGCTCTCTTTTTTTCTGTCTAATATATTTCAGCTGAAGTAAAACTACTTACTTTTTGGTCTGTACTTTTCCTTCTCTTTCTTGACTGTTTTCTTTTGTGTCAGCAAGCTTTTAGAATTTCTTTCAAGTATTTTTTGTTGTTCTAAATGTCTTTACAGAGAGATTTTTCTTTACAGTTATCTTTTTCTCCTTCTGGCTTACATTATTTGATTTAGTCTGAATTATTTCTTCTCTATGCAGTTTACTGGTGTTTGGTTTTTTTGTTTTGTTTTGTTTTTTTCCTCAGCTGCTTTACCTTTTATGCTGGATCTGATAGAAACTTCTCCATCAAGATTAATCCTTTTATATCCACTAAATGCACGAGTTTAAATTTTCCCTATCGTTACATTTTCTCTAAGCTACTAATTTGCCGTCCCCTCGTGTGGAATCCTACTAATCCAAGTTCTTTGTATTGGTTTTATCTATGTTAAAAGAGATTCTATTTGTTTATGAAGTAGAAACTCCCCGGAAAGCAGTTGTGTTTCATAATGTAGTTAAATGCCTGATTTGTTTTAAAGCATTTGATTGCTTACAAGTTATACTAAATTTTATGTCAAAATTAGCTGTCCCTTTTTTTACTTGAGGGTAGTTCTTTGTGAATCAGGCTTATGTGTTGGATGTTGCTTGGCACTTGCCGCCTCCCTTTTCACAAGAATGGTCCTGACTCCTTTCTTGGTATGGTAAATTTTCTTACGTTCTTGTCTGCAGTATGAAAAGATAGATTTGTAGGATACAGCAGCTAACACATTTTGTAAAGCTAGATGGACAGCAAAAGTTTTAAAGTCTTGATGAGTGGAAGTAAACGCTATCAGCTAAGTAAGCCCATTGACATACTCTTCTTTTTCCAGACTGTTACATGCATCTCTTAAGAAGCTGATGTTATGAATATGTATTTCATCAGCACCGTGAATAAACTGGGTATTTCTGATTTTAGTATTATTGTAGTGTTTTGGGTGTTTCCCTTTCCACATACAGAGATAAATAGAGAACCATGAAGGGGAAGAACTAGAATAGAATCCTAGAGATGTGATTCCAGGAGGCATTGTTACTTTTACTGCTTCAGATCATGGTCTTGTCCTTCATTTTATGGTCTTAACCTTCATGAAGAAATATTCTGCATCTGTGCCAAATACTAGACAGGAAGATACTTAAATATGATGTAAAGAACACCAGCGGTGAAACATACAGGACCTACCATAGACTGGCACAGTTACTGAGGTCTGTTATTTTTTGTCTGCATACATTCAGGTGGATGTTCCTCATGTGAAGTATCAACTGACACCTTTCTGACTTGAGCAGTGAAACAATAAATCCAAATAAATACATTTAAATTCTTAAGATTTCCCAACAGTGAAGCAATGCATGTGATAGTATGCAGAAGGTATGATGATATGAAGTATTACTGTGTTCATCACAGGAATCGATAAAGAGAACCTAGTTTAAAAAAAAGATACAGATACCACCAATTGACAAATAGATGAGACTTAATGCACCTTACAGCTTCCACGTTTCATAGCTATTTCACAAAGTAAATTAAATCCTATTGTTGTGGTTTAACCCCCATGGGCAGCTCAGCCCCACGCAGCTGCTTGCTCACTCCCCTCCCAGTGGGATGGGGAGAGAACTGAAGGGTAAAAGTGCAAAAACTCGTGGCTTGAGATACAGACATTTTAATGAAGAAAGCAAAAGCTGCACGCGCAAGCAAAGGAAAACAAGGAATTCATTCACTGCTTCCCATCAGCAGGCAGGTGTTCAGCCATCTCCAGGAAAGCAGGGATTCATCACGCGTAAAGGTGGATTGAGAAGACAAATGCCTTAAGTCCCTCCGCTTCCTCCTTCTTTCGACCAGCTTTTATTGCTGAGCACGATGCCATATGGTATGGGATATCCCTTTGGTCAGTTGGGGTTGGTCAGCTATCCCAGCTGTGTCCCCTCCCAACTCTTTGTGCACCCCCAGCCTGCTCACTGGCAGGGCGGTGTGAGGAGCAGAAAAGGCCTTGAGGCTGTGCAAGCGCTGCTCAGGAATAACTAAAACATCCCTGTATTATCAACACTCTTCTGGTCACTATCCAAAACATAGCACCATAGGAGCTACTATAAAAAAATTAACTCTATCCCATCCAAAACCAGTACACCCACTTACAAGAATAAGCTTGTTATGTTCTCCCGCTAATTTAAGTGCATTTCTTCTTCATAAGACAGGGATCTTTGATATAAAATCGCTCTTTCTTTTTATTTTTAGCCTCTTGTTTTATAATACACCTACCATAAAAAACTAGATTTGAAAAGTAAACTTTTGGGGAAAGTTTTCTTGAGAGCATATATTTTTAAAGTACTGTTTCTCTGATGCTCCTGTCTGCATTGTTATCTAGAATTGCTGCGACTTTTTTGCCCTCTAGTCACCTACTTTCGCTGTCCACCTTTCGTCCTTTTAACTAATTTTAACCTTGCAATTCCCTCACTGACACCATGTGCCATGTTTAGATGCTACGTAACACTTTGCTGCTGCTGCCTGACATCTGTAATCACGTTTCTCTACCTTCCAGCATCATTCTGCAAACTCTCTGTAATGATTAAATAGGCTTTAATGCAGTAATACAAACTTTCATGTCTTTCACATAGCCACCATCATAACACTCGAGTCCATATGTACCTCCTTCAGATGTGTTTGTAAAATACACAGATTCATTTTAGTTAGCTCCCCAAAAAGCTAACTGTCCTGATCCGTTGCACTTCAAAATCTGGTCTTGTAGTGTCAACATTTTGGAGTTCCTTTGGTTTTTACACCTTTCTTCTTTTTCTACATTCTTCTGTGTTGCTTCTTTTACTTTCCCATTCTGGTCTGCAAATTTGTTCTTTCCAAGAATTTAAATATAATATAGATGTCAGAGTATTTCAGCAGATTTTGGTCCCATTTTTCAGAAGCAAATCCCAGAAGCAATTTGATGAGCATACTCTTCTCAGTTCTCAAAAGCTTACATTGGTGAACAGTGCGTACTGTGAAATTACAAGTTAAGTAATGTAGTTAAATGAATGTGTCACTGAAACATACTGATGAATCTAATATGTATTGTTCTTTCTATGTTAGTTTGCAATAAAGCTTTTGGTTTTAATTTTTTTTTTTTGAAGCAGTACATTCTGTGGAGGTTTGCTAGACCTGAATTCCAGGCCCATTTTCTAGGCCTAAATTTGATACATTGCTTCGAAATGTAGTGATGCCAAGTGTTCTGCCAGTGCATGTGGTCAGAAAAATACTTTAGCGGAACTGTGTGTCCTGTTTTTCATTTTCATCATCTTGTGAAGCACTTCTTTCTCTTCATTCTTCTGCAAAGACAGTCAGTTGTGTTCCAAGGATTGCAGATCACTTTACTCCAAAGTCTTACTGTTTTTTGTTTTAAAGATTATGCATAGTAATAAGATGATATCACAGATTAAAGCTGAACCATTAATAGAGCATTCATCTTCCTGGTAGAAGCCCAGAAAAAAAGCAGTGGAAAGCTCTAGTAACAGCGACAGTGATTCGGGGTCCTCTTCAGACACCTCAAGCGAAGGCATAAGTAGTAGTGACTCCGATGATCTAGAGGAGGATGAAGAGGAGGAGGAGGACCAGAGTGCTGAAGAGAGTGAAGATGATGAATCTGATTCTGAAAACGAAGCACATCACAAAACCAAGAACAAGGTATGATACCTCATTCTGCTCACAGTCTTGTCACTGAAAGCTGTTCGTGAAAAATTGACGTCTTCACATTTGTACCAGTGAGCAATTATTTAACTACACATTAATGAATGCTAAGAATACTCTTTTTGGTTTTGCTTCAGGGTTTTCCGGGGTTTCTTTGCTTCCTGTGCGTGCGTGCATGTGTGTGTGGTGGTGTTCTTTATGGACTAGGAGTTTAATAGTTAGACTGTTACTTTTGTTATAAAGTGGGAAATACAAAGACATTAAGTGCTGTGTGCTGAATAGTGTATTGGAAATACATCTTTCTATGGATACTGCTTTGGCAGTTGATTTTTTCCTAGTACGGTGGTTACTTTTCCTGGTAGCCAATAGAAGAACAAGATTGGAATCTTGGGTATCCTGTTAGGTTTACAGTCAAAAATACATTTAAAAACAGCCATGGTTTAGTAGTCCTTCTCTACTAAGCATTGTCTTCACATACTGAAACTATCTGGGGGAAAAAACCCTAAAAAATAAATATATGACAAGATTGATTTTAAAATTATTATTGTTCATCCTCTGCCAAGAATGGCATAATAGTTTCATGGAGACTGATGATGTACCTTTTTTTTTTCCTGGAAGGGTCTTTAACTGATCTAATATGAACAATCAAAAATACATTATTTTGCAGGTGCTAATGCATAGTGGCGTAACAGATATGAAAACTGATGGACAAAAACAACATGAAAAGTCCCAAGAAAAAAGAACACACCAGCAGATACCTCTTGTGTCTGATTCCCAGACTCACTCATCATTCCAGTCCCAGCAGAAGCAGCCTCAGGTTTTGTCACAGCAGCTTCCGTTTATTTTCCAAAGCTCTCAGGCAAAGGAGGAATCTGTGAACAAACACACAAGTGTAATACAGTCTACGGGATTGGTTCCCAATGTGAAACCTTTGTCTTTGGTACATCAAGCCAAAAAGGAAACCTATTTAAAACTCATAGTTCCTTCCCCTGATCTACTCAAAGCAGGGAATAAAAATACCTCTGAAGAATCTCTCTCTTTGACCAGCGATGTAAGATCAAAACGGGTGAGTGAAAAATCACTGTTTTTCTTGATTATTTGTAACCTGTGTTGCCTGCTTAACAAGATACAACATTGTGCTATCAAGCTCTTTCAAATATAATGTTTTTAAATTATACGTATATTTATTTTCATATCATGTTTTTTTGGCGTGTTTTTAGAGTTGATGCAGATTTCTGAATGATGTAAATTAAATTATGTGAGTAGTATATGTTCTGAACTGTAGTGGTTGGTTTTTTGGTTTTGGGTTTTTTTCTTGTTGTTTTGTTTGGTTTTTTTAAAGAGCAGCAAATATTATGCTTTAATTTTAGAGATGATTCACTGTACATTACAAGTGCCCTGAACTATTCCATAATTTTATCTCAGAGAAAAGTTATCTACTTGGTGGTGCACGTGCAAGTATGCATACCCTAATGCATACACGATGTAATCATATACACAACTTACTGTCACATAATGACAAACTTGAGTTTCATGCTCATCACATAGTGGAACTTTACAGCTCTGCTGAAAGCAATTGGTGTACTGGTGAGAATAATGGGTACAAAGAAAGCAAAGGATTTTGTCATGCATCTCTTCAGGAAAATGAGCAGCTAAAATCATTATCAAAATAAGAAAAAAAGTACTCATGGGTAAATTGGGTGGCCTGGATATTTTTCCTATGCTTCTCCTAGTTTCAGTCAGAACGCTGATTTAATACTTTCCATATCTAGTATGTTATCATGGCTTTGCTTTGTTTCAAGTTGGATAGTTTTAAGTCAAAGTAATTAAAATTACCTATTTTAATCATGATTTTAAACAAAGTAACTGAAAGCCTTTTTTAAAAAAAAGTTTTAATCTTGGGTTTTGTTTGCTCTTTAAAGACAGAAGGATATCCATGCACTGATAGCTATTAAAACTCAGTATGGCCATTGCAGTAAATTTGATCTTCCTTTTTACTGGTCAGGACTCTACAATATATTTACATGTGTCTGTGTTAACAGTTCTGTAGCTTACAAAAATTCTTTGTAGATTCTCAGTTTATTTTGTTAATAGTGATTATGGTGACTAGTGATGAATTTTCATGATTTCTATTCAGTTAGATTTGAATGGGGATTAGAGAACAAAAATCTAGCATTTTAGAAATCTTAAGGCGAGAGAGAGATTAAAAAAAAATAAAAAAGTACATTTACCAAGGCAAGTTTCATTATTAAAAACAAACTTTGTTTTAAACTAAGTAGTATTGGTGAAGAGTAAACTGAACTCTGATTCACAGCTAACTCACAGTCCTCAGTGAGGACTGAAAAATATTTTTATCACGTAGTTTTTATTCCTAGACCAGAAGAGAGAGACTATTTTTCCTCTCAACTCCCAGTTACTTTGTAAAACTCAAATAAGCTAGTAATTTACCTGAAATGGTTAAATAAAGTATAATTATGAAAACATATGTCTTTGCCATTGGAAGAGGCTTCTGCTGTCAAATTTAGGTTATGAGTCTTCAGCTGAGGATACATCACCATTTAGTGGTTTGATTTCTTTCAAACTTTTACTGGAAACATGCACTGTGTGAATATTTTTTTATAGGTTTTCATAATTTCATATTCAGTTTTAAATGTTAGTAACTTCCAGAATGTATTGTATTTGACTTAATATTTAAAAATTGATTTAAAATGTACCATCTTTATCCATTCTATTACTTTTTTCCATCAAAGATGATGTGTTTTCTTTTTCCTTGGAAGAGTCTTGAGACTAAAGACAGTGTAAGCTTTACATGCATTTCTGAGCCACTACTGTTTAGTTTTTGTCTGAAGAACTTTCAAGTACTACTTTTTCAGAGTTAAAAAACTAGCATATCACAATACTTTTCAGTAATAAATTTTCTCTCTCTCTCTTTTTTTTTTGATAAAATTTTTCTATGCCAAGAACCTTCTTTTGTTTTTCTGCTAGTATTGTAGTCATTAGTGTGTTGTATTTACCTCGTGCTTTAAAATGAACAAATTACTAAAACTATTTTTACATTCACTAATGAGTTTTTATATGCTGAAATGAGTAGAAAGCGGTGTTTTTCCTATGCCAGTACATAAGAGTAGTCTCCTTTTGAAAATTTATTTTTTCAAGATGCTTAATGAAAATCAAATCTTTATGAAAATCTTTAAAAAAAATCTTTATGAAAATCACTGTCTAGAGTGATGTAGCAAGTGAAAAAGCTTCCTTACATAATTCAGATCAGCTTCATCTTGAGTTCAATTTGTCTTTTCCTAGTTGATTTACAGTGAAAATCACGAGACTTGTATAACTTGTAGTTACTCATCTCTTCTGTTGTAGCTAGCACCTACTTTTGACCTATGAAAAATAGCTTAGCAGATGTTTAAGATTCCATACAGTTTACCTGCCTGAATATGAAAGAAAAAAAAAAAATTCCACATTTTATTCCTCTGTCTTCTTATTTCTTTAGGAACAATATAAACAGACATTCCCAGCAGCACAGCTAAAGAAACAGGAATCATCTAAGAACCTGAAGAAGGTTATTGCAGCTTTGTCAAGCCCCAAACCAACATCTAGTTCACCAGCTCATCAAAAACTCACATCCTTGGAAAACAACCATTCTAATCCATTCCTGACAAATGCACTTTTAGGTAATCACCAACCCAATGGAGTTATTCAGAGCGTCATCCAGGAGGCTCCTCTTGCACTTACTACGAAACTGAAATCCCAGACCAAGATCAATGAAAGTGTAGCCATTTCTAGTAGTGCCCCCTTTTCTTTGCCAGTAAACTTGAGTGCATGTGGGAAAAAACCAACTGGTAACCGGACACCTGTTATGCCCTCTACCTCTCCTGTGTTACCTTGTTCAGGAAAGGATAAAACAGTCAGCAATAATGCAGTAAATGCAGTAAAAACACAACACCGCCTTCATTCTGCAAAACTGGTGGTGGAGCAGTTCAGAGGGCTAGACTCAGATGCCCCCAGCAGTAAGGACTCTGACGACTCAAATGATGATGACGACGACGATGAAGATGAAGATGAGGACGATGAAGATGATGATTCTGATGATAGCCAATCAGGTGGTTTAACCTTTTTAATAGGAAAAGCAGAAACTTTATTTTTTGAGTGTTGAAAACATGTATTTCCCACCATATTTTAAAATAGGGGTAGGAAATTTTGGGGCGGCATGGCTCACACAGCGTCCTACAGATATCCTGGAAAGTAGCACGTCTGCCAGTCGCCCGTTGTGTCATATCCAAAATCATGTTTTGGGTATTCTGATACTCGGTCATATGGCAAGTATACTTTCAGCTGTCCTGGTAAGATGGCTCCACAACCTTCTGGAAAGGCTGTCAGAGACCTACCTTCCAGATGAATCACCCAGCCTGCAGCTCATGTACTGCTTGTGTGGCAAGGTGCTCAGGAGGGGGATGGAGAATAGAGGCTGGTTGATGGTTAATTATTCTGGCAGGCAGAGCCCATCTGCAGAACAGGCTTCCCCAGCCAGAGAGGGACTAAACAAAGGCCTTCAAATTGTCAAGAGAGGCAAGAAAAGCATGTTTCTAGGCTTCGTTCAGGAGCACAGTAGTCAATGAGCAAGATTAGAGAAAAGTACCAGGGCAGTTGTAAGGGCTGCAGTGTTCATAGATAGCGTTCAGACTACTGTTTTAAAGGCTTTTATGCAATTCAGAAAGGCAAGGCCTGTTTTAAAGAGTTGATTGTATTCCCAGTCACTCCTTTCTCCCTTGTGTGCTGATATCCCTTGGGTCCAGCCCCACCTTCATCATTCTCTTTCCCCCTCTCGTCCACACACCCTATACTAATCCTCTTTTTTTTTTCTCACAGCTGTAGCCCATCTTCAGTTCCTTATCCTGTCTACCCTTTACTCTATCTCTAACTCTTCCTTTGCCCAGATCGCCACACTTCCAATTCTGACACCTTTCAGCCTGTACCCAGTTCCATCGTTTGCTTCCTCTTCATGCTAGATTTCACAGCCTGTGAAGTGCCCTTCCTGTGGTAGTGTTCAACCACTGCCTGGCTCACAGGGGATGTCTTAGCTGTAGCTCATTCTAGGGGACATAATCTCTTAAAATACTGCAGCTTCTGTCTCTCATCTCCTCATGGAAAAACAAAGAATTATATCCGAAACAACAGTGCATTATCATGCAGAATTACTTTATGCTGTCATATTTGTAGTAATTTTAAAGTTTAGGTAGTTAATTATAACCTTCTATTTATAGTCAAGAGATGTTATAAAAAAAAATTCAAGTCAGAAGAGCTTCTTATTTAATAAGGCAGAAGACTTTGCAAGTGTTAGAACTTAAATATATTTGCCATTAGTTATCAAGTCATAACGTGCCTTTTGCCACATTTTTTTTTAAACAGAGTCTGACAGTAATTCTGAGTCAGATACAGAAGGGTCTGAGGATGAAGACGATGAGGATGATAAAGATCAAGATGAATCCGATACAGACACTGAGGGAGAGAAAACTCCACTGAAGCTGAATAAAACTTCATCCTCTGTGAAGAACTCTTCCACTGGTCTTGCAGCTCATTCCACCCCACTTAACCTCCAAGTAGCAAAGACCCCAAGCTCTGCACCAGCTGCCTTATGTCCTGAGTCCCAGCCTGCGGTTTTTCTTGGGACAGCACCATCTACTCTTACACCAAGTACACACTGTGGTATCTGAATGTCTTGTTATAGTACAATGTAACGTCTAAGTGGCATGTGTTGTAAAAGTAGTTATAAAAGTATTTTAGACACTGGTATCAAGTGATATCTCGACATAAGAAAGAAATGTTTTTACAGTAAAAACAATCATTCACTGGAACAACCTCCCCAGGGATGTGGTAGAGTCCCCGTTACTGGAGGTTTTCAAGATACGGTCGGACAGGGTGCCTAGATAATGTCATCTAGGCTCCCTTTCCCATGAAAAGTTGGAACAGATGATCTGTTGAGGTCCCTTCCAACCTGGTCTATTCTGTGATCTTTTCACGGGTGTTTGCAACAGACATTAAAATCAAGTCAGCAGAATTGCAAGTTCTCAAGACCTGAACATTACACTTAGTCCAGGACATTCTAGCTCATATAATTATTTGAGAGAAGGTAGGATGAAATAGCCAGAGTTGATATTTATTACATTAAAACTTTTCATTATTTAGTCTTTGTTATTTACCATTTTATTCTAAACTAGTTATTTCTAATTTCTATGCATTATAGTTTGCATTCTGAATCTTCTATTTCTGCCCCTTCCTCAACAAATTTAATAGCTGTATTTAGTAAAAATATAACTTTATTCATTATTGTTTCAAAATTCTCAGTAGAATTTATGGATTTACATGAAGGAATTATTTTTATAAGGTTCATAAAAAGTACATTTAGCATTTGCCTGATGTTATATAGTGTTTATAATCCTTTACTTGGTGACTAATTTGTAAAATTTAGTAATTACTACTGCTACAGAAAAGAATGCATTTTTGAAAGTCACACTTCTCAATTTGCATGGTAACAAATGAAATTGTATATTTACAACTTTGAATTAGAAACTTGATATTTAATTAACATGCAAGTAAATAGATTTTAAATGGGGACATCCACTCATAAATTGGTTTTTATATTTGGATTCAGTGGAATAGGAATTTCATTCCATGTCATCAAGGGCATTAACTTTGAAGCACTGTAATGTGATCTACTTCATATTTTTCCCAGAAACAAACCTATTAATCACACAGTTTGTAAAAGATTTCCCATGCATTAGGAGTAATCCAAATTTTTAAAAGACAAAGGTTTTTTTTTTTTGCTTGGGAATCTGTGTTGATTTATGATGCTTTGAAAAGGCTGATAGCAGATTTTTGTCTGTTTACGGAGGTGAGAGGTAGAATGAAATAATTTTGTGTCCTTGTTTTAGGTGTAGTACTTTTTCCTAGTAAGAATCACCATAACACAATTAAAATACTTTTGTGTCCATTTTACCTAAAGCTGATCAGTCACTGAAGAGGTCTTGTGTCTCTTCTCTGTATCTGTTTTTCACTGGACAACTCATTTTTTCAATTCACTTGTATTTGGACAAGCAATCTCCCTCCCTCAACTGTGACTATTGGAAGTAATGTAATAGGCAGTCATGTTAGTTTAAGACTGCAGACGTGTCCAAGAAGTTTGGCATCCAAGCATGGGCATTTCCTCAGTGCTTTCTGTAGAGGACTCTTAGCAGTTGCTTCCAGATCGTGTAGGCATCTCAGTTGGAAACCTGTGCCATTGTACCATATGACACTCCTCCTGGCTGTTAAGAGGTTGGAGCAAGTTTCAAGGGTTCAGTCTGATAACGATACTCTTTCATGTCCATTTCCACAGGGAAGAGAGGTGTCACATTCTTTACACAAGGTCCAAACTACCTTTTTGAGAAATGCATCTTCCAAAAGTTTGTCTGTGTACATAGTTCATGTCCTATGGTTCTCTCAAAGAGGCCTGAGAAAAGTATCAGCCTTTGGCACTCCGTAAAACCCCACGTTTGGCAATTGTCTCTATCATATTATTGATTCAGTCTCTTGACTAGCACCAAACACATCATCTGTTTGAACCTTGAAAAGCTGGAATAATCCTGAAAATTTTCTGCATTTGGCAGGTGACAGCAATCTATACACAGTGCTCTTTGAAGGCTGAGCCTATTATAATGCATGGATTTTTAAAGTAAAGAGTGTTTTTATTTTCATCTTATGTACTGAAAAATTTTAAATATGATCTAGTTATAGAAAAACAGGTGTGTAAGGAATTATTTTAGCAGTATCTGAGAGAGCCAAACAAGGCAAGCAGTTCAGTATGGCATAATTAGGTTTTCTTCTGTTTACAATTTCAGAAGAGGTTAAAGGAAACTTTAGAGGAAAATGTATTTCAAAAGGAGAATAGTTACATTAATTTTCTTGGTACTTGAGGTATGTAATGGTTAGAACGTAAAAGTGATTTATCTTTTGGTTTGGGGATATAAGGATAAAAAGTATATTTTAAGAACATACTGTTTTCATTTTGTAAATTCTCTTAGGTGTTAATCAGAAATTCTGTTTTAGGTATTTCAAAAAGACGAAGAGTAACAGATGAACGGGAGCTGCGTGTTCCTCTTGAATATGGGTAGGTTATGTATATACTTGATATTCCTTAAAGGGAGATAATACCTTCAAAAGTCAGTTGGTAAAGAAATGACAGTTTAAAAATTTTTGAGGCTGAATAATAAGGAAAGGGCTTCAACAATTTAGATTTCCAACTCACAGTGACTGTGGATCTCTTTAAAAGTGTCAGCATATTTCATGTGTTAATTTTTGTGCATCAAATTTGCTCTTTTGCAAACGTGACCTGTCTCTTAGCAGTTTTGCCGCTGGAAATTAATCCTGATGGTTAGATCTGAGCCAGTATAGACTCCAAATAACTCCCTGAAATATAGTTCTAAGCCGTTTAAAATCTGGTAATATGTAAGTAGCTTGATGCAAATAAACCCATATATAGTCAGAGTTTAGACAATCTACATAATAACAATTTCTGGTTTTGCCTATTTGATTTATGATACTCTTGTCACATTTTAGGTATCTGCCTTTTCCCTTTTATGTAAAAATCTTAAATCGACATTAATTACTTGTTTTTTATAAAGTGTATTGTTGTATGCAACTATTTCATATTACCCTAGCTGGCAAAGAGAAACCCGAATAAGAAACTTTGGTGGTCGTCTTCAAGGAGAAGTAGCATATTTTGCACCTTGTGGAAAGAAGCTAAGACAGTATCCTGAAGTAGTAAAGGTACATTCCTTTTTTTAACTTCTGTGTTCTAATGCTACTAAGCATGCTTGCAATTAAAAAATGCCATTTTTTCCCTCCAATAAAGATACTTATTTCAAAATATCCTGTGATGTGAGGCGTAATGTATCTCAGTCTGTTACTGATTTGATCTCCTATAAATGCATATCTCTTTGATAGAATATGCAAAACATTACACTCACGAAGTTAGCTGTACATCAAACCTGGGTTGTAATTATTTACAAGCTGAAGTGGAAAAATATGTGATTTTTTCAGTATCTCAGCAGAAATGGAATAATGGATATCTCAAGGGACAATTTCAGCTTCAGTGCAAAAATAGGAGTGGGTGACTTCTATGAAGCCAGAGATGGACCGCAGGTATCCACTTTTTAAAAAGTAAAGTCTTTGATCCAAGGAACATTAACTTAAATTTAGGTGAAGTGATTTTTGCTACCATCTGAAGCATTGCCTGTTTTTAGCTAATTCTTTCTAAAAATTGTGCATATTTCTTAATAGTAGTTATATTGAGATGTTGAGAGCTTGATCCTGGGCAGTGTTGAAAACCGCTCCTCTCAGTGATTTTATTAGGAGGTTGCAGGAGTTCAGTATGCCTTATGATCAGCTCTGAGCCTGGATTTGTCTAGTACGAAAGAACTCCGAGCTACATATTTTATCTTGGTCAGTGTTCACATATTTCTGACTAAAACTCTTATTTCTTCCTTTACTGTATAAACCTAATACTGATGGTAATTTATGTGTATGTGTTAAATCACACCCTTTTCATGTATTTATGTGCATAATATATGTAAAATACATGTTTAAATATGTTTCCTGTGTTGAGAATACCGTCTGAGCTTCCTGAAGCATGAGATTTTTACGGGAAGGAATGCTGAGTTATACGAGTTATACTTTACAGTGGTAGAACTGTTAGACTTTGTGTGGATAAACCAGACAAGGATAAGTAAATTTAGAATTTTAAGGAAATTAATATTACATTTGTGCCATACTGTGTTACTGTATTTTGGTCATGTTGCCATTTCTTCAGGATGTGCACGAAAGTTTTTGGACTTTTGTCAGTGAATATATTTGCTTCTTTAAAAGATAAGTATCCTGAATATGTTACTATAGGAATGTGGACAGACATCGTGCTGTCAGCAATCTTGAATTCAGGTTCTAGTTAAGCCTTATGTCCTTGTGATACCCTGTTAAGTAGAAATACTTAACATTTACATAGCATAAATTTGAAAGCAATGAAGACTGAGTTCATAGTAAGCAGCTACTTCTAGGTGGTGCTTCCTGATTCCTGGCTTACAGGGTAAAACATTGCTAAACCCTCTTCATGTTTGGGCTTCGTAAAACAACAGTTACAAGTTCATGTAGTTGTGAACTTCATTATGTACCTGAATGGCTTGATTGAAATAATTCCTTATACTGTGAACATAATGTAATGTCAGGATATCTGCTCTCTTTTTACCCTGTTACCTTTTTTGTGTCTGTTGCCCATATTACTTCATTAGTCTTGTCCCCTTCTCTAATTATCTCCTTCTTTTCCCTTTAATTTATGAGATGATTTGCAGATTTTGCCCTTCTTTGATACTTTAAAACTTCAAAATGAAGGCATCGGGAAGGGCAGGTTTCTGTAGGCAAGGTTTGGCAATATGAATATTCAGTTGCTGTACACCTTACTGTAGTTTCTACTTGTGTGGTTTGTGGGTAGGTTCCATTGAGACTTGGTTAGACAAAGGAAAAGTTTCCCTGAAGAAGAAAAAAAGGGGTGTGTGGGGGACCGAGGGCAGCTGTTTCAGATGTGCTAAAATGTATTTACATTTTATGTATGAGATTTTGAATGAGAAGATTATAATGTAAACAGTTGAGCTACACTCAGGCTGATAATACGCACTTAGTAAAACAGTATGTGATACTGATACCTCATGAACAGAATTTGCACCTTTTTTACTGAAATTTTTAAAATTGTCCAGCTTCAAAACAATATGTGATAATCATATCTTCATGGATGTCTGGAGGTAATTCCAGGAATTTTGTTTCTTCTTTTGCTGTAATTTCAATTATTCTGTATAGCCTTTCATGGTTACTGTTCCCTTTCTTCGTTATATATTTCTGTCATCTTTTGAGACATGCAGCATGCATCCAAAGTGATTGGGTAAGTTTCACAAAGCTCAAAGATGGAACAAGATGCGAAGAAAATTATCTAAGGGCTAAATCGGTTATATTGAAGAATTACCTAGAGGAAGCAAAAAATACATGGGTTACCTGCTTCTGATAGTGCCTGTGTTTCTCCTGGTACACAAGCAACCAGATATTACAGGTTATTGAAAGCAGTGATGAACTGCTTTAACAGAGAAACATACCTGGCAGAAGTGGGCCATGAAATAGTAGGGTTAGAGGAATGTTTGAAGTTTGGCAAACGTGGAAATTCAGTGACAGAACCTGTAGGCTTTAAACTGCTGTGGTTTAGAAAGATTGGTATGAATGTGATTTGGGGTGACGGAGAGGGCACGGGTCCTTATGAGTTTGAGTAATATGGATAGGAATATTGCATCAAGTGGTAGGTGGAAGAGAGTGTTGTGGAGTGATACTGAGCTGTGCTCTAAGATTGCATCTTGCTGGCTTTGATTAATATATAACAGCAAGAGTATCCATCATGGACTCACAGAATGGTTGAAGTTGGAAGGGACTTCTGGAGGTCACCTTGTCCAAACCCCCCTGCTCAAGAAGGGTCACCTAAGAGCCAGTTACCCACGACCATGTCCAGACAGCTGTTGAAAATCTGTAAGGTGGCAGACTCCACAGCCTCCCTGTTCCAGTGCTCAGTCACGGTGACGGAGTGTTTCCTGATGTTCAGAGGGAACCTCCTGTATTTCAGTTCGTGCCCGTTGCCTCTCGTCCTGTCACTGGGCTCCGTCCTCTTGGCACCCTCCCTCCAGGTATTTATACACATTGGTGAGATACCCCTGAGCCTTCTCTTTTCCAGGCTGAACAGTCCCAGCTCTCTCAGCCCTTTCCTTTGCAGGGTCATTATGTAGTTAGAGAAAACTTGACTCTTCATGCAGCTCCTTTCAGATCCATTTTAGTTGAAGATGAAATATCGGTAAGGGTGAAATATGGACTTTTTAACCTGGATATAGCTCTCTGGGAGTAATTGTTAAGTCATGGTAAACATGGCGTGCACTTTTTTTCCCAATAAGATTTTGCATAAAGCTGTGAAAATAATGTATTTTTTTTTTCCAACAAGTCTGAATGCTTGCCTAGGAAGGCAGCTGAATTTAGGAACAGGAAAGGTGGAAACTGCTTAAAGTACTTTTTGCCATCTCCTTGGTGTGAAGTAACTCCGATGTACATTAGTCTTTCTCAGAGTATCTGATTATGGTGCTGCCTCAGAACAAATACAGCACATCTTTATGAGGCATGAAGTCTACCTCTTTTAAGCCAATTCTTAAACTTACTGTTGTTTACTTACGAGACTTATTCTGTGAATAAGTATTTAGAAGTCTAAAATGTTTATTACAGATGCAATAGAAATACCATACAGAACAGCCAACTATAAAATCAGCTGTCATATGCATTTGTAATGTAGTAGTAATTATTTGATTCCTTTTCTAGAAACTGGAATTTAAAATGTTTGTCCTATACTGAATTGTGCAATTCAATTTAAAAAGCTTTGTTGTTAACTTTTTCTCACAAATCTGAACTGAAATTAATGAGGATGTCTGCTTCTTGCAAAGTGCCTGTGGTTTTGTTCAATAGTTTGGTTAACAGGCTTTGAGCTTGATTCTGCTTCCACGCATAGTTATCTGGTGCCTTTTTGGCAAATGTCCTGATTACAGTACAGTATTACAATAGATGGTAGATGCCTGAAGATGAGAAATTGAATTAAGTTCTTACTTTGATTAGTTTCAGCAACAAAACACAACATTTCACAGTGTTATTCCCATTTTTTCTCTAATGTTTGTGTAGTGAAGCTTAGATTTTATGGAAGCCCCTGATTCTCAACCCCTGTATTTTTTCTTTGGAATATTGAAAATCCACAGAATATCAGATTTTACATTCTTTCAATAGAAATGTATTTTGGGTCAGATTTTAAAAGATACCTGAGCGCAAAATATAGATGGTGAATTAACTCCTGCTTAACCCTTAATGGATCTGTTCTGGACTGTTTTGTCTTGTCTTCTCTTAAACTTGTGGAAACTTGTTGCATCCACAATGTCCTTTGGCAGGACATTAAACAGTCTTCTCCCCATTCATTGAAATGCCAGCTCCTTTTGTTTATTGAACCTTCTACTAGCTTCATTTGATGGCCTCTATTTTCTCTTTTGGGGAGGCATTAGGAAAATGTAATATACATCCATAGTCTCTGTGGCTCTAATGATCTTGTGGACCTCCATCTTTCTTTTCTGCATATTTGTTGTCATTAGTATCATTAACCATAGAAAATAGGAATACAGAGCAAGAGCAATCTCCATTGCAGGATCTAAGGTACTTCTTGAATGATGGCTGCTTCTCCTCCTTTTTTCTTTGAATTCTATTTTGCCTTTGTTTTTAACCATCTCCTCCCCCCAGCACTTGCAGTTTATGGGATGAGATTTCCTAGGTTGGAGGTTGCTGTAGGTGATAAGTATAGTATTAAATCTAGCTTACATTGCTCAACAAAATGAACCTGTGATAAATTCTAAGTCAGGTACTAGACAGTGAGATGAAAATGTACGCCCAGGTAGTATTCTTAAAGATAGAAAATGAATTAACTTCTGTTGAAGTGGTAGAGGTAACTATTTTGGATTAAAAAGTCCTTAGTGATGTTACATTATACACATAGTGATAGGTCATGATTCTGAACAGCTTGTTTTTAGGAACATAGCTAATAACAAAGCCCTTTGGAATGTCTGTTAACTAAGTGTGTGATGTACTCTTGGGATGGTCTTAACTGGGAGTGATCCAGACTTCAAAAAAGGTATCTTTGCAGATACTGATAGCTTTCTTGGAATCTGAATGTTTCATTAACAAAATGCCATTTCCTTTGTCAAGTCTTACATTAAACATTTGTAATTATGAAGAATGAGCAGAAAGAATTAAAAGATAAATTGTCAGAATAAGCAAATAAAAAATGTATTTTATAGTATAGCAAATTTGATTTCAGTATTTATGTGCATATAAATGTGAAAAATTTGGTAATGCAAATGTATTTTTTCTGAATAGATATTTAATTAATGTGTCTTATAAGTTACCAACTTTCATTCTTGCTTTAGCAGACATTTTCAAAATCTTTTACAAACCTTTTTAAGGCAAAGTATGGAGTAGTCCTGAAGGATACTTAGCATACTTCCCCCCCCCCCATTTTTCAAAAACTGGGGAAAATGGTAAAAGATGTTACAATTTTGAAATACTAGTGTTCAATCAAACAGGATCAGATAGACTGTGCTCCTGTTCTGCTCAGTAGATGTAATAAACTCTACTTTTTATCAGTTAAAGTAAAGCAATTTCTATGTGAGGACTAACTCGGGTATTTGTATTAACAAAGTATTTCAGTATTTGTTTTGGGGATTCCACAAACAAACAGTAGTAATAGTGAAAGAAGGGGTTGAATGTATTGCTGCATACTTTGTTTAGTTAGAGAATATAGTTACCATAACTTTTATTTCAGATAGATGGATTCTTAAAAGTTACAAACTATTGATTGCTTCAGGTTGGCGCAGAAATTGATTTTCTTGCAGTGGATGAGATTGAGAACTAAATTGTACTAAATAAAACTTTAAGATCAAAATGAGTCTGTGTTTTTTCAACTCAGTTGTTGAGATCTACAACACCCCAGAAAGCAATATTTGAAAATACAATACTGCCTTTGCTTGTTATGTATGTCAAAATTTCTGTAAACACTAACAGTTGGAAGACAGTGACTTGTAGCTTGACACATTTTTTTCTTTCATGTTGAGCACTGGATTATGTGAAAGCAGAGTAGTTACTTTTGCGTTTACATAATAAGGAAGAATCTATTTCACCTTTTAAAAAGGGGCTGAGCAATAAGCGATTTGGTCAGAAATAATTAAAAATAACACAGTAATGGCATACCTGCTAGGTAGTAACTGAATAGTCTTCAAAATCTTGCATAGTAGTACAATTTACAAAAGTTTGTAGTGATAACCTCTCAATGTATAGCTTCTGTGCATCATCAAAACATTGTACTACCCAAATAGTACATCACAGCTCTTGCATATTTATATATATATATATATATATATATAACTTACTTGGGAAAAAAAAAAAATCTCTTGCTGTTCATGTTCTCAAGTGTCTTAGATTTATTTTTTCTTTTTTTAATCTGTCTTTATAATACCTGTCTGTGAAATGTGTCAATTAAAAGGGTGTGCAGTGGTGTCTTCTGAAGGAAGAGGAAGTCATTCCCCGTATCAGAGCTATGGAAGGGCGTAGAGGACGACCGCCAAATCCAGACAGACAGCACTCTAGAGAGGAGTCAAGAATGAGACGACGCAAAGGCCGACCTCCGAATGTTGGTAGCACTGAATTTCTAGACAACACCGACGCAAAGCTTTTAAGAAAGCTCCAGGCTCAAGGTAGGAAGTATGTTACTTTTTTCACGAACAGAGGGTATCAGTACATAGAGAGTTAATGTTTTTTTCTAAAGAGGAATGATGTGTTTCACTAGGATATTAGTAGACAACATTTTATTTTGGAAATTTGTCACATGCTTTTCTTGAAGCCTTTTTCAAGATCAGTAAATGTATATACGATTCAAAGGAAGAAGTGTGAGTGTAAATGTGTGTCGAAGAGCTTACTCTGTAGTTACTTTATTTAGACTTATAAAACTTAAAAAAGCAGACATCCAATCATCTGGTTACCACTGATAAATTTTTTAAATTGATAAAAATTAACAGATCTTTGTTTTCCCCTGTATCAGCTCAAATAACAGTGGACATTGAAATTGAGAACCACTGAAGTTAGCATTTCTGTGAAACTTCTGGCTGTTCCAGGGGAAATACTTTCCTTGTGAAATCACTGATAGTGACAAGATTTAAATGCCCATAAGGTTGAATAGGATCCTATAATAAGTAGTACCAATGTCGACAGTAGAACTTTCATGATATCAAGTACTACTATATATCAAAAGCGTGAGGGCCTGGTTTTAAATAAACATCAGGTACGTGACTCTTGAATTTCAATTCTTTAGTCCATAACTTTATCATATTTTCTGAATGCATCTAATCCAATATGAAAAATTCTTACAGCCCAGGAGGCAGGATGTTTATTTTAACTTAAGACTTAACTGTTCTTCCATGTGCTGACTCTGGACATGTTTGGGTAGCTACTTTGTATTTTGCATAATGTCCTTGCTAACAGTACATGCGCCTTTAATATGTGCCTTGGTGCGATTCTTTGCATCTTTTTCCCTTGCTGGCTGCAATGAGTACTGTTCTTTATAGATATATTTAAGACATGCAACGGTAATGCTTTGGACACACGGACAGAGAGAAGGCCATTTTAGAAATACCTTAGTACGTGGTATGTCTTGTAGTGTTGCACAGCTGTTTTACCTCTGTGTTAAGGTTGCCACCAGCTTTTGTTCAGTCTGAGAATTAGGAAACTGTGTCAACTGCTGAAGCATCATAGCGTTTGCTGCGAGGCTGTGTATTTATTGTTGAGACACAGTAACTGATTCCAGAAGTCTCTTCTTCTCAGTGGAAAAAGATAAGCCCTAGTCACTAAGCCATTTTGCTGCACTTTGTATCTTCCCTTTCCCTTTATTGGCTACTGTAAGGGGCGGGGGAAGTATTTAGAAGCACTCTCCCATGTCTATTTTCCCACCAGCACTGTAGCATTTAATAAAATGAACAAAAACATATGGTCTATATATACAAGAAGATTCAGAATGTGTAATATTTGATGTTACGTATGTTCATATCTACCTTGATACTTTTTTCCCCACATGAGAACGTAAGAAATGTCTCAGTGGCTCAGCCCAGGGGTTCATCATGTGCAGAGCTCTGTCTCCAGTAGTGGCCATAGGAGATGCTGCTTGGATAAAGCATGTGAATCTGATCGCTTCTTGGTCCATTTATTTCCTCATACATGCACCGTGGCATCCTGAGGTGTTTTATGAGTGGTATTGTAGAGCACATGTTTTTCTTGCTCCATTTATTTTCTGTTTATGGAACTGTTGCCCGTGAATTAGCCTGTTCTTTGTTTTTTTAACCTCTTGACAATGTTTGCTCTACCAGCCTCCTGTGGCAACAAGTTCCAGAAGTCTGCTAACTACTGGACCATTTTCATTTCTAAAAAATGATCTTCTGTTACTGTCAGTGGGTGTTCCGTAGTTCCATTATTGCGGGGTTTGGAGAATAACAGTTCTCTAATTTGTTATCCACCACCCTGATGATTTTGCAGACTTTGATCCTCTCTGTCCTTAGTCATCTTCTCTCCAACCTGAAGAGACCAAGTATTTTTAGTCTTTTCTCAGAAGGTAGTTGTTCCATCCCTTTGATCCCCTTATGTGTCCTCTAATTTCAGTATTTCTTTTCTAGGTGTATTACCTTACATTTGTCTATGATGAAGCTCCTCTGCTACCTTTGCCCACTGTTTTGCAGGGCTCTTACAGAGTTCCTTGCTGTCAGCATAGCCTTGGATTTTCCAGAATGCTTAATATCATCTTCATATTTTGGGATTTAACTTTACAGTCCCCTTTACAGGTTTCATTGGTGAAAAAAGATATTAAATAAAGCTCATTCTAATATTGATTTGTGAAGAAACCCTCTACTAACTCTTCTTCATCACAAAAGGTGACTGCTGATCTCTGCCCTTTACCTGGTATCATTTAAAGAGCTTTCAGTCTGTGAGGCTTTCCTTCAATGACATAACAGCTTAGTTTTATTAATAATGTTTGACTTAGACTCTAGTTAAATACTTTCTGAAATTCTGAATGCATTATGTCCATTAGATTCTCTTTATCTCCCTGTTACTGACACTCTCATTGAAACCCAAAATTAGGCAGAATTTCTCTTTGTAGAAGCCATGCTGACTGTCTGAACTGGTGGTGTTTTATAATGTAGTCAGTAAGTACGTGTAAGACATAATATGTACAATAAGACTTTACCACCTCAACAGGAAAGGAAAATCAGACTAACTGATCTGCAGTTTCCAAGGCTTCTGCTAGAGCCCTTTTTTTTTGTTCATAAGGCTTGCCAATCCTATGGCTGTTGTTAATAATATGGTGAACACCCAGACCAATGTCTCTGTGGTTTCATGTTAGTGTTCCTTCAGATTTCTCAGCTTACTCTGTCCTGTTCTGGTGATCTGTTAACATCTGACTTACCTTCTTGATCTAATACTTCTTTTATGTTTACTGCAAATTCATCTAGCTCTTCTGACCTGTCTGCTGTAGACAATGTACTGAGTAGGGGAATCTACCCAACATCTTCAGCAGTAGAGAGTGGCACAAGGAATTCAGTAACCTTTTTTTCTAAGGCCCTTTTTTTCTATCCTGTTCATCATTAGGTCCCACTGATTGCATTTCTGGCTTCCTGTTGTATGTATGTAAAGATCTTTTACATCTGTCTGCTCAGGCATCCTTTGCAAGGTGCTCTTCAAATTCTTTTTTAGCCTTTCTAACTCACTCTTTAAGTTTGGCATGTCATAGGCTTTCCTGTTCTTATTTGAACAAGCTTTTCATTTTTTACATGCTCACCATTTTCCTATGACAGCCTCCTTTTCTGAAGAGCCACATAGGGACTACCTTTTTCCTTTTTGAAATGCAGCTCAGTGTTTACCTGGACAAGTATACATTTTTTTGAAGTGCTTCTAGGTAGCTCACTTGAAGTATGCATGCTTGAAGACTGCTTTTGTATAGCTTCTTTTAGGGTTCCACCAGATGGACTACATAAATGTCTCTTCATTCGTTGTTTTTATGCTACGTGACTTGATACTGCACTTTGCATAGAAAGCTGGTCTTCTGCCTGTACATCTTATTCCCATAGTCCTGTAACGTAGGTACCTCGCAACACCATGTATTATTAATTATCCTTCTACTGTGTCCATGAGTTGTCCATTACATCTGGATTATCATTTGATACCAAGAATTCTAGTTTCCCTAATTTCTTTTTAGATTTCTTGGCTTGATTTAGAAGCCCTTAAATTTTGCTCAATACAGTACATACTGGTTGAATGGAAATACAGGTGGTCTGATTTGTCGTCCCTGTTTTTTGCAGTATAGGTGTTTGTTTTCCATCTGTCCTTTTCAAATGCATGCTGAACATTAACTACATCCTCCTCATGGATTGTGTCAATTCAGACTAAGTGGTCCTCTGCATCTGTTGACCTTTCCATATAGTTAGTAGTTTTAAGTTCTCCTCTATAATGTAAATTCTGATTTCCAGCTACTGGTTCTGTTTTGATTAAGGAGTAACTTCTCCTTCTGTATGGTTTCCCCTTGGCCCTGAAGGTTTCCTTCTTGTCGTGTACCTATTTATACTACCCTTGCTATCTACAGCATCATCTTACCTACGCATGGATTTTCCATATGTCTGCTTGCGTCTTGGCCATTGCACAAGAAGCTGACAGTATTTTGGAGAATGCTATCATAGAGGTCCTGGACCTCAGACCTTTGAATAGCAAGCTGAATTCAACCTCCAGAAGGTCCTTCCTACAGCTGTCTTACATCAGTGTGTCCATGCATAGTTTATCCAAATGTCATAAATATTCGCACTTAAAGTAGTAGAATGCTTCAGGAAGTTACTAATTAGCGGAAGAGTGCCTGGCTGTAGGTAGCCACAGTAAAGAGAAGCGTGACCCAGATGAGTGTGCTTTTACTGCATTGTTAAAAAAGGATTAGATAATTACATGAGGTGACTTATAAGGAAAACAGTAATTCCATGCCTTCTGAATAAAATGTTGATTTAGTACTCCAAGACAAATGTTTTCTGCTTTAAAAAGAAAGAACAAATCAGTTTTTAAATGAAGCAGCATTATTTTTTCCTCCAAAAATAGTATTTTCTTTTATGTAGAAAGTATCCATGTTCATTTATGCTGTTGATGTAGTTATCGATACATGAGATACCACTAAAGGTAGTTGATAGTGAAGTGTCAAGATAAATGTGTGCAAAACAAATCCACTGTTTTCTCTATCTTTACCTCATGCAAATGTCTGGAGTATGAGCTATATCTTTATTGTTGGACAACACTGTTTTTATGAACTTAATATTTTCTTTTTGTAACAGAAATAGCTAGGCAAGCAGCACAAATAAAGCTACTGAGAAAACTCCAGAAGCAGGAACAAGCTCGAGCTGCCAAAGAAGCGAAAAAACAGCAAGGTAAGTATTCCTTGTGAAAGTTTGTGCAAGCTAGCACATTATTTTGAAACGTATTAATGAGAAGTTACCTGCCTCTTGTCATGTTATGATACTAATTTTTTGTTTGCTCTTGTTTGTTAGCTATTATGGCAGCTGAAGAAAAGCGAAAGCAAAAGGAGCAGATAAAGATAATGAAGCAGCAGGTAAACTTTATGTGATTGTTAAATAAGCTCTTTAAATTATGTTTTGAGTTATTGAATTAGGGGTATTTTAATTATTTAGTAAATTAAGTATGCTGATTACAAAGTAAATTTTTTAATCTAGTTTTAAAGAACACACAGTGTGTATTATTTAAAATTCTAAACTCTGTAGTTGTTGTCCATGTTGTCAGGACATCCCAATTTTGTCTGTGTTGATTTAAGCCACCCGACATAGGTAATTGCTTGCCAATATCAGTAAGAAATTAAGAAACTGCTACTACAGTACAGTGATGCAGTCTTCCTTTATTTAGTTCTGTGAAAACAAAGTGTTGCATCTGTTTATGTAAATACTGGAATAGTGTAATTAGCTTCTTCAGTGATTCTGGCTGGCTATCGGTGGTTTTAGGTTGTGCGTGAAGGGTTGTATCTCTGGTGGCCCAGAGAGGTTGTGGAGTCTCCCACCTTACAGATTTTCAACAGCTGCCTGGACACGGTCGTGGGTAGCTGCTCTTAGGTGACCCTTCTTGAGCAGGGGGGTTTGGACAAGGTGACCTCCAGAGGTCCCTTCCATCCTCAACCATTCTGAACTTTTGTAGATAGAAACAGCTTCAAAGTTTCCACTTCTGAAGGTAACCCATACTTGTTATAGAAAGGCAAATAATGCAGACTTTTTTTTTTTTTTTAAGAGCATTGGGCTTGTGTCCATTCACATCACCCTATGATTATAAAGTGGTCCTTACATTCTTAGGTGTGCAGGGAGCAAGAATTGCTTGATTGGCAAATACATCAAATCCAGACCTTGTTTATCAACACCATATTCCTTCTTGATCTATAAACTGATAAAATTTTCATGATTCCAGTGTGTAGAATACTTATTTTCTTCTCTGAGATACTTCTTTACTCTGATCTCTACTGAAAATTTTGTTCTGTATTAACTCTGGCCTTTGTGGAATTGAGAGAGTATAGTACACGCTCTAAACTTTTTTCCTTTTTTTTTTTTTGTAAAGTATAATGGGGGATAGTAGAGACTTAAGGTCCATGCTGTGAGCTTTGCATGTTGAAAATAAAAGTTCAACACTGTATAAACAAGGCCTCCGAATTAATTTGCTGGGTAAGGTGGTCTTATGCTGGACTTCCCAACAGCTTAAGGTGCTGGTAAGATTTGCCTGAAGTTTGTAAGACCTCATGTGGTCTTCCTGTATTGGAGCTCTATTCTTCAGGAAATTTTGTATGTCTTTTTGTTCTGTGATTGCTCCTTTTCTGTTAAATATTTTAGATTATCTTTTCTTAGGGGCTTGGTTTTGGTTTTAGTTATTTTTCAATGTAGTATAAACATCACTGTGTGTTCTCTAGAAAGTCAAATTTTAGAGTAGTCCATGTTCTAGAGTCTCAGACCAGCTCACAGGAAAACAATGGCTTCCATACAGATGGGCTTTACTCTCACTGTTGGGGAAACACCTGCTGTTTCCTCAATGGAACATTGATGCCCATTGATCCCCGATGGAACAACAATGCTCCCCAATGGAGCATTGAGCTCCATTTCAGGCTTCTGATTTAGGCTTCCCAGCTTGCAGGGCTTTTGCATGGTCTGGGTTTTGCTGTTAAAACTTTACAGCAAGTCCAACGGAATGTACTGCAATACTTCTCTTCATACTGGTCCATTCCTTGTCACTGTGGCTCAAGCAGCTTTTCTGAGATAATAAAACCTCAAATAATGTCCTAAGAAATCTTTAATATGAGCTTGGGTTATTACTATTTAACAGACAAAACCCATGCAGCACAGGAAATGTGAACTAATCCCAAAGTTTGCAATGATTGCATTTCTAAATCAATGTAATAAGACTTTATTCAGATTTTAGGAAGTAATTCCTGAAAAAGAATAAATTAGAATATGGTTACACAGCATCCATCTGGGGAGTGCTTAGCTTGATCATTTTGTTCTTACCATGATGAAACATGCTGAAGTGTGGTGTGCTGCCTGTGGCTGCTGTTTCGGTTACTTTTTTTGTTATTTCACTCTTCAGCATGTGTAAAATTCAGTCCCCTAAACTACATATTAAGGCATCCAAACTCATCGTCAATTACCTGAATGCTTTGAAAATCTTGAGAAACTGAAGTGTGTTTAACTGTGAATATATTAGTCACCCACATGCCACCTGGATATTACTGGCTGACAGAGTATGTGCACGGTACTTAGATTCTCCATGTTGCCCACGGTACCATAATGAACTGAAAAGCTGCTAGAACCACAGCAGAAAATAGTGGTTTGACAGAACCCCATATTTCTTATTCAGGGAGATCACATCAAAACATGTTTTTCATGTCATAGCTCCCATTTCCATTCATTCCTAAATAGCTCCACCATTGCCAGCTAGAATTTGAATGCTGCTAGCTTGCTTACATCGTTATGAATCTGGTCCCCTTAAAGCTGTTAAAAAAAACAAAAAACAAACCAAAACCCAAAACTATGACAACTTAAACATGAGCATCTATGCGTAACTAAGTATTGGTTCCTTCAGGGATATACCAGACATCTTCTAATGCTAGTAAAAATTCTAAACACACATTGTTATGTGGGAACAATTGACTACAATGGGTGTGAGACTTGATAACAAAAACTATATATGTATTAACTTGGTCATTTTTTAAAATGTAAAAGTAAACTTACTTTCTCAATATTGTTTTTTTAAAAAGAAATAACTTTCTTCCCCTTGTAGGAAAAAATTAAGCGAATCCAGCAAATCAGAATGGAGAAAGAACTTCGAGCTCAGCAAATTTTAGAGGTAAAAATAATGGCTTAAATAGAATTTTTGTGTTGCCATTTTAAAGAATGGTGTATTTTAATAGTCACACATGCAGTTAGGAATGTAACTAAATATAACAGCTCTAACAACCTGGACTTTCAAAGGCCAGCTCAAAAATGTGTCTTACAGATACCCTTTTTTTTTTTTTAAAAGAAAAATATTTTAACTGTGACCCAAATATTGCAAATGTTCACTTGAGTTCCCAACTTTCTACACAAATAGTCTTGTATTTGCTAAAGTTAACAGCATAACTATTCCTTTGGTAGAAAACAAGTTTCCAATAATAGGATGTTAAAGCAGTATCATGCTCTGCTCTGAATGAAGTGCAGTGGATTTGAAATACTAGGTTTGTATATATGCTGGAATATACTGGTATACTATACTAGTTTGCTAGTATACTAGCAAAGAAAGATTGCTAACTAGCAAGTCTCCATTAATGGAAAAATTAATGGTAATCTCTTTGCCATTTATATTTTACTGTTTCTGTGTATACTTATTTTCTTAGTTATAGTAGCCAGGTGAAGCAATTCTGAGTGGGACTTGAAATTCTGGCTTAATTTTTAAAAAGTAAATGAATTGTGAATTGATTGATGATGAAAGCTGCACTGGGGAAGAAATCTGTTGCAATGTACATGATATGTGATGAAGTTTTGAACTTTTAAAGGCACGTAACTTTATTTCTAGTCAGATTATTTTCAAGTTGTGATGGTGCTGTTGTGTGACCTGTTTTGCATGCACAGGCAAAAAAGAAAAAGAAGGAAGAAGCAGCAAATGCCAAATTATTGGAGGCCGAAAAACGAATAAAGGTTAGTTTAGAGGAGTTCCAAAAACAAGAACGGTGTTATTGTGCATAATATATGTTGATGTATAAAAGCAGTAAATTTGGAAGAATATTCATTGATAATGAAACTGTAAATAGAGATAGCATATGAATAATGTGTACATATGTTTATATAAATATATGAAGCCTACACAGAAGTTTGTGTATGTGTGACAACACACACACACACACATTCATACATAGACACATGAATATATAGAGAGACAGTAATTTTTTGTGTGCCATTACCATGAGTTTTGCTTACATGACGCTTGGTTTGCATAACTTAAAATGCTCGTGCAGTAAGACTATTCACAATATTCTTTTAAGCACGCTGTATCAAAAAACTTTGTTGCTTCTCAACAAGCGTAGTCTTTTCTAGGTTGTATGTATACAAGACTATGGAACTCTTTTACAAACGTTGGAAAATACAGTTTATATATGTACTTCTATTACTGCTTTGGCATTTTTGGTGTATTTTAACATGGAACTCCCAACTCAATAGACTTGCTGTCATGTATACTATGTATACTCGTCTGTGGTCAGTTTATGGGGGGCAGGGAAGTAAGAATTTAATTCAGATGTGCTGTTTCAGTGTGGCAAAAACATGCAACTTGGTGAGTAAATTTTGATAGATTTTTAAATAGATTTTTTTTCTCTTTTGTTTAAGGAAAAAGAGATGCGAAGGCAGCAAGCTGTTCTTCTGAAACACCAGGTTGGTATACGTTCAGTTGACCAAACAGACAGAATGCCAATTGTGAACTGCTACTTCTTAAGCTATATGGGGGGGGGAGGGGGGGGGAGGGGGAATCTTCAAAATATGCCCTTTTAAAATTTCTGGGTTTGATTCCTGCACAAATTTTCTTTCACCTTATGATTTGTTGCTTTGCTTTGGTATTGGGGTCTTTTGGGGGATTATAAAGTGGTTTTATGACTTTGTGATTTCTGTTTCATAATGTTGTGCCAACTCTTTCTACCAGGAGTTGGAGAGGCATAGACTAGATATGGTATGGGTATGTTTATTTTTGTACATCTAACACCGCATTGTGATTTGGTTGTGATATGGTTGTCATAGCAATGCATAAAATGTAGCACTGGCTGCTGTCATATTACATACTGCTGCATGGCTTTACAGCACAGTGCATTGCATACATCTGCTTGTCTTGTCTGTTAAGGGAAAAAAAAAGACGTCTTGAACATGTGTATAAATTGAACTTGGCAATAATTAAATGAGGTTTTTAACCAGAAGTCTGTTACTGATGTCCCAATAGAAATTGGACCACTGTATAAAATCAGGGATTAATTAATGCAAAATTAACAGTAGTCACTTGGATAATTTTTGCAAACCTTGTCCCATTCACTGGGAATGAATCCAGACATTTTAAATACAATTTGAATTAACCTATTTTAGAAATCAGAATGATGTCTTTCCTAAGTTTGTAGGGTACTGAGGAAATTAGCTTTCAGTCAGTGGTAAATACATAATGTTATAAGTATACAATGAAACACTAGAATGTAATCCTAGCCTCACTGAATTAGATGATAAAATTCCTATAGCCTTTACTGGGGCCAAGATTTACTCTACAGCTTTTAAGGCAAAAACCCCATACGTAATGCTCTAGAATAACAGCTCCTTAATGCATTTGAAGTTACTGACATAAGTTATTGAGGGATAGGCATCAGTGAATGCAAGTGTTGTTGCGTATGTATATGCGCCACCACTAGCTTGATTAAAACTGATCTAGAGCTGAGAAAATTAATCATATTAATTTGTTGCTTGGTTACAAAAATGTTAATATTTGCAATGTTTGAAAATGACCACTTTAACATTTTTGCGAATTGGCTGTTGAAGAAGTAAATTGCAAGTTCCGTAATAGCAGATGTAAGGTAACTGACCTGTTCCAGCCAACCATTATGCTTTTTGTTCTGCCAGCTTATGAAGGAGCATCACAACTGACCATAAGTAAATCTGTATGCTTCTGTTTTACACTGTCTCCATGTTCATTGCTTTACCTTTTTGCTTTTGATTGTTCTTGTATTTGCTTTCTAAACCTGAACTAAAACATGCACAGACTTGGCCATTCTTGTCCTATATTTAGTATTTACTGTGACTTGTCTATTAATGCTAAATTTGTTACTCAGCTTTTTTACTGATTTGAAAATGTGGATTAGTTTTGTTCTAATCTTACCTGCTTCAATAGGAACGAGAAAGGAGAAGACAACATATGATGCTTATGAAAGCCATGGAAGCACGTAAAAAAGCAGAAGTGAGTATTAACCTCTGAATGTTTGAAGTTTTCATGGTTTCATTCTGCAGCGATCTGTAGGAGAGCAGTGTCTTTGATGTACCTGTATGTATAATTTCATTTGTATACATGGCAGTGGCAGGACAAGAAGCAATAGGCACAAATTGAAATACAGGAAATTCTGTTTAAACTTAAGAAAAACTTTTTTACTTTGAGGGTGGTGGTTGAACACTGGCACAGATTGCCCTGGTAGGTTGTGGAGTTGCAACCTGCTGTAGCTGATGGGGGGGGGGGGGGGGGCACGATGGTGGGAACAGAACTGATGATCTCAAGAGGTCCCTTCCATCCTCAGTGATTCTGAGCAAGAAGCCAATAATTGCATAGTCACTTCAGAGTCCTTACTATTTCCTGGAAAGGAAGTTTTATTTTCTCGTTGTTCATGTGTATAAGAGTAAGGACTTCATCATACTGACTTGTCAGACTTGCTGGACAGGTTTTCCTCAATACTTATCCAGGGGTAAAAATACACATCTTATTCCAGTCCAGGCTTCTTAGAACTTGCAGATTTTGTAGATGATTCTAGATTTGGACCATGACGAAACCAAGCAAATAGGATTATTACGCCTTAGTAATTTTATTTTTTCTCCTTAAGTAGAAAGTACTGCTGCGCTACAGAAAATAGATGCTTCGTTTCTTGTTTTGTTTTACTAAAAATATGTCAGAAATTGTGAACCAAGAGATAGAGAAGCCTAAAGTCCTAAATGCATATGTGTCATTTTGTGTACAATCATTTTACTTTGTCCATCTCTGAATCTAGTTAGTTAACTTGTTTTCTTTTTTGAACACAGTGACATTAAGCTGATAACAAAAAGCTGGTTGATTTCACTTTCCAAAATTGCAGGCTTCTTTTGATGCTGATCATCTAAACATCTAGATTTTTTTGTTCTGTTTTCTTTCTGAAAATAAGACTATTTTCAAAATAGCTGCCCTTTCCTTATGATGAGTGCTTCTTATTCTGGTGACTGCTTTCATTTATGCAGATCTAGTATATCACAAAAGGACCTAATAACACCTGCTTATTATGAAGATTGATGCTAAAGATTAAATACACATTCTGTGCTACTAAATTGTGTGTTTGTTGGGCAACTGAATTAAACTATTCCTTTTAAAGTAATGCAAAGTACTGCAAAATGGAAATGTTTTTCTAGATACTTTACTTAGAGGGGGAAAAATATTCAAGAAACACTGGTAGTCCATATTGGCACAACCTAACCCAAAATCCATCAAAATATTTTCATTGAGTTGACTAATCAGGCCTTCAACTAGTTAAATTTTACTCTTAGCCATACTACCGCATGAAAGACACTGAAGTTTCCCTGCTCTTAAGCTAATGTAATAGTGTTTTTGTAATAGAACTTGTTCTTATAACCAGTTGCAAGGTCTCAATTTTATTAGAAGGCTGCAGAAGGAAATGAGGGAAAAGTCTTTAGCTTTGTCTTGAAAAGCAGTTGTAACCACATTGCTCATGTTCATGACTGAGTTAGCTTGAGAAAAAGCCTCTCTTACAGGAATAGCACATCCTGCTTGTTCAGGTTACACTGCAGTAAATTAAGTGTTACTAGCTAAAACAACTCAGACTTTTTTAGCTTCACTGGTTTGAAATAGTACAGTAGTTTATGTTGCATTATAGATGGTTAAAAAAATTATCTAAAAAAAGGACATGATGGAATAACATTGATGATAAAACCAGAGCTGTACAGTATGATTGATGAAACTTCTATTAGACCATGATAAACTAATTTACATCTTAATTAATCCTGAGGCTGGTTTCAGTTTCAACCCTGATGTTAAGGGGGTTAAATCTATGCTAAAAGTGGGACTATCAATGCTAAAACTTTTTTTATTTTATTTTTTATATCTATTTGTCTATATCCTGAGACTTTTTTTATCTCTGTATCCCGAGACTTTTATAAATTAAGATAGCTAAGAGATTGAAGTAAAATGGCCATCATTATAGCATCTAGTTGTCAAAGAAATTGTTAAAACTTTTCTCTTTAGATATGTTCGTAAATTTAAATGAAAATGACAGACCAAAACAAAAATGAAGTAATACTTCAGTGCAAGGAAGAATTTCAGGGTTAACTCTTAAGCTGACTAGGAAATTTGCCCTCCTAGATTTCTTGTTTGTAAACAGAGAGGGACTCGTGGGCGAAGTGGTGATTGGTGGCTGTCTTGGTCACAGTGACCACGAAGTAGTTGTGTTTCAAATCATCAACGATAGGAGAAAAACCACCAGCAAAACTTCGACCCTGGATATGGGGAGAGCAGACTTCGGGCTGCTGAAGGAGCTAGTTAGTAAGGCCCCCTGGGAATCTGGTTTTGAAGGTATTGGGTCCATGAATGCTGGTCACTTTTTAAGAGCCCTCTCTTAAGAGCTCAGGAGCAGACAATTCCAAAGTGTTGGAAGTCAAGCAAGCGAGGCAGAAGGCTGGCTTGGATGAGCAGGGATCTTCTAGAACTTAGACAGAAAAGGGAAGTGTATGGACATTGGAAGCAAGGACAGGTGACACGGGAGGACTACTGGGATTCTCTTCACCAGTGTAGGGAGAAAATTCGTGCGGCCAAAGCACGATTAGATTTCAAGCTGGCTAGTACTGTGAAAGATAACAAAAAGGTCTTTTTAAAATAAGTTAACAGCAAAAGGGGGATCAGAGATAACTTTGGTTTGTTACTTGATGAGGTCGGTCACCTCACAAATAGGGACATAGAAAAAGCAGAGACATTTAATGCCTTCTTTGCCTTTGTCTTTAACACCGATGATGGGCCCCAGGACCCCCAGAGCCCCGTGTTGGAAGACTGTGACTGGGGGGGTGATAAACTCCCAACCGACTCTGAACATGTTGGAGACTTGCTGCTCCAGCTGGATGCACATAAGGCCATGGGGCCTGGTGGGATTCATCCCAGGGTACTGAAAGAGCTGGCTGATGTTACTGCGGGACCTCTCTATGTTATTTTCCAATGGTCTTGGGAATCTGGAGAGGTCCCAGTTGACTGGAAGCTGACAAATGTCCCAATTTTCAAGAAGGGAAAGAAGGAAGACCCTGGTAATTACAGGCCTATCAGTCTCACTTCAGTGCCTGGTAAAATTATGGAGAAGGTTATTCTGGGAGTTATTGAAAAACACTTGAGAGACAATGCAGTCACTGGTCATAGCCAGCACGGGTTCATGAGGGGAAAGTGCTGCTTAACCAGCTCAATTTCCTTTTATGACAAGGTCACCCATGCAGTTGACCAAGGGAAGCCAGTAGATGTGTGTGGTTTTGGGTTTTTTTTATTTTATTTTAGCAAAGCTTTTGATATTGTCTCTCACAGTATCCTTCTGGACAACATGTCCAGCATACAGCTGGACAAGTGCATAATATGTTGGGTGAACACTTGGCTGACAGGTTGGGCTCAAAGAGTTTTAATAAATGGGGTCACATCAGGTTGGCAACCAGTCACCAGTGGGGTTCCCCAGGGCTCAATTTTAGGGCCAGTGCACTTTAATGTTTTTATAAATGATCTGCATACAGGAGTTGAATGTACATTAGGTAAGTTTGCCGATGATACTGAACTAGGAGGAGGTGTGGACTCCTTCGAGCGTAGAGAGGCCTTATGGAGAGATCTGGACGGACTAGAGAGCTGGGCAATCAACAACCATAGTAAATTTAACAAGAACAAGTGTGGAATTCTCCACCTGGGATGGGGTAGTCATGGTTATGTGTACCAATTGGGGGACGAGAGGCTGGAGATCAGCCCCATGGAAGAGATCTGGGGGTTTGGGTTGATGGCAAGTTGAATATGAGTCAACAGTGTGCCCTGGCAGCCAAAAGAGCCAACCATGTCCTGGGGTACATCAGGCACAACATCGCTAGCCAGTCGAGGGGGGTGATTGTCCCACTGTGCACTGCACTGGTGCGGCCCCACCTCGAGTACTGTATGCAGTTTTGGGCTCCTCAGTACAAGAAGGACATCAAACTATTAGAGTGTGTCCAGAGGAGGACGACCAAGATGGTGAAGGGTCTCGAGGGCAAGACTTAGGAGGAGCGGCTGAGGTCACTGGGTTTATTCATCTTGGAGAAGAGAAGGCTGAGGGGTGACCTCATCACAGTTTGCAACTTCCTCAAGGGGGGCAACAGAGGGGGGAGGTGCTGATCTCTCTCTGGTGACCAGCGATAGGACATAAGGAAATGGAATGAAGCTGCATCAGGGGAAGTTCAGATTGGTCATGAGGAAAAGTTTCTTCACCGGGAGGATGGTCAGTCGCTGGAACAGGCTCCCCATGGAAGTGGTCACGGCACCAAGCATGTCAGAGTCCAAGGAGCGTCTTGATGATGTTCTTAGTCATACGGTTTAGTTTTAGGTAGTCCCGCAAGGAGCGGGGAGTTGTACTCAATGATCCTTACGGGTCCTTTCCAACTCGAGATATTCTATGATTAATCTTTGTTAAAAAGTTAGATTAAGTTGTTTCTGATCTTCTTAGTAGTATCCCATAATACAAACTGGAAAGGAAAATAATGGCAGGTTTGTTGATAATATTTTCATAAACTAAGATCAGGAATCTGTTTCTGACTTACATCATTCTGTTAAGTAGTGACAGTTAAAATTGTGCAAATAAAGCTACTAAGAGCTGAATATTCTGAAGATGTTTTTTCCACAGCAGCCGTAAATAAGGGATAGATCTGATTTCAAAAAACCAGTATGTTCCATTTCAAAAACCGTGTTACCCTCTCCATGTTCTCCACATCCTTTTTGAGGTGGAGGCCTCAAAACTGGACACTCTTCCAGATATAGTCTCATCAGCACTGAGTAGAGGAAGATGATATCCTAAGCACCTGACCCACGGTTGGAAATCAGGATGCCAGGCTAAATGGTTGTATAGTCTGATCCAGTGCTGTAATTATATTCTTACTCTAAAAGAAATAGAACAGTAAATGTTTATTGCAGCCAATACAAGTAATCTCTAAATATATTCATGAAAGTTAACATGGTTAAGGTTTGCATTTTTAATTATAACTGCAAATTAATATGTTGCCGCTTAAATATCCATATGTACTTCTCTTGTTTTCTTCTGACATAGAATGTTTCTAGTTGTCAAAAACAAGTTGTAGGACATGCCAGTTGGCTTTGAGACCTTGACATAGGTTAAGACAGAAGGCAATGAACCATTTAAAAAAACAAGTCAAGGGAGTATTTTCCATGTTAAGATAAAGTTACTGATTTTGTGTGCTGCTTTAATGTATTGTGATTTTCCATACAAGATGTATGCTGAGAAGGGAGAAAGGGAGAAAAACATGAATAAGCAGCGTGCCCCTTATGAAATCATCACAGATACGAGGGTTTGCATTCTCAACACAGAGGATGCTTACACAGCCACAAAGCAGCAGTTGGGCAGATGGGTAGTTCTGTACGTGACTGCTTTTTTTCTGCCAGTGTAAGATTGCTGGTCCAAACATGTTCTTTCTGTCCAACTCCGAACTCTGTCTTGCCTAAAATCCACTAAAGACTGTAGTAGTAGAGGTCGCTATCAACTGCTCTGTGCAGTCGTAGTGTTTAGCCACAGTTATCACCAGTGGTCTAGTAATACTCAGTATAGAATCGAAAGAATAAAAAGTCATGGGGCCTGATAGAACTATACAGCAAAGTCAGCAGTTAATGCCGTTCTACAAATGCAGCCGAGTCCTGACTGACAGTTATAGCCCATACTCTCATTTATGCGAAATTTGGTAGTAGTAAACTGAAGAGACTAGAGTGACCTCTTAAACTGACAGAATAATGTGGAGTGATTCTGAATAATATGAATCAGCTTAGCTTGGGTCTTTAGCCCTTCTGTGTCCACAGGTGAAAAGCGCGTGTAGTGTCTTCACCTTTATATTGTATCAGGTTCTTAGGTTGTGACAAACACACACACACACACGTGTGTTTGCATGTATGCACGCAGTTCTGTGATCTAAAGAGGTAGCATTGATATATGGCAGATTCTATACCTGGTTTCTTACTCAATATTTTGCATTCGATATCAGTTGCCCAGAGGCATGTAATGAATTGTGTAGGCAGGCCAGCATATCAAAGCTGGGCATGTGGTGGCAGAACCCTTGGAGTCAGGGATGGGAAAGGCAATGTGAGCTCCAAATTCAGAGTCAGTCTTAGCAGGTTAGAGAGATCTAGTTAGTATAGTATTCTGTGTGACATCAGTGTAGAGGGTGTTGGAAGAGAAAAATAATAGATGTTTGCCTTCTCACTTGATTATCCCTGTGTTCTTGTTATACAGAATAAGGTATTAATGACTGTTCAATTTTCAGATTGCATGCTAAGTTCATGGTAATTCAAGGCCAGAATCTGTGTGTGTTGAAAAGATTGGTTGTGTTTTATAAGCTATTCATATCCAGTTTATGTATTATGGGAATTTTTAAACCATGGGTTGTCCAGAGAGGTCTTCCCAACTGCTGCTTGCTTGAGTGGTCTCTGCTTCAGCAGATGCATATTGATGATACTAGCGTGTAAGTGGGGCCTTTAAAATCGGGTGCCTTGCATGTATGTCAGTTCTTTACCACATTTTCACTCAGTCATCTTTCTGAAATGGTACTCCAAAGAATCTTTCAGTGTAAACGTACTCAATACCCATTTCCATGTGGACAGGAGAGAAAAATGTGAATCTTAGATTTGCTTACAAATTCGATGATTTTGTTCTATTTCTGTAGTTTCCCCCTTCCCTTTATTTGAATGCAGGTTCCTTAATTGCTGTGGTAATTATTAAGATTACATAAGTAGTGCTTCTCAAATTCTTAGATTGTTCCATTGTAAGTATAATATGTGGGGTTTATTTTCTGCCCTTTTAATTCTATTTAAGGAAAAAGAGCGGTTAAAGCAAGAGAAACGTGATGAAAAAAGATTAAATAAAGAACGTAAACTGGAACAGCGACGATTGGAATTAGAAATGGCAAAGGAGCTAAAGAAGCCTAATGAAGATATGTGCTTAGCAGACCAGAAGGTAATCATAATAATGTAAACTTATTTTCTTGCCTCGTTTCTGTATTTTGCCATTGTGACAATAACGTTTTTTTTCTTGCAGGCACTCCCAAAGCATTCAAGTTTTGGTCTAGATAATTAGATAACTATCTGAAATATATACAAATACAAGATACTACAAACACTAAAGTAGCATATGTTTAGTTAATTAAAAGCATTTTGTTTAAAAGTCGCCTGCTTCCCAAAAAGCACTTGCATGATTGCTTCAAAAAAAGTTGATTACTCTGAGTTATTTTTACAGCAGGAATATGCTTTGTGTCTCAGTACATGGGCACTAGATAGAGCTTTTCTCATATGTGCAACTATTCTAAGCTGTTACTCAAAAAAATTACTCTCCCAGTCTTCTGTGTTCTTAGTTCTTGTCTGTCAGGACTTGACATACCTCAGGTTCAAGCCCTCTCTGTTCCAGAGAATTCCCCTCCCTGTGTGTCCCATATATTTTTATACCACCTTCTATAGTATTTTGGCTCAGAATAGAGCCTGAGAGCGTCTTCTGGCCAAAAAGTAAGTATTTATTAATCTCTTGCCTCCTATAACATGTGAGAAGGTAAATGTGCTTCAGCTTTCAATTAAATTTACTGGATGGGTTATGGGGGGGCAGCTTCTCTATAGCCTTTACCTTCTAGCATTGTCATGCTGTAGGTCATATGGTCAATTTCCCTAGCTAGTATCAAAAAAGTTTTCTTTTGAAGTATACTACTGAATCTTTCATTGCTTTTCTTTACTTTTCAGCCTTTGCCAGAGTTGCCTCGCATCCCAGGCCTTGTTCTTGATGGAAGCACGTTTTCAGATTGTCTCATGGTAGTGCAGTTCCTGCGTAACTTTGGTAAAGTTCTTGGCTTTGATGTGAATGTGGATGTCCCTTCCCTGAGCGTTCTTCAAGAGGGTTTGCTAAACATAGGGGACAGCATGGGAGAAGTACAAGACTTGCTTGTAAAGCTTGTCTCTGCAGCTGTTTGTGATCCAGGACTTGTTACAGGATACAAGGTAAAAAAGAAAAAAAAAAGGAAAAAAAAAAATCCATAGTAAACACCCTGTATTTATGAATGCATTCTTCATAAGGCGTCTTTGACACAACCCTGATTTGGATTTCCATTCTCTTTCCTAATTCTTCTCTTTGGTGTCACTGTTCTAATGTTACTCAAAGACTTTCTGTGCCCTGTCAGCTTTCCCATTTTCCAGAAGTGGTATATTTCTGGGCATTTTCTCTACCCTCCCCCATTTTTATTTGGACCTCTTGTAAGGCACTATCACATCTGTGTCTCCATCTTTTAACTCCCCCTTCCCCCCTCCCCCTTTCATTCTTACCCTCATGTTATACTCTCAGTGAATCTTGCCATTTCTTTCTCCAAAGTCCACTCTCTACATCACTTCATCAAAACTGATTCATTCATGATTCTCTTTCTTATTATCCTTCTTTTTCAAGCCAACATAGCTCTTTTCTACTCTAGAACTCTACATAACATGATTGTACAAAACAGTATTCATCAAATTCCAGTTGGACCATGTCTCTTTTCATTTAACCTATTTCATTAATATTACCTCTGTTCTTAAAAACTTGGAGGTGAAGACATTCTAATTTGTTAATCTATTCAAGATTTACATTTGAATAGTTTTAAAGAAAAATCCTGATTAAAGTCCTTATGTAAAAATGCAAACAAACCCACCTCACTGTTTTATAAACAATAATATAGCCTGCAGAGGAAAATAATAATTTTAAATGTGATTGTTTGAAATATCTTTATTCTTTTTAGGCTAAAACTATTCTTGGGGAACACTTACTAAATGTTGGTATCAATCGAGATAATGTGTCTGAGATTCTGCAGATATTCATGGAGGCTCACTGTGGGCAAACTGAGCTGACAGAGAGCTTGAAGACAAAAGCTTTTCAGGCACATACTCCAGCTCAGAAAGCATCAGTACTTGCTTTTCTTGTCAATGAGTTAGCGTGCAGCAAAAGTGTAGTAAGGTAAGATTTTTTCCCAAACTGGTCTGTAAAAATAAAATTACAAAAATGTTATAGTTTAGAAATACCGTATGCGCTGTGTTCTGTTGCAGGAGGATTCTTGATGTTTTTATAATGAAAGCTGAAATTTGCTATGTTACTGCTTCTTACCTTTATGTACTTCTGATATGATGGAAGAGTAGAACTTTTCCATGTTTGGTCTGTAAGTTTGTTCTCAAAGCTTGCACCAAAATTTCTCCAGCTATTTTCGGAGTAAAAGATGAGGTTGATTACAAAGAAATTTGCTAGGTATTCTAGGGAACAATTTAGAAGAGCTGTATAAGGCTTCTGCAGTACTCTGTTCTTCTTTTTTTCCTTTTGTTTTTTTAAGACCTCTTTTGTCCAAATACTTTAACTAGAGTTATAAGCTGATGTGGCAAGCCTGATTTATCATGGTGGTAATTCAAGAAAGTGAGTACTTCATTTGTGGTCAGTAATGTATAGCATTTCATAATTTTAAAAAATCAACCCTATGTTAAACAACATTTTAAAACCCAACAACGTGCAATAAAAACTTAGGAAATGCCAGTCTTTGGGATACCTGTACCTCCGCGTACTTACTTACTGTGGTAAAGTCTTTTATCACCTAGTTGAGCGCTGTTTTGTTTCCTGGTGAATTCTGCTGCTTTTAGTGTACTGTGCTGCAAAAGTGAATCAGGGTTGTGTAAGTCACGAATCAAAGGGATGCTTCGTGTTTTCCAAAGTTGAAAAATAGCAGAAGCGGGCAGTACAAGTGCTGTGCGTGTACTGTGCAAGAGAGTTCCTGTGTATTAATCAAATTCATCATAGTAAGGAACTGTTTCTTACTGCAGATGACCAACTGTTAAGTCGGATTTGTAGAAATGGTCATTCAGAACTTTGAGTTTCTATATTTTCATCATAGACATGAAATCAGAAACAACTATAACCTGCTAAATTGTTGAGGCTGGGATGTCTCAGAAGTGGGCTCGCAGATGGTCACTATACTGAAGCACTTTTTTTTTCGTTACTCAATTTCTGCAGTGACAAGTGAACATTAGTTTGTAGATCACATGGATCCTAGTTAGAATGCCATAGATGTACCACTGATAACTTTGTTTTCAGCGCAGGGCTAGATGCTTTGTGGCAAATATATCTGGTGGCCTGACATTGAATTAGAACTATGGAAAGAAATGTAAAATTCTTTGAATGACATGCTTCTTACGGAATGAAAGCTTACTTGATACTGTAAATAAAGACTGCCTGACATAGGTACAGCAGTACGCTACATTGGCATTCCTAGTATTGGAATTTCCTAGCTTTAAAATTATTTATTTTGCATTTTAAACATTTCTCCAAGATAATTCTTTGAGACAAAGTGTCTGTACATAAATGTCTGTCAGAAAAAGATATGCAAGTTCACAGTTAATGGATTATTTTGTCTTTGACAGTGAAATTGATAAAAACATTGATTATATGTCAAACTTAAGGAGAGATAAGTGGATGGTTGAAGGCAAACTTCGGAAGTAAGTTTCATTTCCTTAAATATTACAATATATTGCTTTTTTGCATTTGCTCAGATATGCTGCTATATAGGCAATTGGTTCTAAGGACAAAATTAGCTGATGCAATTTCAGGTTTACTAAGAAGTTAGTAACTGAACTGCTTGATTAAGATGGATGTGGATTTAGAATGGCGCAGCACCAGTCTCTTACAATCTATTAAAGATGCATTATATTCAGAGGGTTAGTGTCCCTCAAAATTGGAGCAAAGTCAAGTCCATTTTGTATTCTTTGGAAGAAAGTAAAAACTTTTTTATTGGAATGTTGCAGGAGCTGTCAAATTGCTATTGACATCAAAGTTTATTTGGACCTACCATAATTACCAGTGTTCATTCTGAAAGGCGTTTTAAGAAGACCCATGATTTTCATGCAACAATTACCAATCGAATTTTGCTAATTTATATTATGTTATCTTAGTATTTCCCATCTGTCAGTGTTGCGTTGTTCCCTATAGCTAGGGATCATATGTAGAATGCAAACTTGGAGATATTTTTTATATTTTTACTTAAGGTAAAATCGGAACTTTTTAAGGGTTGTCAGTTTCATATCCACTGTTCTCCCATTCTACAAGACAAAATTCCATACAGCAAGCATAACGGCTCCAACTACCAGGAAGCTAGAAGGCATAAAGTTCATGAATCACAGGGGGTAAAAATACATAGCCAGACTCTACTTTTTTTTCTTAGTCATCTTTACCTCTTACTAGGAACGGTGAATCCTTTCTTAGTCCTTGCTTTAGGTACTTGTGTTTCTAATCTTATGTCTCCCTTTTTTCCTTTTAATGTATCTCAGAAGGAAGAAGGAAAGAAGTAAAGAAGAAGGACAAGAGGGAGGTAGAGGAAAAAATTAGACCAATAAAAAGAAATTCTCTACTAATACTGCAGATCCCAGTCTGCACAGGGTTTATATTTTATCTTTTAGGACAATCCAGATACCTTTGCCTGTCTTCATCTGTATCCCTTCTATGGGATATAGTTTAAAAAGTGTTTCTGAAGTTCTGATGTAGCCAACTGTCCATTAGTGGAATGGGACCCTTACCTGTCCTTGTCTCCTTAGGGACTGCTTAGTCTTTCTCTCCCTCCATCAAACTGTAAGTACTTGTAGATGTAGGATCCTCCCTTTTCCTCATGATCTCTCTTTTCTTCCATTTCAAATAGTGGGCATAATACCCTGAAGTCCCAAGCCTCTCTTCTCTTCTACAATCATTTCTCCATTACTTGTGTTTTCCCCTCATGTGTGGATTTCAGGTTCCAGTAGTGCTGTCCCTGTTTGTGAGCGTAAGTATCACGGGAGTGCTTAGAAACGTTCTTCTGCTTCTTTGAATTCACTGGACTTGATTCATCTCTCTCACCTTTGGTTCAAAATCTTTGGATTTTCCACTGTTTTTCTGATGAACTCGAAGAAGCTTTTTAGAAGAGCCTTCTTTGATCAATTTTAAACAATGTTTTCTTCTTTATTACGTCAGTTGGTGTTTTTCATAAACTCTTAGAACTGTTCTGGGGCTTCTCTGAAAAGAAATCTGTCCATTTCAGTCTTCTGTTTGGTCCTTTTTTCTGCTTCCAGACTTCATTCTTACGCATGTTATCTTCCCCATCCATTTCAAAGCTCAGTCTATTTTTTAAGCATCCCAGTCCCAAACGGTTTTGCATAGGAATATCTGGTTTCTTTACTACTTGCCATGTGATCAATGGATGTGTACTCTTTTTGTATGCATACAGACCTTTTACATGACCCTCCACACAAGCCTGTCATGCGTGGAAAGTGTATAGTGGTAGAATAATGGATGCTGAGGAATGGGTTTATTTCATCTCGGCCTGGTTTGCCAGTGTTTGTTGTGGTAAATTTTCATACCACTATGTCCAGACTATCTTGAAGTATATCCAAGTGGGATGAGAAAAGATTCTACCTGTATCAGATGTTTTCACTAAGTGATTTTTTTGTGCTTACGTTCTCACTTTTTATGAGATTAGCTCTTCAACTGGATATTGGGGGCGGGGGGGAGGAGGGCAAAAAAAAAAACCCAAAAACACCTGTGTTTGTAAGATACAAAAAAGCAACATTAAAATCCCAGGGTGGAAAAAGGAATCATTGTATAAAAACCTACGGGGATGCGCTCTTCCCCCCCCCCCCCCCCCCCTTAAGGATATTGAACAAAATTCCTTGACAACTATAATATATATGGTTGGAAACTAAATTCTGAGCTGCCTGCCTGTTTCTGCTGGGCTGATGGTCAGTAAGAGGTTGCATCTAATTCCTTCTCTATCACATTTAGATGTGAATCTTGATACTAATCACCATTTTTGTAAAGGCACCTGTCTCATACAATCAATTCATCTTTCTTTGTGCTTTCTGTATCACAACTATAGTCAGAAGACTGTCTCACCTGAGATGATTCAGCTATTTTTTAACTAGATATTCATAATCTCAGTGTCTCTTTTTCCATTACATGTCTTCTCCTTGGCATCTCTTTTGTAGCTTGATCAATACAAAAGGGAATAAAAATGAAATATAGCTACTTGAAGGATTAGGTAATACCTGTTTCTTTACAAGACTTGAAATACTGCAGAACAAGGTTTTTCACTGCAACAATGTTCTTTTTAACATGCCAGTGTTATGGCATACTCCCTATAAGTTAATTTCTTCCCAATGAGGCCATCTCAACTGTAAATGATGATGGTATATCAAAAGCAGTGTTACATGAGGGGAGAAATTACACCCTGAGTTTGGGTAGGATGTGGTAATGCTGATTTGGGAAACTTTCATTTTTTGAGAGCCATGCTGAAGTATATTAAAAGTGCATTAGAAGTGCGATGTTTAGGATTTCTTTGCCTTGCTACTACTTAATATTTATGTGCAGTAATTATGAGGAGGGCATGAAAATTAAGTCAAAAGGTGAATTTTCCTTCTGTGATCTAGTAAACATTAGAGATTAGATGAGAGCAGGCTTAAGTCACACATCTGATTATCTGATGGGCCACCCACTCTTTTTATAGGCCAATAGACTTTATAATTCTCTCAACAGTTGCAGATGTCGTTTTGGTATATACCTGAAAGTGAGAAAGATGAAAGTTTTCTGAGTGAAGGTTTTCTTCTCTCAGTGAGCCATATGTCTAGGTAGCAGCAGGAAAATTATTCTACCTCTTGAAATACCTGAACATTTTTTTAAGTTATGCTCTCTCTCTTTAAGTTTCTGCCACTACGCTACTTCGGATACAGACTGCTGCCTTCTTATGGTGCTATTAAAAGAGAGCATCTTTGATTCATTTCCATCCTTATAATTTGTAGTGTCATGCAGGCTTCCTTTAGTGCTTGACAGCATTACATCTCTATTTCTGCTTTCAGCAAAAGCAGCCTTTTTTGCTTCTTCTCATTTCTTTTAGGTATGTGAAAGAGGTGTTTGCTGGTTGTTGAACTTCCACCTGCCAGCTTTACTACTGAATTGTCTTCAAGATTATTTTAGTCTAATTTGTCTCTAAAATTGTCCAGTCATGCAGCAGTTAATCCAATCATCGAGTAGTGGCTTTGTTTGATAGTTAATTCCTGTGTATAGGCAGGAATTTCCAGTCCAGATGAAGAAGATTTGATGGTTTGAAGTTATCCTCGTAAAAAGGAAATTTTTTTTCTAAAAAACTTAACTTAGTGGAAGCCTGAGTAGTATTGATACTCAGTGAGACTAAGGCTTTTTGCACCAGACCTGAAAATGTTACTTGCTTCCAAATTCACTGGAAGGCTTGAGAATTTTTTTTTATCAAAATATACTTTAAATTGCTGAAATAGCTAAAAATCCATTTGTATTGGGGGAAAAAAGAAGTGTAAAACTTTCTAAATTCTCCAGTGGATTAACCACTGCATTAAAAGAAAAAACACCCCCCACACACACCCCCCACAAAGAAACCAAATCCCAACTTTTTTCAAGCAAACAGAATTCCCCTTGATGATTTCTTGCTAACGGTCTTTTTAAAAAGTGCTGCTACTAATTGAGCAGTGACAGCTTCGTTTAAATCTGTGCTGTTGAGTACTGGCTTTGTTTATCAGCATTTTAGAAGGCTGATGCATTTGTCAGTATGCCCAGAAGCCAGTACTTCTACAACACTTATCATACTTGTAGCCACTTGCTGTATGGAATATTGTTTTGTAGGATGGGAAGAGAGAGAAGTACGACAAGGAAAAATTACGTACTGGTAATTGTGTTTGTCGTTACCGTTCTACTTTTCCCATCCTACCTTCTTCCAATCATCTCTTACAAAAATCTTTGTCTTTTCTACACATGTTTATGAATCTCTTCTAAGTCAGTTGCATTTTTGGTCTGCATTATAAGTGACTGGTTAGGCCTGGCTATTTATACCTCCTGTGATTCAGCATGTTTGCCTGATAGCTCCCTGATAGGTGGAACTATAATTTCTGCTGTGTGGAATCTTGTCTTATAGGGTTTTTATAGAAGAAGAAGGTCTACTACAACCATAATTACTGGTATGTAAGTTTCCCTTTTCTTTCATAAAAGGAAAAATGAGAGTTTGAGTAATCTCCTAGTAGTTTAGGTAGCTAAGATTTCTCAGAAGAGAAAGTATATCCTAGAATAAAAAGATCAGCCAAAGGACTAAAGTCAAATAATACATAATAAATTAAAAATGCATAAAAATCTGAAATGAAAAAAAAAAAAAAAAAACCACCAACCTTGCTGTTGCCATGCAAATGTAAATAATGTCATACTTCCAACTGAGGATTTTTGCGGCCCCCCCCCCCCCCCCCCCCCCCCCCGTATTTTATGATCATATTCTTAAATGCATAAAACAAAAGATAAAGAAATTGAAATGGTTCTTTCTTCTAATTGTCTTTCCTGACTTTTCAAAATCACACTTGTGTTTCATTTCTTCTAAACAGTTACGCAATAAAATTCACCTGGGAGAAACAGAAATTCTATTCAGAATTGAGTAAGAGGCTTAAGGGGTTTTTACAACCTGAATTTTTCTTGTTGACTAATGGCAATAAATATTGAGAAAATACAATGTCATATTAGAACAGAAGAGCTAATTTGAATCTAAAACGTGTGATTTGCTTTCAATCACATAGGAAAAAAGGTATGTTTATGCTACAGACATAGTCCATCATTTCACCCCTTGTCATGTGTTTCAAGGCTTAGAATCATTCATGCCAAGAAAACTGGCAAAAGAGATGCTACAGGAGGTGGTGACGTAGGAGAGGAACAGCACTCTTTGGAAACACCAACACCAGGCCGCAAACGCAGACGAAAGGGGGGGGACAGTGATTACGATGATGACGATGATGACGACAGTGATGATCAGGCAGATGAGGATGATGAAGATGAAGAGGATAAAGAAGATAAAAAAGGAAAGAAGGCAGAAGTTTGTGAGGATGAGGTGGGGGGATTTTAAGTATAGTGAAACTTAATCAACTAATAAGTTAAAACTTGTTTTCCTTCTGTTTCTCTGCAATATGGCACTGCTTCCCCAAAATCTCACAATAAAAAGGAAGAATAACTTACCTCCAATATTTTTAAATTTTTGGAATAAGTTTATTTTCTGGGCTATTTTTTTCTTTTTTTGATAGCTATTATAGTATTGGTTGGTGGGGGTTTCTTTTGTTTGGTTTGGGTTGTGGGTGGTTGTTTTTTTTTTTCCTTCCCTGCTTACTTGTTTTGACTTAGTCTTAATTTCTCTGAAATTCTGAAAGATCGTACCAGATCCAGAGAACTGCAGCTTTGTTAGCAAATGAGCATAACTGTAGTTTTCTCTTGGAGGAGAATAAAGGACATTTATTAGTTAACTTTACACTTCTTTATTATTTTAAAATTAACATCATCTATTATAAAGCTTGCCTGTGATTTTCTTGTGTATTTTTTTCATAACTTTTCTAGGGTAGTCACTGCCCGACTGTATTTGATTGCAAGATGATAAATTTTACTAGTCAATATCAGATAAGGTACAGGAAGGATCACTGAAACATTTTTAGCTTGTTGAGCTGAATTGTAGCTACAATAGTCAAAAGATTTTTTTACTAGAAGTGCCACAGGCCTGTAAGATTCACTGTAGAACTCTAGAATTCTCTACTGGATGAAACCTGATAAAAGAGACAAGCAATACCAAATACTATATTTTAGCCATCTGGGTGTTGCACTGTTTGCCAGAAAATGATCCATTTATGCAAGGTTATCGAAGCTCAAAGTAAGGTTTTATGGGTGCTGTGGATATGGCCGCTTGAACAACGCATGTATACAACATGATACGTGAACTCAAATCTTTGCAAACACTCTTCATTAGAAACCCAACTAGTTTCTAAGGTAGGCGCAGCCCTTTGTGCTATTACTCTGGATTTATTTCAAATACTATAATATGTATGAATTTAAGAGAATACCTTAGAGGCATAGGATGAAGTTCTTGGAAATTAATACTTCAGAATTAAAAATAAGTAATATTTAGATATCTAATCTCACATCCGTCCCTTAATCTTTTTCCCTTTAGTACAATTTCCTATTTTGGTGCACTGGACATTTCATAGACAAAAGTCCTGTAACTCCTGTAGAGAGATTAGTTTTCTGATACAACAGAAGTTCCATTGCATTCGTGCTATATGTGGTATTTCAGAAGGCTTCACTCTGGTACACTTTTACAGAGCCAAGAAATACAAGACCAGTATCTTACGGTGCAGGTGATTGGGAGCTCCTAGGATTTTGGTTGGATTCTTTGGAAACTTACTGTTATCCCCCAAAGACTTTCTTGAACTAAATTAAAACTCACTTTATGGAAATGACTCTCATTTTTAAACTGTGTCAAGAAGAAGGGAACCATAGACTTAATCATGGGTGCATTCCTCTTCAAAAATCAGCAAGATTAATACTGAAACTTTTATAGCAGACTTGTCATTTAAAGTGGCTCTACAGTTTCTTGTAGGCATTGAAATAAAATGCAAGTGTGCACTGACCAAAGACTGATTGATAAGATTTTGACAGATTCCATTATATCATGCATGAAAAACACTTAGAAATGAATTTGAATATCTAAAAAGCTTCATAGAAACTAAGATTAAATTCTATAGTCCTAAGTGTTCATGTACAAACTGAATTATTTGTTCCAGTAAAAGAATGTTTTCAGTGAACATTTGGCCACGAGCTTTCTCCTTCGTATGCCTCTGGGATGGTTTGGAAAGATTCAAGCTATATCTTTTTCCAGTTACGTTGTTCCTAGTCAAATATATTGAACAAGCACAAAATTTGAACTTTTTTTACCCTTAAAATTTACCTCTCATTTTCTCTTACATCTTTTTACTGTAATATTAGTAAGACATGGTAGTATGATTTTATCCTGAAATAAATTTGGCGTGACAGTATATTTGGTGATTATAGGATGATGGGGACCAGACAGCAAGTGTTGAAGAACTAGAGAAGCAGATTGAAAAACTGACAAAGGTGAGAGGTCATTTGTCTTTGTTATATTACAGATTTGATCACTGGATGTCATGAGTTAGAATGTTAACCATCATTTTCAATGCTCCAGCTTAATATAAATTGAAATAAGGTTGTTTCATGAAAATATGAATGATACTACTGTTCATGACACCTGAATTGTGAGTTTAGTCTAGCGGCACTAGGTGGATATGACTCAAAAGACAGTTAGAAAGCTGTTGATGGTATAGTCACACATCTTAGAATAAAAAGTAGTATAATTTTTGTCCAGACCTAATTGATGTACTTCTGTTTGTTGATCTTAAAAAGCGATGATAAATTTTGCATACGAGAAGCAATGAATTTTCCATTATACAAATGATTGCAGTTCTCATTCCCTCCTACAGTTGTCTAATTTCTGCAGCTGTGTTCCAAGCCAATACAGAGGGCTGTCTTTGCTTCAGATTTTGAAACAATGGAATAGGAAGAGAAACGTAAATGAGAAAGATAGAATGCGGTAGACAGGGTACTCATGGCCCATGTTTTTATTCTTCGTATTAGAAAATTCATCATTTAGGACTTTGTCTCTTGATTTCTCTCATGTTCCAAATTGCAATAAATTAGCAGTCCAGAATTACACCTGACTTCCAGCAGTGTCAACTTAGCAGAGCAAGAATTGAATAAACGAATTGAAATTCTTGTTGGCCCCCCTCAGAGAACTGTTTGAATACAGAATTTATTTTCAGACATTATTGTTCTCATTCTTTTATGAACCACTTAAAATATCTCATTAGTTTCCCATCAGGAGCTGCAGTATCAGCTGTCTTCAGTGCTCTGTTTACCATTTGCTGTTATTGAATAGTTCATAGGATTTCAGCTGTTCCTGTGCAATGAAATCTTTGATCCTATTGTTCTCTGAGAGCCAGTGTTAAAAACACAGGACCTGCCATCGCAAAATGTGTTTTTAAAGGAAGACTGATAAACGTAAGCTGAAACAGGAAGTGATTGAATTGATTTTTTTTAAAGGGAGCTCTGTAAGTAAAATCATCAAGGCAGCAGGTGTGAGTAGAATATCACATAACACACACATAGAATCTCTAAGAGAGCCTCCTCATGTGACCCTTCAACTTTGTTCAGTCTGGCAGCCAGGAGATGTTTTCTGTTAGAACGAATTTTTGCCCCCTATTGAATTACAGTGCTTTCCCTTTTTTAAAACAGCAACAAAGCCAGTACAGAAAGAAGTTATTTGAAGCTTCACACTGTTTGCGTTCAATGATGTTTGGTCAAGATCGTTACAGGCGCCGATACTGGATTCTGCCCCAATGTGGTGGTATTTTTGTAGAAGGCATGGAAAGTGGTGAAGGTAAGAAACATAAAGGAATAATGTCACACCAAGACATACTATGCCAGGGCATACTGCCCACCTCTGTAGGCGATGATTTTGTGCAGCAAGGTCTTTAGGCTTCACCTTCAACCAGATACTAAATAGGCTGCTGTCAGTAGACCTTTCTATTCATATGGTGCTCTCTGATACTCTCTTTCTGATTATGAAATACCAGTTAATATCTTTCAAAATGAGGATTAATATTTCGGAAGTTTTCAGTTGTTATAGTTCTATATGTTATGCTTTTCATATTTATCTATGTGGGATATTTTTTGGCTCTTTCTGAACTTTCACATTTCCCTGTGGCAGTGACCTCTGCATATGAAAACTAGGATGACGACCATAGAATGCAAAAAAAATTATTCTCATCTTCAGTTGTTATATTTTGTGCAAATACAGAGACTGTTCTGTGCTTTAAGATTTGATATATGTCTGCAAAAATACGAAGATTATTTTCACACAGTGAAGTATTGTGTTTTCTAATTGACAATATGATTTAGTCTCTGTATTTTACCAACTGATCTTTCTTCCAATCCAGCAAACGCGGAAGTTATTTTTGCTAAAATTAAATTGTAATTTTGTGGTTGTGACAGTTGTATACTAACTGTGATTGAATTTTTCATGCACTTTAAATTGGATAGATGCAGAAAATATGTATTAATCTGAACTTTTTGTGGATATTAGAATTTTTAAACATAGGCCTTCATTTTGGTCACAGAAAAATCCTTTCTAATTCTGATATAGATGAAGCAAAACCCCATTACTCTCACAGTTTCCCCCCCCAAATAACCAAAAAAATAATCTCTGATATGCATCAGAATTGCATGATCTCATGAGAATTGCATCATTCTAGAGAGCTATGTAATTAAAATAACTAACATTACAGCATGGTATGAAATCTGAGGCCTGTTTTGTCCCAAAAAAGAAGCCATAGAACTTTTCCTAAATCTAATCTTGATCTTCAAGTTACCTTTCTAAAATGGGTAACATTAAAAATAATTTTTCTGTGTATCCTATTCTGCATTACTTTATGCTGTGTGTTAGGAACGGTTTTGCACATGAGTAGCTGGATACAGAAGGTAAACTGTCGTATGCTGTACTGCTTGCATTCCTTTTGTTGACTGTATTTTATATACTATATTACTATATTTAACCAAATGAATCCCCAAATGCTTTGGAAATTGTACACAAAGAAAATAATTGAAATACACCTACCTGTTTTAAGATAGTAAAAACAAACAAAAAACCACACAAAAAGTTTTAGCCAAGAACTGTAGGGCAAACCCATATTTTTTAATATATTGTCTTAATGAAATTTTAATCTCCCTGAATAGCAAAATGGACATGTTCTTAAGTTCTCAACTATTCCCTCTTCACCTCAGCTCTTAGTTTGCCCTGTTTCAGTAAATTCTACAGTTTATCCACTCCTAATTCCTTTATCTAAACATTGTAAATGTGAGACATAAACTGTTGAATGATCTGTCCATTTAAAAAAATACTTCTTCCCTCTTTATGTAGTCATTTTGGTTCTTATGCTGATACTCAAGTTGTTTATATCTTGACACAGACCACAACTGTGGACACATTTTGAAGTTTTAATGGGAGGGGCTATTATTTTCTTTGATGAATTATCTTTGTAGAAATTACGATTTTCCAGAACGAGCAAGTAATCTTTTGTGGATGTTCTGGCCGTAAACCATAAGCAGGACCTTTGTTTATTTACGATTGCAGTATCTGATGAAAATAATTTAAGAAGTCAGAATGTTGGGTTCTCTACCTCCTCCCCCTTTTCCTGACATTTTTCCATCCCATTTTACACTTCATCAGTAGAAGGGTAGAAGAGAAACGGTTAAGAAAGACTAGGAGAGCAAAGACGACAGAAAAATGTTTATCCTTTTCATAAAAGATAGATCTTTTGCACCTCATGTTTGAAGAAACTGGCTTATGCAATCAACTTCTGCTTGTCGTACTTTAAATTCATTAGATGTTACGCTGTCTGATCGCATCTGTCTGCTTAGCTGTGTGTAGAGTCCCAGTCGACATGTTGGGTGGCTCTTGAAAGAGTTTCAAACTTTCAAGAATGTTGACATTGTTTCACAGTCAAAGTTGTTAATTATTTTTATTGAAAGAGGTAAAATATTTAATGTTGTGTTTCAATATTTGGGGAATACTTGATTTCACAACAGGAATTTTGGTCCTACTTTTCGCTGTTGGCTGTGAGTTTAATGAAATGGTCTTTTGCAAAAATAAGCTTTAAGGCTATAAACATTGTACCCTCTTGGTATAAACAGGAGTTTTTCAATAAAGCATGGAGAGTCTTGCAAAAAGAAAGCTGCCAAAAATTTGTCCCTTTCAAAGACTTCGCACTGGCAAACTGCTTCAGACATATATGCATCTTAAGGGAGACTACTATAGCTGTGTTAACTACGTTTTCCTCCAGGTGTTTAGCAGGGTTTAAATCTGTGTGTGCCTTGAAGCTTGTTTCCTTCTGCAAAGTGTTCTTTAAAGTGAGAAGTGATTTCATTTTAAAAAAGAGGGGGAAAAAAAAAAAGAAAAAAGACATTGCGATCTAGCATATGTTGAGCGAAAAATGACGTAATTTTTTTATTTAACTATGACGATAAAAATGGTCTAAATTAGTTGGCGTATTATATTTCATGTACATTTCTTGTACATTTTTAGGCCGAGAAGAAATTGCAAAAGAAAAAGAGAAGTTAAAAAAGGTAGAAAGCATGCATATCAAAGAAGAAGAATTTGAGACAGAAGAAAAATTACACTGTTTAAATACAACTCACTGTGAGCAAAAGGAAGATCTGAAAGAAAAGGACAACACTAATTTGTTTTTACAAAAGCCTGGGTCGTTTTCAAAACTAAGCAAACTGTTAGAGGTAGCAAAAATGCCACCTGAATCTGACATTATGTCCCCAAAACCTAATGGCAGTGCAGCAAATGGCTGCACGTTATCTTATCCAAGTAATTCAAAAAACTCTCTCTGCAGTCTTCAGCCCACTGTATCACAAAGCACCATTGAGAAGTCTGATTCTAACAATCTTTTCAGTCCTAATGCAAGTGGGACAGGAAAGTTTTACAGTTCTCCACTAATTCCAAATGATCAGTTGTTAAAGACTCTTACTGAAAAGAGCAGACAGTGGTTCAGCCTTTTACCGAGAATACCTTGTGATGACATGTCAGTTACCCATATAGATACACCAGCTACTACAACTTCACTTACTCCTCAATCACAGCCACCATCAAAGTCACCTTCACCTGTTCCATCACCTCTTCTGGGCTCAACCTCTGCACAGAGTCCAATGGGATTAAGTCCTTTTGCATTGTCACCACTGCAGGTAAATGAATTTTTGAATAGTCTGAATTTGCTGTGCTTATTTGGGCAGAATTTCTGTTTAGACAAATTGTTTCACAGAAGTGCTATCATTATATCATAATTCCTCTTTTTTTTTCTGTTTCTAAATGTTAATAACTAATTCCATGTTACAGATGTTTTATAATACTAGAAGTTTTTTGATAAAAAAGATCAAAATAGGTAAAATTAGGTAAGACAATGTATGATACTTTGTATGTGTATTTCAGTAATTTAATTTGGCTTTTAGGAGGTTGGCCACTGGTATTAAATGAAAAGCAAATAAATAAAAACTAGTTTTCAGAAATGCGACACACCACACCCTCCCTTTAAAAGCTATTATTTGTTAAGCATTCACAGGGCCCTAATAAGGAGTATTACACGTTAGTGTTACGTTAGTTTTTCTTAAAGTAATCAAAGTACTGAGTAAAGGCCTCCTTTATGTTTTGATTATTGTTTGACAAATAGCATCCTAATCATAATTCAGGTTTCTTGGTAATAATTAATAATGGTAGTTGTGATTGTGTTTAACAATATATTCTGTATAGCAGATGAAGACTGGACTACCTATAATGGGACTTCAGTTTTGTGGATGGCCTACAGGAGTTCTTACTTCAAATGTTCCATTTTCATCTCCTTTACCTGCCCTTGGATCAGGGTTGGGATTATCAGAAGCGAATGGTAACTCATTCTTGGCATCTAGTGTTCCTGCAAGTAAAAGTGAATCACCAGCCCCACAGACTGAAAAAATAGCTTCTGCCCCTTCTACAGCAGTTGAAGTAGCCAAGCCAGTAGATTATCCTAACCCAAAACCTATACCAGAAGGTAAGTATAGTATGACAGTAAGATGGAACTATGTGAAGGATAATTTCTGCAGTGCCACTACAATGTTACGATTTATTTTTTTTATAGTTTGCCTATTGAATTTGGCTAGATGATTTCTCTAATCTGATTGTGTATGATCACATTAAAAATGCCTGTAAAGTGTTCATATGCTTGTCTTGATTTAGAAATGCAGTATGGGTGGTGGAGGATTACTGATCCGGAGGACCTAAAATCTTTGCTTAAAGTGCTGCATCTCAGGGGAATAAGAGAAAAGGCCTTACAAAAGCAAATACAGAAACACATGGATTATATCACTCTGGCCTGCATCAAAAATAAGGATGGTATGTAATTGATATTTATGTTACGCATGGTGTTGGGGCATAAGATGGCTGGCATAGAGCTCTTTGAGATACGTTTAGATACAGAGTTAGAGTAGTGGCTGGAGAAAAAAGGTAAAGGTCTCATTGTCTGTAGTTGCCTTTTCACCAGCCTTGTTCTGGAAAGTTACAGGATTGGAGAAGTTCCATTTAATTGCTCTAGTGGCATAAGTGTTGGTAACCTTTTTAAGCTCTTCCCATCTCTGTAACACTCTAGCTCAGCTTCTCCTTCCCCTTCTTGCCTTTAAATTGCAAGTTTGAAAACCTACAGAATTTGTTGTCCATATTGGGTATCTTAAGAGTAGTACACTTTTACAATAGTTCTTCAACATTTGACTGGAGTGACAGGTAATCAGCTTGAATTTACTCAGAGAAGTTATAATACTAATGAAAATAATAAAAATGTGATTCTCAAATACAGTTGCAATTATTGATATCAATGAAAATGAAGATAACCAGGTAACTCGAGATGTTGTGGAAAACTGGTCAGTAGAAGAACAAGCAATGGAGATGGATCTTGCTATTCTTCAGCAGGTGGAAGATCTAGAGAGGAGAGTTGCATCAGCTAGTTTACAAGTTAAGGTAAAAGCAACTTTTAGTAAAATGTCTCTTTAAGTGGTAAGAATTTAAAGTAGATAGTAGCAGTCCTTTTACTGTTGGTAAGTGTCTTCTTATTCCATCTCTAATTGTCTTCAAATAGAACAAATCCACTGCAGCAGTATCATGGATATTTGTGTTTGAAACATTTTACAGCAGTTAAATCTTCAGCTGAAGATGCTCAGAATGGCAGTTCCTGGAGAGTGTTCTTGTACAGTGGGCAGTTCCCTGCACATTTTGTTAACCTTCTATGAATGCAAAGATTTTATTGCATATAGACTACTTAATTATAGTGGGTTTTGTCACAGTTCTGCCTGGTTTTTGTTGCTGCTAATGTTTTCAGAAAAGCCTTGCAAGTACATCATAATACTTTGCTTGAGTATTATAGAATCATGGAGAACATGTGACTCTGAGTTGTGAGTGTGAAAGAGTTAAGAATTCACTGGCTGTCATTACAATTTGCAATTTTTCCAGTGTTGGGGGTAAGGATATCAAATGGCATATGTTTGGTTATAGTACAGATGAAGTATTTGGGATCTAGTTTGTTCTAGGGGCGGATGTTATTTCTGTGTGACCAATTGATACTGTCTCCCGAGCCTGTTGGACAGACAGACCTATTCTGATGTTTCGACCAATAGAACAGGATACCTCAGAAAGTAATAAGAATGCAGACTGTTGCAGAAAGGTCCCTTCAGAAAGTCTGGTAATGCTTGTATTTTTTGATTAATTATTTTAGTTCTCTGGATATTTTGGAAACTGTCTCTACAGATGGATTACAAGTAACCAAGATCTACTGGAAACAGCGCTTCAGTTACTTAGTTTGATTCCATAAAATGGTTCCTCTGTTTACACACTAAGTTAACAGCAACCAATAAATGCACAAACCTTTCTATTAACGTAGGGTTGGCTGTGTCCTGAACCTGCATCAGAGAGAGACGACTTGGTGTATCGTGAACATAAGTCAATTACTAGATTGCACAAGAAGCACGATGGAGATTGTGCTGGAGGCGGAGAAGGCAATACCAGCTCTCTAGAGCGGAAGAGTGACAACCCTCTAGATATAGCTGTAACCAGGCTTGCTGACTTGGAGCGGAACATAGAGCGAAGGTATCTGAAGAGCCCCTTAAGTACCACCATTCAGATCAAACTGGATAATGTGGGCACAGTTACTGTCCCTGCTCCTGCACCATCCATTAGTGGTGATGGTGACGGGTAGGTTATTGAGATTAACTTGAAAAATTATTGTGCTTCTTTGCTAATTGGAGCCTATTTTCTTATTGCCTGTTATCTATGTACTTTCTTGTATGTCTGTGATCCATATGGATCATGTTATTCTGCATGGTGCTTTGTAAAGATATTTTTTTGTTACGTTTGTTGATAATCTTGCAAAGTTATCTTACATTTAACTGGTTGTGACTAAGCTTTGAGGCACGTAGCCACAGTCTGTGCACTACATGAAATTTAGTTGCTTAAACCTTATACTTATTGGCTGTGTACGTTTTGTCATTGCTTGGCTTTCAATGTGATAATGATTGTTCCACGTTTAAACATAAGCAAACACGGATGTGACCTACTTAATTTCTCTGTATTTCAATGCAGAACTGAAGAGGATATTGCTCCAGGGCTAAGGGTATGGAGAAGGGCATTGTCAGAAGCGCGCAGTGCTGCACAGGTAGCTCTGTGCATTCAGCAGTTACAGAAATCAATAGCATGGGAAAAATCTATTATGAAAGTTGTAAGTGTTTTTAATTTTAAAAGAAAAGTACTGTAACTAAACTATTTTTGCTATATCCTATTTTCCCACTTTAGGCATTTTAAGATATCATGGTTGTTAATGCATTTCTTACTACTGTGTGTAAAACTTAATACAGTTAAACTGTACATTGTGCACAGATAAATATAAGCCTAATGGAAAAGATTGTCCCTTTCTTGCTAGATTCAGATCCTGAACTTTCTAAGATAAAAATCCCCTGTAACTGGTTGCTTTATTTAAGATGGTAATTACTTTTTGTTGTTAACATTCAGGTAAAAAAGTAATTTCTGGCTCCATCTGATGGAAGATACTCTATCTGATGGAAAGTTTCTGATCTCATCCGTGACATAAGCTTTATGGAGGTTCAACATCACATATCCCAATTAAGGACTTCATTTTTCAGAAAGTTGAGATGCTCCAAATGTGTGGCTCCTTTGCATGCACACTTCTCACAGCTGAACGTACAAATTGGGCAAGTGTGTGAGCAAATAGGCTGAAATACCTGTTTCCTTGTACACTTAACAAGTAGATCTGTGTTAACTGCATATACACAGAAGGCATGCAAAATGCATGTGTCAAAATTTGCATGGACCTTTGAACCTCAAATTTCTGAAAACAAAACTATTACTACAGCAATAGTGATTATGATGTGATTAAGTATGGCCAGTGCTATGTAGTGGGTAACAAAAGTGATTCTTCCATTAGTGGTCTTTTGCCTAATTTTTAATTTCTGCCAGTCCCGTACAGATTCTAATTACACCTGGACAATTAAAGGATGATTCAAATAAAAACTATAGTGTAAGGTTGTACCTTTGAGTTCATATAGCTATGTTTAAAGCTGTATCTTTAGAGCAAAAAGTTTATGAATTTAGTAGGAGCACCTGGAAAGGCATTTGAATGTTTCAAGGTGTAGTAATTTATTATCCAGAAGAAATGTATAGTATCATTCTCAATTTGATTGAAATGTTCTATGCATTTAATTACACAGTAAACATAAGTATTTGGTGAAAACGTGGAGATCTTTTTAAGTTCCTGAAAAAGAAGTCCAGCTATAGAAGATCACACAATGTGCATAAGAAAATTGACAATACATTAGATATTTTAAGTTAGTGTGAATTTTAGGAAGTGCTAGGATAATTTGTTTTGCCTTACTGAATTTGTTCATGGTGGCCTTTGGATAAGATCCTTACTGATTATTATTTGAAAATACTGTCGTAAAATATAAACTATTTTTATGAAATAGCAACTTATATATGCAGTATGGGCATAAATGAAGAGAAGATTCCTGAGATAGTATGTGTGGGCCAAGTGATTTTGATGGGTATGAGATACATTTACTTCTCACGGACATTAATGAAATATAAAAAGTATTCATAGTTTTGTGTGCTGTAGGACATCTATCTTAAAATGAATTGCTTTTCAAATGTGTTCCCAAATGTAGCCTTTAGATTAGTTCCTCACATACTGCATATAGTCTTTTACAAATGTGATCGTTAGTAGACTCCGATTGTGGTGAAATGAAAGGAAAATAATTTTGAGAGTGAATTTGTGTGTATGGAGGGGAAGGGTAATTTAGGTACCATTCCTGTGTTTCAAATTTTAAAAATTGAATTAAAGCCATTTTTCATGTATTATAGTACTGCCAAATTTGTCGAAAGGGAGATAATGAGGAACTGCTGCTCCTTTGTGATGGTTGCGATAAAGGCTGTCATACCTACTGCCACAGGCCCAAGATCACTACCATACCAGATGGTGACTGGTTTTGTCCTGCCTGCATAGCAAAGGTAATACTAACCATAAAGGTGAAGTGACTTATAGTGACCTTTCTATGGATGGTAGAGTTACAGGTCTACCAGTGCTTTTTTCAATGAAAATAATGGTCTGTATGTTTTATGTTGGGCTGCCATTAAATAATGAGATTAATAGTTTTATTTAACTTGGATTTTAGTGGCAGTAAAGGCTACAGTTTTATTTGTTTTAAACTGTATTTTTTTAATGTAAGTACAGAATTTTCTTGCTGATTCAATACTATGGGGTTTTTTATTTCTCTTAGAATTTTTTCAGTATTTGTCTTTTGAGCTTCATTTGTTAAATGTTGACAGACCAATGTCTTAGATTCTGTTTGAAAAGAAAAAATAGGAGAAAATACTTAGTAAATATTTTTTGTCATTTTTATACAGCATACTTTAGTTTTACTTTTTTGATACACAGTACATTTGAGAGAGAGGCTATGTATGTTTCCTGCGTGAGGTTTGGGTTTTTTCCTCTCCCAAGAAAAATAGTCTAAATAGAACTTTAGGACAGTTCTATTGGAATGACTGCATTAGCAGTTAGTGTTGTTTAAAAGTCCACAATTTTCCCATCCCTAGTTAGTCCTAAAATTAAATGCATTTTTTGCTAAACTTGTTAGTTACGTTTTCTACCATTACGTGTGAATACTGGAACTGAAGAAATAGCTTTACAGTAAATACTTGATTTTGTATTTTCTCTGGGTATTGTCAATATGATCCTTTTTTCTGTGCATCTTTCACAAAGTAATAAGGAAGACAAATTGTTTTTTAAGCCATTATGTGCAACAGAAGTAATAAAAACAGGTTACTGTTGAGAATTGATTGTGTAGTAGTTTATAAGGGGTTAACTCATGCTGTAACTTTTTCTGTCATTATCATGGTTATATTACAACTTACCTTGTTATAAAGATAGAAATTACCCTATCATGCTATAACTTATCCCATCACTTCTCTTGATATCCCCCTGCCCCTTCAAAATAATGACTGGGTTTAGTATAACAGAAAAACATTGTTTTCTCAGTTTTTTTTTTTTTCTGTCCCAAACTTGGCTGAAAGCTGGAGATTTAGAGGTGCCAGAAATTTAAGGTGAAATTCCAGCAGAACTTTAAAACATGTTGAATATTAATTCAAAATTCTGCAAAACATTGAAACAGTTTTGTTGAAGACTAGGTATAAACTATGACATCCTAATTTAACTCAACTTCATTTTTTTTTCTCTTGTGTAAAAAAAGAAAAACATCAACATCTGCCATTCCCACCTACTTAGAATTAATATTCACAGAATGTCTCAAAGTCAGGGCTTAGGTGATGACAGTTGATCTGTTCTCATTGCCTTACATTGTGTTTTTAACCAAATGGCTGAAAACCAACATTCGTCTTCAATTGCCATGTGAACTCATGTACTTGACTGTTTTTCTATTCTTGGACCAAGAACATAGTCATGATACAGAGTAGTGTTAAGAGAGTACAATTATTTACAAATCTTTCTAGTGTTCTGTGTTAAGCAAAAGGAATTCTATACACAACATACATTTTTCCACATTCATGCATTCATTCATCTGATTTGTACAAACTGACTACATTTTTCACCATGCTAGTTACAATCAGTGTCAAATGCTTAAGAAGGTTATTTATGACATTCGTGAAATAAAGGAATTGTGTAGTAATTGTTTCTAGTAGGTAGCGAAATCTGCATATTCTTAACTCTGAAGAAATATATTATAAAAATACAGGTTTTGATAACTTTAAAACCAAATAGTATTTTGATAGGAGAATATAAATGTTACAGTTTAAAAATTGTTCAAACTATCTAGTCTTAGTAACACAGGCAGAGTTTAGTACTTTTGATGCTGGCTCTCTTTGTTCGTGAAAATTGTTTTCTATCTTTTCATTCTTTGACTGTCAGTGAGTCTTTTCAATGGCATTGTGTCCTTGACTTGACATTGCACAGAGTTCCTATTCTAATGATCAGAATGATGACTTCAGATACTGTGCTGTGTTACGATGCTGTCAATACCCATAATAACCTACTTATTTAATCTAAAATGTACCCCTTAGTTTCATCTCATTGTCTATAAATAGTTCTGTATTAAATAACGTTCCTTTCTTCCCACTTTGTAGCATTCTTGCGTTGTCATACTCCTTTTATGTTCTCCTGTAGTTGTCTTGTAGCCAAGCTATGTCTTTCATATCTTTTACTCTCTAAATCAGTTGATCCTGTCCCTGACTTTTTAAAAACTTTTCCAGTTTTCCGTATCTTGCAAATAATATGGTTGCTTGAAAATGAATATACTATTCCAGCTGTGGTTATATCAGTCTTTCAGGAACAGACAAATACTTGTCTAAAACTATGCCAGCCTGGTTTGTTAGGGGGTACTGTTTTACCAATCTGAAGGTCAGATGCTTTTATATTGTCACAAGTTGAGAACCTAAATCACTAGTAACAGGAATTTCTACAGCCTTACTTGCCTTTAGAGAAGAGCGAAAAGTGAATAAACTCTGATACTAAATATCTCAATTGTTTTGGTGCTTCTCTTTGTCTGATCTTCATTGCTGTCTATCAATAATAACAGAAATTTCTGTAATTTCTTGGTTATTGCTTATTTCAGTTCTCTCTATTGTAGGCAAGTGGTCAAACTCTAAAAATAAAAAAATTTCAAATCAAAGGGAAAAAAAGTAATGAACAAAAGAGAAGCAGGAAATTAGCAGGAGATACAGAGGATGAAGACTCTGCAACTACAAGCGCCTCCTTAAAAAGAGGAAAAACAGACCCTAAAAAAAGAAAAATGGATGAAAATGTTTCTGTAAGCCAATTAAAGCAAGAAAATTTCACTGCTATTAAGAAACCTAAAAGAGATGACTCCAAGGACCTGGCTATATGCAGGTAAAGTGACAAATTCTAAACTTGGGTAAGTGGTGTTGAAACATGTAGTGCCTGATACTTTTTATCTGTGTTCTGAGGAACCAGAACCCTATTCATTGTCATGTATCCCATGCAGGTTGTGATAATTTGAGTGTATATATAAAGGATTTGATGTGTGCTTGCTGGGAGTAACTGCTGTATTTGGTAATGAAGCCCAAGAGGAAAGTACCTAATGTTAGAATGTGGTCTGTGAAATCTACTCCTACATGCCCTTCCAAGAATGGGAAGAAAGAACCCTGATAGCAGTGGTGCTGACAGCTTTCTCAAGTGTAGCAAAGATGATAATCCACTATGTCCAAAAGGCGTTGCATTACAGAGGAGGAGACAGTAATAGGAATGCATCTTCTTTTGTAGTATTGCTGGTCAGTCAAAAGTGACATAGTTTAGCCTCACAGTTTTGGAAAGCCAGCATTAGCAGCTGTTTTACTGGTTTGGAAATGGTTTACATTGAGGTTTGAAATACTGAAGTTGCAGGGCCATGTTTTTCTTTTAGAATGTTGATCACTAGAATTTAATCTTACATAGGTTGCCTGGAGAGAACTTAATGCTATTTTAAATAATCAGTTAAGATGTCTGTCTTATAGACATTGTTCTCAGCCCTGCACAGGGCACAGAATAAAGTGCTTTCCTTTTATAAAGTGAATAGGTTGGCAGTATGTGATGAATTTATGGAACAGTGAAAAACCTCGGTGAATATATGAACAGCTTAAAAATACTGATTTTAAAACCTTATTTTATTCAGCATGATTCTCTCAGAACTGGAAACTCACGAAGATGCCTGGCCTTTCTTACTTCCTGTAAACTTGAAACTTGTTCCTGGTTATAAGAAAGTTATTAAAAAACCTATGGACTTTTCCACCATTAGAGACAAGCTAAGTAGTGGACAGTAAGTAAACCTATTGTAAATTTTACTTTACATTTTAAAAATATTTAAACATTGAAATACAGTAAATTTTTTAAAATTAGTTAAACTATTTCGATCTGCCTGCTCTGGCACCTCTGTGATTACTTTTACAGTCAAAATAAAAATTCTTAACTGTATACTTTTGTCTTTGCCATATCTAAGTGAAATAGCATGTCAGGTGGGGAGAACCTGTGGAACTGGCTGAAAAACAGTAAAACTGCCAGGTCAAATGCACAAAGTCAATCAACAGGAAAAACTTTTTTTTCCTCATCTTTGCTCATTGAGACGTCTTAGTGTTGTTAACACGTAAGCAAGAACCAACAGTGTGGGCTTTAAGCTAATGGAGTCCCTGTAAATAATGTTGTAAGCTGTGGAGTGAATTGGTAGGCCTGCTTTGGGAAGCCAGGTAACATTCCAGTAATGGTGGTTAATCATTTTATAGTCCTAGAATTAGACTGCACAACTTCTTAAAAAGGGCACTATGTTCCTCTGTTCCCCTTCCCTCCTTGTTACATCCCTGTGCTCTAATGACTCCCCACCACCAAAGAAAATTTTGTCATCCATAAAGATTGACCCTCTTCAGCGTCTGGCAGCTCCCCACAAAGCACGTTTCCTAGGATAACGAAAGGGGCTTTTTATCCTCTTCAGGCTTTTTCTCCCTTGAATATGAGATTTAAATGCTCCACGCATACTCATTGGTATTGGTAGATTTGTAACTTTTACTGTCTTTCTTAATAATTCCTATGAATATTGGAACACTGTTCGGGCCATGTATGTTCAGGATAGTAAAAAGAATAACAAAGACAATGTTACAGGATTGATCTGGGCAGCCTTTTTTTGTACCTGATTGTTCCTCTTTTAGGTAAATGCAGCTGTACTGAACACTTACTTTGAAAGAACTTGAGCCCGAGAGTAGATGAATAAATGGAAAATAGCCATAGCATTTTAACTAGAAAGCTATTGAAGGGAAGGGGGAAGTTAATTTTAAAAAAGTTTGTTTTCCAGTACAGGCTTGAAATTCTACCTTACAGAGTTTTTGAGGAAAATAATAAATACAATGACAAGAGAGTATTGTCCTTCCACTGATGTTCATTTTCTTGTTAATGTTTAAATTAGAATTAAAAAATTCAAAGTATAATTAACATGTAGAGCATTCATTGAATATTCTGTGGCTGGTTGTAAATTCACTGATGTTAAGGTAGTTCATTCTCATGTAGTTGAAGTGTTTTTCCCCTTTGATTCTCCATGTTCCAAAAATCATTCACCTTTTTCTTCTTTCAGGTACCCTAATCTTGAAGCATTTTCGCTAGATGTCAGGCTCGTTTTTGACAACTGTGAAACCTTTAATGAAGATGATTCTGACATAGGCAGGGCTGGCCACAACATGAGGAAGTATTTTGAAAAAAAATGGACAGAGATTTTCAAAGTGAGCTGAAGTTACCAGAACTATTTTTTCTTTTTTTTTTCCTTTTTTCTTTTTTTTTTTCATTAAATGAGGACTGATAAGACCAGCAATGTGAACTGTATTTACATGAAAGTGCAAGGCACATGCATAACTAATGACTGTTTTTTTCCTTTAAAATATCACAGAGTTGTGATACTAGTTCTAAAGGCTTCACTCCTACAGCAACCATGGCCCCTTGGTTATTGGTTTGTGTGTTTTAACAAACTAATTTAGGTAGAACAGGGAAGCACACCCAAAGAATTTCAAAGAAAGGGGTGTTATAGTGCAATAGCAGTTTAAAATATATCAAAACGCACTGAATATTCAACCACCAGAGCTCTACTCGGGGAATTGGTTCTCTTTTCCCTTTCAATAAATATCTATTTTTCATTTTTTTACTTTGTAGTTTATTTTTTAGTGAATGTATTTAATTTTATGAATTATTTATGATTATACAGCATTCAGAATCTTCGTTTTCTGTGAAAAGGAAGAATTAGAAAATTGCTTTAAATCTTGAAAATACAACAAGGAATGTTTTAAAATATAAAACAAAGCCAAGTAAAACTGTTTACACTGATGTGCTGTAAAAGCACTAAAAATTAAACTTTACTGTAGAGTTACAAGTACATTTATATATATGTTGCTGCATCACTTGTGTAGTTAAATTGTATTTCAAGACAGTGAAGAAAAATTGAGACATGTATATACTGTTCATTATTGTTTATATTAAGTCTTGTTTTAAATATGTATGATGTGTACATATTGTTTGCAGACATTATTGTTTATGCCTTAGGAGGACGGTAGCATTTTATTTTAGTCTTAAGGTAATTATAGCTATATGGCTTGTACAGTAATTATCCTCTACCAACACTGTGGAGTCTCCTTAATCTTGGTAGTGCCTGCCTTTAAAACAGGGTGTAGGGGATATTAGTTTTCCATTTTTCTATTTTGTTATATAATTTCAAGCCACCACGGCCTCAAATTCAAGTATAATCATTTGTATCCATGTGGAATAAAATTGTGACAATTTCCTACGCATACAGTATTTTTTCATAGAAACATTTCCCTCCATTTGCCTTGCCACAGAAATAACAAAAAAGACATTTGTAACCACTGTGTTTTATCTACTGTGTGTTGTGGTGGCCTGTTGGGGCAGATAGATCAGAATTTTTTTTGTACTAATGTAAAAGTACTTGAAGTTTTATTTAAAAGAAATGTTGTGGAAAGGTAGCATTCTTTTTCTTTTCCTTTTTTAGGAGTGTTATTTTTCACTAGTATGTGTGGCACGGATACAATAAAAGACTGTTTTGCAAACCAGATTTTCTTGGCGATTTTAATACTCAGATCCTGTGTATACAGGAATTTTTTTTTAATAATATCTTGGGATCTTGCATTTAACATTCAGTTCTTATTACGATGCATCTAATTCTCCTGGCCTTTTAATGGTAATTCAAAAAGAAGCAATTGCCAAGCAGTTCAACCGCCCATTTGAATGAGCGTAAATAACATTAGGTGTAACCATTGGGCTGCCTAGTATGTGACCTGTTTCTGCCAGTCCTGTTTACTGTTGTTTCAGTGTGAATGCACATGATAATGTAAATACATGCCACATGTAATGTTTCTTAAAACCACTGTCCATGCAAGGTTTTGTCCTTTTTTTGGTCTGTAGAAGGGCATGAGTCATAATCGTTGCTCTGACTGAAGAAAATAGAGGAATTGGAAATGAATATTGTGGAACCCCAATACCTATAGCTCCCTCACCAAGTAATGTTTTGGGTTTTTTTTTGTGGGGAGGTGTTGTTTTTTGCTTTTAAACTAGGCCTGCCACGTTTGAGTCTTAGAGCCTTGTTGTATATACTCTTTTGCCATTATACTTCTTGATTCTGCTGAGAAAGAACAGTCAGTGCCTGGTTTTTAATAAAATTTTTGTTTCTGTTGCCCTCCCCAGAACACCTTGTTCAATAATATTTTTCTTTTCTAAAGTCCTGTTAGAGTAACTCAAGTTACCTAGAATAAAAAAATTCACATATGGGTGTCAGGCAGTCTTGCATTCTGACACTAGCTCTACCACTGACTGCTTCATGCCTTTCCTTTTCATCACCTTTCTGAAGACTTCAATAAAAAGGTTTGCTGACATGTTCCAGAGATGTGAAGATTAATCAGAATTTTGAACATATGATGGTGGGCTTGTAAGAGTGTTATAAGTATGCTTAGGTTATTGGGAAAACTATTTCTTTGATGCAAAACAATGTGTTTTTTTCTCAGATTCTGTACTGGTTAATGCTTTATCTGCTATACTAGATCTAATACTAGTTTTCTGAAAAGTCAGAACAACATTACCAGCTACGCTACATACATAGTTGCATTTTTTCAGCTTGTATCCTAATTCAGCTGAACAGCTGGGAAAGTTAAGGCCGTAACAGCTACTATAGCTATGACAGTGAGACAAGCATCACCTCTTTTAACATGATGTTACTAATGTGTTGCTTTGCTCACTAGCAGGCAGTGTATTCATTATTATTTCAGTAAAATTAAATTTACAGGAATTACTGTATTTGAATAGCAAGCTTGAATCATACACATGCCATCATAAATCTCCATAGAAAAAAGCAGGGATTTAACCACTAGAAAAATGTGCTTTTCTTCTTTGCTAACTTCCTCTCCTGTTGATCTTTCTGTCTGTCTGTTTCCTTAGAGGAAAAGTTTTCCAGTGTGCTCTCTTTCTTTCTGAATGAAGTATGCTGGTCTTAGTTTAGAGAATTTATTGACAAGCTTTCAAACTATTTTAAAGTACCCATTAATGGTGCTCAATGAAGAGTGTTCTGGCTGTGAGTGTGGATTTTCTTCTGTCTCTTGGCATCTCTTCGAAAAAAATTGGATGATACAAAAGCAGCTGAAAATGAGAAGTTGTAGTTGTCTTGGGCAAAATACATATCTTTAAAAAGAGGTCTAAAGCTTTTTCTTCAATCTTTTTATGAGATTCCTGTAGTTTCCCAATGACAATTAGAAGGGTAGAGGTGCTCTGTTAGCTGTGAATGGGCACAGACGTCTGAGGAACAGTCATTTTATATAATATGCTGAACGGGTGGCGTAGGGGACTTTGTTTATTAAACTTCTATCATTCCTAGATGTCTTAGATTTACCAAAACGTGCCTACAAACTGAGGGCTAAAGACTGAAATCGGGAACACCACAGTTATGCTATTTGATTATGTAACTCTTTTTGAACTACCTTTGAGCTTAGAACTTCAAAGTTAACCAGAAATTTTTACAGCTGGTATGTACATTCAGAAAAATTGAATGTGTTATCTCTTATTATACAATTTTCTGTTGCATCTGAACTAACCATCATTACTAAACTGATAGTAGCTAAATTTCTGGGTGTGTTGCTTATTCACAGTGTCTTACTTAGCAAGTAATTTCAAGTTTCCCATCCATAAAATATTATGGAACAGTCTTTAAGTGTATTGGTGTGGTATTCACAGTCCACACAATTTGAGGGGGTGGTATTCACAGTCAACTGTCTACCCTCCTCTTCAGTAAGGAAATCTCTAACAATTGATACAAAGCTCTTGTAAGGCCATGAGGTGTTTTATTTAGTAATGTATAATCTTATGGATTGCTAAATCAATGCAGCACATGAAATAGACTGAATACTAGCCATCACCTAGGATTCAGAATAATTAATGGGCAGTCATCAGCTAGTGAATCAAATAGCGTGCAATCAGATAACACGTACTATAAAAAAGAATGCAAGATCATACATTTCAAACATGGAAGAGGTAGACCATTTACATAAAAGGGAATGTTTCGTGGACAAAGAGTGACCCCAAGAAAGTGACTTCTTTTTGCTCAAAAAACATAGGTGTCATGATTAACCATTTATTTTGCATGAGTTGCTAACGTGCACCTGGATACGAAGATGGCAATGATGTAAATTTCTTGATAGATTATGTGGTTGGGCAAGTTGTATTTGTTTGAAACCCCTTTAATTAAGCTGTTAATAGCAGGTAACTTCACACGTTCACTTGCACTCTCGCTCATCATTCACCGGTTGGAGCAAGAGTTGGGAGGCCAGCCATAACCTTTTACTCTGAGGCAGAGGGCTATGCTGGTGCCCTGATGGCAGCCAGGGAGGTGCAGGGAAAGGCAGTCGTGATCTTTTGCTCCACCAGCTCTGAATGCAATCCTGCAGCCTTGGCAAATACAGCCACTGCTCTCTTAGATATACCTAGTGTTGAAGCATGTGGCCCTGTAGAGACTGGCATTGTCCAGAGTTGATCTGTTCTGACGATTCAGCAGCATCTCTGAGCTCATCTGCCCCGAGGCAATCTTCACTAGCTCCCTTCCTGCACCCCATTTCCCTCCCTCTCAGCCTGCTGCCCTCATCGCAGGTGCCGACACCCCCTTTCAGCCTGCCTCCCACTGAAGGGGCCTGTATCATGCAGCGACAAAATGCACCTGAGCAGACAAAATGATTGCGGGTGTTATATGGATCCAGGCCACCAAATCTGAAAAGCGGAAAGGGTTTGGACAAGAGTTAGGGGTGCAGTGGGGTAAAAGCAACATGCACGCCGATCTTGCTTCAGCGAGGGGAATGACGGAGGCAACGAGGAGTCGGTTAACGCGGCAACACCTTCTCGCCCTTCGGCCTTCGTGCCGTGGTGCAGCCCGGAGCAGGGGAAGCTAGCTCGGGCTGCACCACGCTGAGAAGGCGGGGGGGAGGGCTGGGGAGAGGTCTGCGCGTGCGCAGTGACGTTGGCCTGTGTGAAGGGGGCCGCGCGGCAGAAGAGCTCCGCGGCGGGACGGTCGGCGGAGGGTCCTGCGAGGGTGGCGCGCGGTGGCACGTATCCTCCCGCCTTGGGGGGGTGGGGTGGGGTTCACAGGAGGGCTTGCAGTGCCCCGCTGGGGTTGGGGGGCAGGTGGCGGAGGTTGGGTCTGTTTCCAGGCGTCCGTGGCACCACTGTGCCCGAGAGCGGCGGTTCGAGAGGCAGCGAACCGGTGTCCTGGCGGCCGGCCGCTCCGCGCTGGTCCCCTCAGCGCCGGGCGGGCCGTGACCTGTCGCTGCCGTTGCGGAAGGGCTGCGGTGGCCTTCCGTGTCGCTCCGGGCGACTGAGGCAGGGCCCTTCCCAAGTGTTTACCTGAAACCCGCTATTAGAAGTGGGGATGAGATGCCGGCCATCCCCTTGATCCCTTTCCCTGACTGCGCCTCCGGTGCAGTGACGTTAGGTGGTGATAGACTGTAGGCGATGATAACAGGAAGGGGTTTTTCAGTAATGCCGAGAATTGCTGTAGCTTTTTCTGTGAGCAGCTGCTGGTGGCTTACAGGTTAGGGAAAAACTGTACTTGTTATAGAAGGTAATGCTATAGCGCTTAAACATCTCTCTGGTGACAAACGCTCCAGATTCTCGTTGCTCCCTCAGCTAGTTTAAACTATTGATACCCAAAACCTTTCATTCCTAGGTTTGTTTTTCTGCAGTGAGCTCCTGAAAATCTCATAACAATGAGATTAAGGTGCCTTTTTCAGCCTCATTTTTGCAGATGTCAGGCTTTGTCTGACTCTTCGGTTTCTCATAGTTGAACAAAGTACGTTGATTTTCTCTCTACAGAGAAGAGACGTTGACACTATTTAATCTGTTTAATGGTTTAAAAGAGAATAGTAATAAAACTGGGAAAATTCTGAAGCTAAAATAGAGAGTATTCAAAGATCTGATCTTTAACTAAATTGATGTGCTATACACTGCCTGAAGGGCACAGTTATTTTGCTCTTGCTTTGTGTCTATATGTGTATATATATACACATGTGCATGTATGCATGCATTTATACCTATACATATAGATATCTATATGTCCACCTGTATATGAACATATGTGTATATATATTTATATGTAAAAACAATTGTGTATGTGTATATATAAAACCACACCTGTTTGCGGTTGCCTCTTCACTCTGAAATTATTGTTCAGAATGAAGCACTTAAATAATAGTCTGCTGTTTTAGATAAGTTAGCTCAATATAAATAGTATTGCTGCTTCTGTTCAGCATAAACAACTTTTAAGACTTGTAGGCACTTCCTTTTGGGTCTGTGCTTCCTTACTCTCAGGAAGCTTGACTGTGATCTGCAGCATGGGGAGGATGGAATGTACCTTTTAGTGGCTTTCCTGGACATCAGCAGTGTCAATCGCTTGTCTGATGCTGAGATCTAAACTGGTCCCAGCAGTCTTAAGTAGTGGGAAAATGTGCATGGAGTTCATATTTTCTTTTGTTGTTTTATGTAGCAGCAAATGCAATTTCTGGAAAGGTTCAGATTCAGATCACCCTCTTAATATACACGTTTTTACTTAAATGCGTTACTCAGTATGTGATGTTTGATTTACATGAAAATCAGGTCAAATCTCTGATTGGCAGCACAAGCCTGTTGTTGGTATTACTCTGATGTTTTGCCATCGCTGATGTTGCTGCCTGACACTGAAAGGTCGTAGAAGTTTGAATTTGACTAAGGTATTCAGGCCTGGAAGGGAAAATTTCTCTTGGACTCTGGTCATCAAATCTTAGTGCTCATCTGTGTTAGACCTGTAGATATGAATTTATCTGCTGCCTTTGCCTCAGGGATGGTAGGGTGTGGCTCCACCAATCTATCTCCCTCTCACACTCCCGGATACTCCTTAACCTTTCCACTTCCTCCTTCAGCTCTGCCACCACGCTGAGCAGATCATCCACCTGGTCACACCGCACACAGGTGGTGTCTCTGCTGCCCTCCGGTACAGCTGACAGGCTCAGGCACTCCCTGCAGCCAGAGACCTGGACAGCTGTATGCTTGCGTGAGGGCTCCGTCTGGGTCGCCACATTCCTTCTGGTGATGGCTTTTGGCCGAGTGGAAACCATAGCTGGGTCCTCTTCTGGGAGGGCAATGACTACTAGTTGAGTTGGCCTCTAGAGCTAGGAAGGCTTGATGAGACAAGTTTCTGCTAATTCCACACTTTCACAAAAAAGTTTGTTGATGTGGATGACTTGGAAGTGGATACATGATACTTTCAGTTAGAGAGAGATTAGTTTGAAAGGAAATACAAAGACACCTTGTAGCTTTCATCTTAGATCGGTAGGAAAACTTATCAGGCTTTTTTCATTTAGATCGTATTTAATAAAAATTTATTGCTATAATAATCTAGCAATTGGTATACTACTAATAATCATTAAACTGACTGAGATCAGCCCTGCAAAGAAGAACTTGGGAATATTGGTAGGTGAAAAATTAGGTATGAGCTGGCAATGTGTGCTCACAGCCCAGAAGGCCAACCATATTCTGGGCTACATCAAAAGAAGTGTGGCCAGCAGGTTGAGGGAGGTGATTCTCCCCTTCTACTCAGCTCTCATCAGACCCCACATGGAGCACTGTGTCCAGCTCCGGGGTCCCCAGTACAAGAAAGACATGGACCTGTTGGAGTGGGTCCAGAGGAGGTCACAACAGTGATCAGAGGGCTGGGACACCTCTCCTGTGAAGAAAGGCTGAGAGTGTTGGGTTTGTTCGGCCTGGAGGAGAGAAGAGTCTGGGGAGACCTGATTACAGCCTTTCAATATATAAAGGGGGATCATAAGAAGGATGGAGGGAGACTTTTTACCAGGGCTTGTTGTGACAGGACAAGGGGAAATGGTTTTAAACTGAAAGAGGGTGGGTTTAGATTGGGTGTGAGGAAGAAATTCTTTACGATGAGGGTGGTGAGACACCATAACAGGGAAGCTCTGGATGCCCCGTCCCTGGAAGTGTTGGACAGGGCTTTGAGCAATCTGATCTAATGGAAGATGTCCCTGCCCATGGCAGGGGGGGTTGGACTAGATGATCTGTAAAGGTTCCTTGAACCCAAACATTCTATGATTCTATGTTCCTAGTGCCACCCTAATTAATGCTTTGACTGTCTTCTACAGTGCCTATTTACTCCATTGTGTCTAGCGTAGATGCAAATAATAACAAATCTGAGCAGCGAACTTCTTAGCATAAATTAAGTAACTAGAATAACTTGTTTTGCCACTGCTCTAAGACCAAGTAGCTACTATGTAATCTTGTACATACAAGATTACTGCAAAATTGTAAGTTGACATTAGAAGTTTAGATATGTTAATTCTAACCAAGTCACAAACCCCTCATCTCATTTTTGTGATTAATCTCTGATTTAAGGTGAAGATAAAACAATGCTTAGATGAAAAATATGCCTCTGCAAATGAATTTATTATTTTTTTCCTGGAGAATGTGTCTTCTTAAAGTAGTATGTTTAATTTATGAAATAGGAGAGAGAAGTCTAACTGTTAAACTTTTTTTTCAGATATTTCTGTTGAAAGTAGATAAAATGGCGACATTAATTCACACTTTAGCAGATCATAGTAATGATGTCAACTACTGTGCCTTCTCATCATCGTGCTTGGCTACTTGTTCCTTGGACAAAACAATTCGTGTTTATTCTTTAAACAACTTTACTGAGCTTCCGTACTCACCTTTAAAAGGTCATACTTATGCTGTCCACTGCTGCTGCTTCTCTCCATCAGGACACGTTTTAGCTTCATGTTCAACAGATGGCACTACCATGGTTTGGGACACTCGCGATGGTCGGATGCTGGCAGTGCTAGAGCAGCCCAGCGGCAGTCCTGTTAGAGTCTGCCGATTTTCTCCTGAGTCCACATATCTAGTGTCAGGGGCAGCGGATGGGAGTGTAGTTCTTTGGAACATGCAGTCATTGAAACTGTACAGGTGAGTGCCAAATATTTTTTGACAGCCTTGTTTACCATGACAATGTAATTTAAGTAGTATGCTGTACTGTGTACAAGATGTGCAGACTTACACCACTGATTGACATTACAAAGAAAAAGGAATAGGATTTAGCAGACCAAAAGAGTACCAATAGGAGAGGGAGAAGTGCTGAGTCTTTTTTTTTTTTTAAAGTTAAACAACGCAAACTCAAGAAGCTTTAATTTTTACTAAGTTATCTTTCATCTAAATCCTGATATTTTTTTTAAGTTCATGGAAGTGTTGTCATTGACTTAACATGAAATCCGATGCATTGCATACTGCGTGCATCTGGTTTCTAAACAGTGGGTCAACAAACTATGATACGTAATACACAGTTAGTTAGTGGAGCCTGGCCTGACTGTGCTGTGTGCCTTATATTTATTATGCATAGTGGTTTTTAATTAAGTATTTAATTGCAAGACTGTTTGGAGTCCAGGAAGGTCTTAGAAGCTTGATAGTAATCCAGCAATGAAAAAGTTTGGAAACTATTGACATATCCTGAAACCATACAGTTTAAGACATAACGGTGACAGGAGTTTGGAGCTGAGTGAGTTGAGTACGATAGTCAACATTTCACATGGGTTTCCAATAAACATTTGAAACAAAGCAGATGAGCGTTTTTAGTGATGTTGCACAGTTAAAGGCATGAACCTTAGGGTGATCTTCAAAGTCCTCCTCTACGTCTCTATATTTCAGTAAAGTCTTCAGGCCAGTTCTTGTAATCTGTACTTAGGCAAGACATTACTTAGGTTTTAGAGCAGCAATTATACAACATCTCTCTGAAGTTAAGAAAGAAGTTAAGAATTTGAGAGGATTGATGAGATGTTTCACTCGGGATGAGGGAGCAGCCATTTCTGAAAGCCAAACTTGTTTGATTTTGGTAATCTCCTGTCAAGCATGTAACTGCTTTTGAGGCCTCTCTACCTTTGCCTTCCCCAGCAGTGATTTAGATGGGAACTGTAAAATTTTTCAAAACGATTGATTATGGTTATCTGAAATCGTGTAAATCTGGAAATGTGTCCATAAACAGAATTCTAATAGATTTTTGCCACCTTATTGTTTGTAATGCATACAGAAACACTGAAATGGTTGTTTCGTTTTCAGAGAATAAAGAGGTATTGATTATGTATTTTCTTAGTTTTATCTTTAAGAAAAATTGGGAATTTCAATCATTAGTATTCTGAATTCTAAGGGTTTATCTATTTTGAGGTATTACTAGTGAAGAGGTTCTTTTTTTTATTCAGAATACTTGCTACTGACAGGGAAAAACCCAGAAATATTAAAAAGTCATTTCTGACAAGTATATGCCATTAATATATGCAGTGATGCATGTTTTAGACCTACATCCTTAATTTCCTCCTAGTTGAATGGTGGATATATAATGACTATATAGAAAAGATATTGTTGTTTTAAGCAGAAATTATTCTACTTTGGTGTTTCCATTGTAAAAAAACAGACAGAACTTGAACGTTCATATCCTGTCCCCTTCACTTTTAAAAGTTCATTTCAGAGTTAACGTGCCAACAGTAGTCAGCTTAACTTTAATTGTATATATTTTGGGATGTGTGTGTATATATATTTTCAGCTGATGAATTTTTTTTTATTATTATTGTCATTTGTAATTGCAAATAGAAAAGTGCACCTGTCCCGTTTTCTTAAAGCTGAGATCAATATTACTTAGAAATTATCAAGGTACTTAAAAATTATGTCAGAGGACTTTAGTTAACCATCTAATGTCAGTCTGTGGTCCTCTGTTTTTCTTTTGCAACAGTTGATTGTGTTGATGCTAAAAAAGAGAACATCTTTTACCATACTGTTATGTCACTTGATTAAATATACGGATGGTAATTACAACAAAGGTATCCAGTTACTCCTTATCAGCTCAACTGTTGTAATTGACTGCCTGTTCAAATTGTGAAGTAAGATGGCTATTTAAATCATCTCTGTGATGGATGTAAACAACATGAAAGCAAGTTAATTTATGTGTATTTCTTAAAGTGTTCTCTATTTCCTGTTCAGTAGTTAAGATAGTGATATCTGGCCTGAAAGTCTTAAATGCATACTCTGAACATGTATAGTACTATTTATTTTACTGTTATGTTTTCAGAGCAGAATCTGCAGCTTTTTTTGTGAAAGAAGGAAAGTTTTAAAAGCTTCACTAAGGAAAAAGAATTTTACATATAAAAATGGGAATCACTGTAGCGTATCTGATGGTGTCCTTAATGATAGAATTAAGGGAGTCAATGCTTTTTTGAAGGTGCTGGGTCTGATTAGGGAGACTCTCAGGAAAGTTTATTGACTTGTCTGTTTTCTGTGTCATTAAGTTTGGCACCTCTGGCAGTAAATAAAATTTCTATCAGCAAAAGACAATGAGCAGCTGTTCTACAAAATACAATGACAGAGTAAATAAGACTGACGTTTCTTGCTGTATGACTGTTGCTTAAGGCTGTGATTTTTTCCCTGCACTTTAAGATTTAAGTATGCATGCTGGGCCAGATCTAATGTCCATTAAAAGGAGTGAGACACTTTCAATTGACTTTTGGTTACTATCAGATAACCTAAAGGATGTTAGGTTGACCCCACTTCCTTCCCGAGGATTGACCACACTTCCATATCTGCTAGGAATTTTCTTTTAACATCAGTTTTACGAAGTGCTTTGGCTGACTTAGTTAAAATATAGAAATAATTTTTTTCACATTGCTTTCTCTTGTGTATGAATAGTCCAAAATTAACCCTATGTCATAAATCACAAAGTATTCTACTCAGCCACAGCTTATCATATGGGTCAGTAGGTGTTCTGTTTTGTCTTTTTAAAAACAAAACAGGTCTTTGTGGTCTCTGGGGGGGTCTTTTTTTCCCGTTTGTGTACATGTAAATCTGTGTTACGATAGTTGTGTATTTATCTTTAACTTTCACAATTTATCCTGCCATAGAATTTTAACAGTGCATTGTGCCTTTCAAATGGTAAGTCCATGCAGATTGTCTTTAGTTTGAAAATTATTTTATCACTCAGTTAAAATTATTGCCTTGGAGTGCCATCTCACATTTTTCCTCCTGCAGTCAAAGAGCAGGTCCTGGTTCCTGCAGCTGTGCTTATTTTGCATCTCTTTCCACAGTTGCTGTGAGTTTCTCTCCCTTCTGTTACCAAGTTCCAAAGTGCAAAACTTAGAACAGTTTGGCTTATTGTATTAGATTGCAATTTAGAGATCACTTCTTCAGAACATTACTTATTTTAAATTCAAATCCTGTGTACTCTTGCTTTTCAGATCTGGGAATGTTAAAGATGGCTCTTTGGTGGCCTGTGCATTTTCTCCTAATGGAAATTTCTTTGTCACTGGATCATCATGTGGTGATTTAACCATTTGGGATGATAAAATGAGGTGCCTGTATAATGAAAAAGCACATGATCTTGGCGTTACCTGCTGTGATATTTCTTCACAGCTGATTTCTGGTTAGTTACTTGACTCATCAGGGGAGGAATGTGGAAAAAGGAGCTACTATCCCAGCCAAAACCAGTACAATTATGTCACAACACAGACTTTCTGTATAATTGTGGGGGAATACTGAAGACTTGTGTGTCTAAGCTTACATAGCTTGTATAGTGGGAAGAAACATTTGCACAAACAAGAACTTCTATTTCAAATATCCTGGTGGAAGTTAATTGCAGTACAGGAAAGTGTCATAGCCGAACAACTAAATATTGGAAATTCTGAAATATTTATAAGAGTCTGAAAAGCTGAAAGGTTAATTTGTATAAATTTTTGTCAGGTAAAAGTGTTTAATAAAGAGTTAGAAAATCATGTAGTCATCTGCTTTTGATGGAGGTTGGGAAGTTGGGCAGAAACCTCATTGGCAGATTTAGGAAATAATGCTGTAACTTGTGTTAACAACCTTGTAGGTATACTTTTGTGCTTTCCAGATCTACTATGGAGACAAAGTGGGCTCTGTAAAGATACGTAGGCTTCTGTTTTCAGAGTACACATGAGCTGCTCTTGCAAAGGTACAAAAAATTACAACTGAGCAGCCACTTGCATCTTTCAGTGCTAAACACAGCAGTAAGTACTGCTGTCTGTGTACCACCTTGTCTAAGAAGGTGGTACAGAGCGGGAAGAAAGCAGGACAGAAGCAGGCGAAAGCTGAGGAAGTAGGATGTGAGCATATACTTCAGTACAATTAGTGACAGACAATCAAATGTGTGTCTACTGAAAGGTGTAGGGGCAGCATTGAATTAATCTGTAACAATAGAAAGGATATTAATATTTAAATAACACCTCTAGACCTTTCTTGGTGAAAATGCTACCCAAAAAACTCCATTGTGAGCTAAGAGTTGCATCTGAGGGCAAAAGAATACAATGAAGCTGAAACAGATCAGAGGTGTAATTTCCACCGCTCCATTTCCTGTTGACATTATTCACTTAGTTTAAAAAAGTATGTTACCAACCCTTCAGCCTTCTGCCAAGATAGAGAGAAACAGGCAAGAAAGCAAGTATTTCCTACACTGTAGATTTTTTTAGCTGATTTATGATAATTCTTAATTTTATTTAAGCCATATGTTATTGAAAGTCAGCATTTTTCCTTTTTGTGTGTTGCTGTTTAATCACCAAGGATTGAAACTTCTGGGATTATTGGCAGATTTAACACATTGCAAAATCCATACAAGTAGTGCTTATCCAGTAGAATTAAAGATGGTTTTAGATTGAGACTCTCTTTACCTGCTTAATTCAGAGCAAAACTAGAACCAGAGTTTCTGATTGGTTCTTTGTGCTTTAGACTATTTGTAAGATGATTCTCCTACCTTTAAAGTGGATTCAGTCACAGTTGCATAGAAGCTCGTCAGATCTAGAGCAGTTGTAATGCTGTGTGGGCTTTCCCATCCGACTGCAGTTTCAGTGCAGCCCTCTTCCTGAATAAGTAAACTGCAGTGAAATTACCTAGTGATACTGGTAAAAATTTGGCAGATCTTGCTAAAATTTTCTAGTGAATCTCAGTGGAAGACAGTCCTCCTCTAAGTTATCCCAAAGAGCTCTGCTTGTACGACACTGTAATACCCCATTAACAAGTTGGTAACTTGTAAAATAGTGTTGAAGTCTGTGCATCGTGACAGAATTCTCATCCAGACCAAGTTTCCAAGTAACACATTCTTAGTTACCAAGAAACATGTGTTTTCACAACATGATAGCTAATGCATGCTACTCATCTTTCTGTAAGACCCAAATCTTACACTGTAAAATCCTAGCAAAAATTATGCACTTTGCTTTAATGTTTAGCAGATTTGAGGTAAGTCCTAAGTTCTGCCACAGTCATAGTAGCTCTGATTGTTCCTGTGAACAAACAGGTCTATGTATACTTGGATCTTATTGTGATAACCATATGAAATTAAAATATACTTTATGTGGTGGAAAATGGAGATAAAATCTCTGGGGTTATTTGTAAGACACTTGACAGTAAATATTTTGACATTTCTGGTAACTACAGAGCTGGAAAGATGAGCCCTTAGAATGTCTGTTACAATTTTCTGATTTCCAGCCTTAATCCTGGTGATTCTTGCAGGAATTACAAGACTTGGTACTGGCAGAGGTAATGCCACTGAAGGATTGTTATGGTGATGTGTTTCAGGCTGGTATGGCACAGCTCAGTGGAGTAGAAGAGCAGAAATAATTTGGCACGGGACTTAAGAATAAAAAAAAATTATAATGAGCTGAAACAACACATTTAGAATGGAACATAATAATTCAGAAATGTTCATATCCACTGAATAGGGAGGGGGAAGCTATAAAACTATTACTGTTGTATTTCATCTTTAATGCAGTATTTCTCGAGTAGTTGGCTGGGCTGCAGTCATGAAATACCACTTAGTTTATAAAAATGAAGAGTTGAATATTTAAAATTATGAAAATAGCCTGTCAGATACTCTCAAATTTTGTACCTGTATATGTGGTTAAGTTTGAGAACTACTGAACTGTAGAAGAAATGGATATAACCATATAATTCAGGTTAAAAGATGATATTGTTGCACTCAGTAGATAGAGGAATCCAACATTTACCATCAAGAAAACTTAAAATATGAGCCCAGTTCTGGTCTTTATCTACTTGTTCAGGAAACAGTATAACAGTGATACCTATTTCTTACTTCTAAATGGTTTTAGAATTTCTGCAATTATTTTTATTAACACTTTTTAAAAGTAGTACTGAGATTAAGGAAATTTACCAAATTCCAGTGTAAGAATGCTGATGTAGTTTACTGATAGGCTGTTATTTTCAGTGCTTCTGATTCCCATTAATACATTTGAATTTTATCAGATGGTGAACATGGATTCAGATACTTCCAGATGGCTTCTTGTGGTCAAGATAATCAGATCAAACTCTGGCTTATTTTGTTTGCAGATTTCTTAGGTGTGTATAGTGATGTTTTTTTCATATTCCAATGTCTTAGGTCTTTAGTGACAATTTACATCTAAGATCAAATTTATACTGCTGCCATGGATTTACAGCCAAACTAATGACAAGTTGAAAGTTTTCTTTTAATTGTTTAGAAGGAGAGCAGCTAAGGCATGCAGCACTTTGTGACATTGGGCCCTGTAGATTTTATTTAGTGATCTATTTATCAATAATTGTAAAAGTAAAGATTTCAAAAACATTTCCCCTAATTCCCTCAAACTTAATGTTATGATAAATATTTGGTTTTATTTAGCATTTTTATCTTTTGGTAACCAGTAACATTTCTACTGTGGCCTTTGAGCAGGTTGATAGGTTGCAACCTTTTAATCTACCAGGCCAGGGAGAGGTTTCCTTTCATCTTTCAGTACATCTTGGCCCTTGAGCAAGAGCTGGAGAAATGAAGACAGTGTTGGCTCCTGCTAAAACTGCAATGTAGATGTGTGACTGCTATGTAGAGACTAGGCAGATGGCCAAAAACATCTTCAGTGGGTATTTTTTTGTAATCTCTTTTATATAGAAGTCTGTAAGGATGAATATTGTGTGTACAGAAGGATGAATATTGTGTGTACAGATACACATTTAATTATCAAACACTGTTAGACATGCTAAGACTACAAAGTGAGGAAGTCAGAGATGTTAAAATTGTCTCTGTGATCTTTTATCCCCCTTTTTGTAGACACTATGTCACAGAGTCAGATCTTTGGTGCAGCTTTATGCTTCTAAAACAGCTTGTCTTATACCTTGTCAAATGTGTCCATAGGTAATAATTTACTTTTTGTATTTTTAGGTGTTGAATTAAAATATAAATGCACATTGAATGGACATTCTGCCCCGGTTCTGGCTTGTGCATTTTCTTATGATGGACAGATGTTAGTTTCAGGGTAAGCAGTATCTTGTTTAAATTTCAAGCAGGTGGCTGTTCAGGTTCATGCTTCAGTATTGTAAAACAGAAAGTTCAAAAAAGTTGGGAGATTTCAAAATATATTTCCAATAATTAAGGAATAGTTCTGTGACCTCCAGAACTATTGAAGTGTCTTTCCAATTGGTCTGTGTCTTGTGGGTGATTGAGTTTGAAATCTAGGATGTTGCAAGCTCTGTTCTCGAGTATTGTAATGAGATTCATTATTTCCTGGTTTTGGGGCATTTATGTGGCCTTTCATGTGGACACTCTAGCATCTATTAAAAATACAAATCTACATTGCAATCTTACCGTCTCTTTGGGACACCATTTAGGATTTCCTTCTCACTCATGCACTTTCAGGAACTTCTTAGAAAGTTAAATATCTTGAGATTTTTGTCTTTGATAGATTTGGTTGAAATTAAAAATTTCTTCACTGATCTACACACACAGTATGGCAACATAAGCCTTTTTTCTATAAAAAGTGCATGATTGAGATAACTGTAGACCTGTGTTTTTGATGTCAGCCCTGTACAGAATAATGGTTAAGACTCAAATTAATCATGAACCATCAGTTAGAGACTAGTAGTATTACTAGTCTTTGTTGGAGGGTGATAAGGGAGTTGCCAGTGTCATTGCAAGGTCACTCTATTATGTTTGAAAGACTCAGGAGGGTGGAGGTGATGACTGGAAAGATACAAATGTCACAGTTACCTCCAAGAAGGGCAAGGCAGAGGATCCAGGGAACTACAGGCCAGTCAGCCTACCTGCAGTCTCTGGGAAGGTTATTGGGCAAATCCTTCCAGTGGGCTTGGAAGCTGTTTCCAAGCACAATGTGTTTGGGGAAAGCAGCAGGAATTGAACAAGGGCAAACTGAACCTGACCAACCTGACTGCCTTCTGTGTTGAGAAGGCTGGCAGTGTGAACAAGGGGAGAGCAGTGTGCGTTTTACACCTTAACTTTAGCAAGGCTTTTGACATGGTCTCCCAATGTAGTCTTATAGCCAAATTGGGGAGATATAGATCAGAAAAGTGGACAGTAAATTTTGTGGAAAAATGATAGGACTGTCAGGTTCAAATGGTTGTTGGTCATCAGCAGCACAAAGATAAACTGGCAGCTGGTTACTAGTGGCTTTCCTCAGGGATCAAGCTGTTGAAAGAGGAAATTATAAATAAGGTAGATATAATCGTTTATGTTTTTATGAATATTAATGCCTGTATGCTTTTATTCTGCACTTCTCACGAAAAGTGCTTAATCACTTCTAAACTGTCTAAGTGGCAACTTGAAATAACAAATAAAATGATTCAACTCTAAATTTTAGTTGTCTTTTTTACGAAGATTTTCTAAACTGAAACAGAAGAACTGATGTCTTGCAAAGGAAAAAGAAAAGACTACAATAGTCAGCAAATAAAACTATACAAACCCCAGGAGACAATAGCTTGCTTTGACATTTAGCTTTGTATTCTTTTTAAAGGAGTCTTTTTCAGTATTTGAAGATCATTATGAATGTTTGTGATCTAGAGTTATTTTATTTTCCATTAGACATATGGATTATTGTTTTCGCTTCTATTGTCATAAGTGAAATGTCTATCCCGTAAAGTCTTTCAGGAAACACTGTTGTCATGGTAAATAACTATGCAATTTGTATTTCATGAAATATTTATGTATTGATTGCATTGCACCACTATATTTTATGTATTGCATTGCACTACTACTTCTAGCTTGCTTTGCAAATGAAAAGGTTTCAAAAATAAATAGAAGTCCTGAGAGTAGATCATGGATAGCCAGATTCATTGCATCTGCTTTACAGATACTGCTTGCAAAGACATAAAGTAGATATGGTACAGACAATGGGGAGCAGTGGGAGTGGGGGCCAGTTTGCATAAGCACTGTGCAAATCCTCTACATCAGAAATTCTCATGGAAGTGCAGAGTTTTTGTATTTAACTACTGTTTTTTACATCATGCTGGAGGTACAGCTAATCAGTGGTGGTGTTTTAAGGTGGGCATGGGTGGAGGGGATTTAGATATCTAAGCTTTTCATAAACTGGTGTTAAGAAATCTGTTTGCTCTTATTTTGTTTGTGGAAAAGGTTTTTTTTCTTCCTCTTAATTAAAAATAGTTTCCTTTTTCTTCTCTGCATCATTTTAATGTCGATGTGTTTTTTTTAAAAGGTCTGTGGACAAGTGTGTCATAATATATGAAACTGTAAGTATAGCAAAGTGCAAGATAATTCATTGGATTGTTGTCTTTAAATATCAGCACTGGTTCTGCAGTGTCTTATCATAAAGAAATACTAAGGAATAGAAACTATATAAACCCAAAATATTTACTGTGCATTTTGGGAGGGGGGGAAGGAGTTAGAGGAAAAATGTCTCTTGAGAATTGATCAGTCTTTCTCATTTTTTATTTACATTTCTTTGAGGTGTTTGTTATTTGATTTCTCTACAGTAGAGTATTATTCAATGAATTCCATACTTACATGTTATCTTCTTATTGAAGTAGAAGGATTTTCTGTTGCCCTAAATTTATCTTAGCTTCCAAAGCAAGAAGGACTAGCTTTTGACATAAAATCAGGAATGGTGATTATAGAAATTCTTCAGTTAATTGTATGTAAAGTGCACATAAAATAGAAACATAAAATAGAAGCATAATAAAGAATTCAAGAAAATTTTTATGTTAAATACAATGTCTTTTCTTTAAAACATATTGTTTAGGCATTTTCTGTAATACTGTTATTATATCCTTCGTGGTTCACCTGTGAGTCATATTTACCTTTAGTACTTTAAAGTATTAAAAAAATAATAATTTTGCTGAAAATGAAGGATAAACAAATTTTAAGCTTCTCCAGCTTGCTCTGCACATACTGTTGTACTGATACAATTTTTCAATTAGGGTTAAAGTTTTTCACCAAAATCACTAATTTGATACCTTCCCAATTTTTGGCCCAATTACTTTAGTAGTTTGAAGCTTAGACAGGTATGTAAGAAGTCCCCTAGATTTTTGGAACTCTAGAAAATTGAAAGATGCAGAAAACCACAGCATAAGTATTTCTTAATACTATTTGTCAGCTTTTGTAGCCTTAGGTTTTCACCATTTTTACCAAATGGGTTTTTACCAAATGGGACAATAACTTTTATAGCTGTTGAGGAGAAGTGGGGACAATAAACCTTTGTGGGAGGGAGAGAGATTTCAACCTAAAATAGGGTGCTTTCCTCATGATGGACAGCTCAAAAAACTGGAGTGCTGACCGATCAATTAGTGATTCAGAATAACTTTGCTCTTCATCTTTCCAATCTGTCTGTACCTGTCAAAGAAACAGTATCTTTCATAAGAAGGAAAATCTTTCAAATTGTAAGTTAAAACTGTGCAGAAATTCAGGAATTTGTTTTTTAGTAGCATCTAGTGGCCAAATAAGAGAACCATAGGTGTGATTATTTATTTTCCCAATTGAAGGATTGTAGCATGAAGTTTATTTGACTTTCAGTCACCACTTTTGGTCATTTCTAATCCTATATTTGTAGAAGAAATGTTTTTATCCACATGAGCAACCAGCCAACATGGATGTAATTAATTCAGTTGGTATTTCTGGCATTGTTACGCTGAAAGTTCTATGCTGGCTGATTGTTGAAGGATAGCAATGTTCCAGTGAATTGAATAGGGGGCTTCAAGCAGGAGATTCAAGTTGCGTTTCTAACTCTGCTGCTGATCAGCTTTGGCAAGGTTGTATAACTTCTCTGAAGGTAACTTCTGTCATCTTCTAAGAAGCAATATTATTCCTTATTTTGAAAGAGAGTATACAAGTGAGTGAACGTTCTTTTTATTCTTTAAGATTTAAAATCGCAAATACTCTTTTACAGAGTACTGGCAATACCCTTCATACTTTGTCACAGCATACCAGGTAAGAATTCAGTATGATTTTTCTGTTTTACTGTTAATAAATAAAAGAAATTAAATCCTTTATTTTTGGATTTTCACACATTTATTTTTATTTGTAGATATGTTACAACTTGTGCTTTTGCACCATGTAGTCCCTTACTTGCTACAGGTTCAATGGATAAAACTGTGAACATATGGCAGTTTGACCTTAAGCAACCCCGTGCAGGTTAGTGTGCGAAGTATTTGTAATCTGTTCTTTAAATTTAAAGCACAATATTGTTGAACACCTTCTGAAGATGCAAAACCCCCACTTTTCCTTACATGCAGTTAGTTTGTAACCTCAGGATTATGTGCACGTTATTTATCTTTGCTCTGAATTGATCTTATTAATGTCCTACAGAGGTATTGTTTTTTTGTTTTTTAAAGAAAAGATATACTAGAAGTATTTTAATTTTATTAATCTGCTATATCTTCTTTTCTGATAATTGCCATTTCTTACTCTCTGGACAGTGTTTAAGAGATGAATATTATTCCCAGAGCGCTGAAAGACTTTTTGGACAAATATCTTTGGCGATGAGTTAAACAGAAAACATGCTAATTGCAAGCTTAATTGTCAACAAGAAATACAGCTTACCAGTTGTTATAGGTGAAAAAAACCAGGATAATTAATGTTACAAAATATATCAGCACCTAAAGTATATGGAACAAAGGTACATAGATCTTTGTTCAAAGCACAAGAGTAAGTCTGGACTCTGGTCTACTTTTCTAGGGAGGTGTGAGACTTGGTTTCAGTGTCTGCTGACGCTTTTCTGTCTTTTAGTTCAATTCAAATTTGACAGAAGTCTAGGCATCCGAGAGATTAAATTCCTCTAAACTTTGAAAATTGATACGTAAAAGACAAACCTAAATTATTGCCCCCCAGTGAAGTAATGTCTAATAAGCATTTCTTTATTAGATATTGGGGAATGTATAGTACTGAGAACACTTGAAAAACAGCGTTCATTACTGCCATTGTTCTTAGAACTATTTTTTTTTTCATTGTTGGGGTTTTGGGGGGGGTGGGGGGGTGGGCGTGTGTGTTCTTCGTTTGTTTTTTTTTTAAACTGTCTTTTATCTTTCCTTTCCAAAGGAAATACTGTAGAAAATGAATCTAAGGTGGCTGTTGAGGACTGGTCAGAGGATGATGTTTCAGCCTGGCTTTGTGCACAAGACTTAGCAGACTTTGTTGGGCTTTTCAAAATGAATAACATTGATGGCAAGGAACTACTGAATCTTACTAAAGAAAGTCTGACTAATGAATTAAAAATTGGTAAGAGTATAAAAATAGTTTTTAATCTTTAGGTACGTTGGAATGAAAGTGAGTTAGGAGTTCCATACATGGATTTTTTTTCCCTGAAATGTATTTTTATTTCATTACCAGGGCTGATAAAAAACCCTAATGTCACATTATCCACAATGCTCTTTTTTTTTTTTTTTTGTTTATGTGTTTGCTTATACCTAGAGACATAAAATGCACTTCCACCAACAATGCCGTGTTAAGTGGTCTTACCTGCTTTTGTTTCTATTTTCCTTTTTAAATCTTGTATCATTAAGCTGTGGCAAAGGAATTTCAGCTTTTGCGTATGCTTAATGATTCTGACTTTGGTAAATAGGGTACTCTATAGTTTTTCCTATCAGCCTGCAAAAGTGCCGTGTTTATAATACTATGTGGTCAACTACCTTGAATTTAGCAGTGAAATTCTTCAGTGTACTGTTACCATAATAGAAAAACACAAGGTATGTTTTAGTTTTTACTTGTTTTGGAGATGAAGCATTTGATGTTGACATTTCCTGAGGATCAAGCAAAGCTTGCCTGGCTCAGACACTTTTTAATTCATCAGGTGTCCTAGTTAATACATTGTCCTGTCACTTTATTGCAAAACTGTGATTACGTTTTAGAAGGAATCACAAGGAAGTGCCATATTAGTAATGATTCCACAGTGGTAATTCTGAAATAAGAAATTTAAAGGATGGTGAACTACACCGGAACTTCCTGAATGTAAGCTCTGTGTTCATTTTGATGGCTAGATTTAGGTGTAAATTAGGTGCTGGCATGTTTGCCAAAGTGAGATCAAGTATAGCAAAAGATTTGAATGAGTTAAGAAACCTTTTAAAAAAGTACAGTTTTATTTTTAGAAGTTTGAATTCTTCATTGTAGGAAGACTGCTCCCTTCCTTTTTTGTTTTATACGTGTGTGTGTGGTATTGGTCTGTATCAGGTCATAGTATCTCTGTGTCAACTAACTTTGTTGAATTCTAGAAATCAACAGGGATGCTGGGAATCTGTCAGGCATTGTCATCCACGAAAGACACTTGGCTTCATCAGTTTCTTTAACATTGGAGTAGCCTAAAACTCTGTTGCAGCAGTCACCAGCTGAGGCTAATCAAATAATGCTGACTGGAAAGTTATGTGAGAATTGAATGCAGCGTGACCAATGATGAGAACAGACCTGCTGAACATAGTGTTCTCTATGGGGAAAAAAAATCAACAAAAGCATGTGTTGCCTGATAGATTTGTAATGATGCTATCCAGAACAATTTCAAACTCAAATAAGAAAATAAAATCCGAGTTGTAAGAGCCCATTGCAAGGCAAGCTATAAGGTGCAAAGGATGGATGTGGCTTTAGACAGGGCACGTGTAGAATATAGGCTAATTATGGGAAGCTGTTGCTTTCTGGCTCTTTCATTTGCTATAAAAGGATGCAGTGAGGATTGGTGGTACATACGAGCTGAAGTAGCTTCAGTATGTTCTTTCCCATTATCAAGTAAAATGCTCGTTGCTCAGTCTCTGATCTCAAGACGTTGGTCTTCTATGCTTTTTCTTCAGTAGGTACTTTAACACCCTTCGTAAGATTATAGGATAAGGAGTCAGATTTTCACAAGTATCAGGCAGCTGCAAGAAATTTTTTAAAAAGCTCTAACTGAAATCACTTACTGTCTTAATAAACATAAGCTACTCCACAAATATGAACCAGCATATATGCAGTGCGAAGCAATGAGTTCCACTTTAATGGTTATATGAAAGACATTTTTAAAAGAAAATAATGAAATATACTGTTCAAAGTCACCAAATAAAATCATTCAAATCAATCAGTTCTGAAGTGGTAAATGCTTGTGATTCTGCTTCTACATATCATTCTACAACTATAATTGGTACAGAACAGAAATTACGGCCTGATATATTTGACTTGAAGAATTGCTCTCTATCTGCCATGGCTCAAGCATTTACAAAATAGGAAAATACTATCATACTATCAATAACACTTTCCAGCGTTATTCAAATTCCAGTTTAACTAAATTTTAGGAGTCTATCATTATACAAATACTTGAATGAGCATGTCCTTTCCCTCCTTGATAACCTGTTTTCTTTGCTCTAAAACGGCAACATTTACCAGTTCCGTAAGATCTTGCCATAGAAGTCTTGAGTATTTTTTACAGTCTTTGCAAAGGGAGGTTTTTTTAGACCATTTCACTTGATGATTGATAGTATAGGAGCTTTTTCTTCTATAATGTATTAGCTGCTTATTTCTTGTCCTGTTAGTCTTTGCTTCAGCTCTGATTTGCATTTAATAAAAAGGGTATCCTCATGCCTTTGAAGGCGTTTAATCTAAGAAAGCGATCAGCAAGTGGTTCACATAACATTTGATTCGCTTCTTTGATTGTTTTTGACAGCTTTTTGAAAGAATGCTTCATTACCATGCAAATGGCACTAGCCTCTTTCCAACCTAATTGTCATATAATATAAATAACACTGTATTAAAGTCTGTAAGTTGTTGAGCAAAAGTAAAGTGACAATTATATACATTCTGGCTGAAAAGCTTGTGTACATTCAACAAAGTTCAGGATTTCTCATTCTTAACAGCTACAATGACACATGCATTGCAATTCTGTGATGCAGCTGAGTCAGAAAAAAGGGAATATGCATCCTTTTCCAATTCAGAATACAAGGTGGGTGTACATTGTTCCATGCCTGCATACTCTTTTTCCTGTCAGGCTAACTAAATGTGTTAACGTAAGGTGAATCTTGACTTCAGTTTGTTTGCAGAGGGTGGGCAGGAGATGAGACTAGGTCCAATTTTTGGAAAACTACACCTTCAGTTTAGGGGTTAGTACCATACAAAGCATTTTGTACTGTAATATCACAAATTGTAAAGAAGTTGAAGGCATTCCAAATACTTTCCCTTCTTCTGCAGCACATTGAGAAGGCTTCTTTTCATGTCACTCTATCCTGATTTAGGTTAGGTATGTAAAGAGAACAGATTGTCTTAAAGACAGTTCAACCCTTTCCTCACTTATTGCAGGGTGTCCTTAGAACATAACTTAAAACAAGGATGAATACGCATAAACTGAATTTTGAAATCTCTGATCAGACTGACTTTGTCTTCTCTTCATCAGCAATGTGCTATCAAAGATGTGGGATTTTTTTGTCTTCCTCTTGGTTTTAAGGTTTCACTCTAGGTACATACAAAAAGTATGAGTAAGTTCTTTCCTGTTTCACCTCTTTATCAAGAAACTCTGGGTCTGAGAATGAGCTTGAAAACTACATTTTGGAGCAGAATTTGCATCACTTGTGATTCACCATGCCTTACATGTATACTGAAGTAGGAGTAAACTTTGGGGGAATTGCTCAGTGTAGATTAAACAGAAAAATACATGTGCTTTGCCTATATCAACAAAATCTTATTTTAGGTGTTCTTAGTTTTCAACAGATGGTGTGTCATGGATAATTCTTTAATCCCTGGCTAGAGATTTAATCAGGAGGTAGTTAACTGAGGTGCAAACTGGATGCAATAATCTTCAATCTGTTTGCATGAGAGGAATTTAGGAAAAATTGCCCATATGATGAAGATTGTAGAAGATGCCCTCAAAATCCAGTTATAACTACAGAACTATTTGGTTCCTTTTTTACCTCTCTTTCCTTTGGTTATATTTTTAATTTTTCTTTTCTTAATTTCTTTTTACAAAATTGCCATGAAAACTCTTCCTAAAAATAAGCATGAACTTTTATTGTATTTCAGTACTGTATTTCAGTTCTTACATTGTCTTTATCTTTACATATGTCATTACATAATCCTTATTAAGGAAATGTAGGTTAATTTTTTTCTTTTGCATATATTTTTCTTACTCTGTGACATCTTTTGTCTTTGCTGATTAAAATGACTTGCCTATCAGTGTGACTGAGTTTTATCCCTTTGCACACTGTGTTTGAGGCAGCTGATTAATTGTACAGTAAAGCTGGAAGCGCTGGTGTGTTAAGGCCAGTCTGCTTTTAGTACTGAAGATGGAAAGTTAACTGGAGTAGGAACTAGTATTTACCACTACTAGATTGGGAGAAAAAATTGTGACACATTACACCCACAGTTTTTTTGACATAAAACAGTTTTTAAAAGGATGAATGTTTTATGCTGCTGCAAGATGAAGATACTGATAGCTGGGATGCATTTCCAATCTTGACAGGTTAAAATTGTAATGTGACAGTTTATAGAACTATAAAATTACTGTTCTCATTGTCAGATTTCTTTTTTCCTCTTCTACTCACAATTAAGTTGGAAAGAATGGCTGCTGTCTCAAACACAGATATGGCTCTTTTTTCAGATTCACAGCTATTGTATATTCTCAGTAAATAGGTAATAGTAAGTACTCAAATCAGTTTTGGGATACTTAAATAAACTTGTTGTCCTTCATGGGGGAATATGTGTTAATCAGTATTTGTGATGCCTTACATGATAATGAAAAAGAGTTTATACAACAATATGTGCATTGTAGAGAGAAGAGCTTGCAAGTTTCACAAATCGCAGATCAGAGTATTCTTCCTTTAAAAAAAAAACAAACCCTAATGCAGTTTTCATAGACAAAATATCAGGACTCAGGCTCCACAGGTCATTTTTATGCAAAAGAGATTGATATTATTTAATTGAACTGAAATGAATGAATTGAATCTTTACTAAAACCAAAGCTTCTTACTGCTCACAGTAACAGGCCCCTCTTCCCCTAGCCATCCCCACCACTGGATTTTTGGTTTTCTTTAAGGGATTTTGTTTTCTGCCAAGAACCAGCTCTACTACCTTCACTTGCAATAGTACATTACTATATCTAATTTGAGAACATTTGTAATAATATATCCATATACCATCAAATTTAAAAATACCAATTGTGAGCACTAAGTATATGTTAGACTGGAGCTGTACATCACTATAAAAGGCAATGATGACTAGGCTACTGGGCATTTTAATCATGTTTTTTGAAAACAATTTCTTCCGAAATGTCGTTCTCCCCCCCAGCATGTAAGATGGTGTTCAGTTTTGGTCAGAAGTTGCATGCATTTTTTCAGCATGAGTTTCCTCTTGGATACAGCTGTTTTTTGGTGTGTGTCCCCGAAATCAAATATGCATTATTTTTGTTTACAAGGAGTGAGTGCATGGTCCTTTCACTGCTTTCTGCTTGGGCTGTCTTGTTTGATAGTGAATCTGTAAATGTCAGTCATTTAATAGAGCACTTTAAATAGCATAATTGAAGCACTGATGTCTTATGCTGCTTTGCAGATAATCATGCCACTATGGTATTTGGTTTTGGTTTTAGTGAATGAGAAGTATAAATTGATTCTGCACAATGTGTGGGAATAAACATAACTTGTGCATCCCCACCCCCTCCCCACCTTTAGTGGTTGGAATCAAGCATTAAACTAGATTGTGAACAATTTTTTGGCAGAGGTATTAATAAAATATGTCTCACAAAATATAATCAAATTTGATGAGAATTTATAAAAGATTTAGATTCCCATACATTAATCTTAATACAATTTGTAAGTGTAAAGCCCCACCATGAATCCAAATTTAAGTTAGCAGCATTTGTGCTATTTCATAATACCTAGTTCTGTGCCAGACATTTAAAAAAAAAGAGAGTTGAGCAACTCATCAAGATACTCTTACTTCGCTCTCTAGAGCTGATAGAAGAGAACTTAATGAACATTTTCTGGAATCAGTTTAGCAGTAGCAGTGTTGCACAGTGGTGAGGTTGGTGGGTACAATCTCATGCGTTGTAATAAAGGAGCTCTGTTACTGAGACCTTGAACAAAAGGTAGAGGTCCTTGCATATCATGAGGGCTTCAGTATGTCTTACCCAGGTTTTTTAAGGTTTATCATCATCTTGCCGAGGGGATTGTCCACAGTGGGGGGGGGGGTTGGGTTTTTTTTTGTGTTTGTTTTTTTAAGAATGTCCAGTTGGGAGTAAATGAAGTTTTATGGTTTTATTTAGATTGTGTGAATGAGAGTGTACCTCATTATAAATGTGATGCACTTTTGTGGGGAGAGGAATGCCAGTGTACAATTTAATTGTAAAAATAAGTTATTTCCATTTTGATAGAGGTTGCTTTACACAAGCATTGCCTGAGCATTGAGGTGCTGCAAGTCTAAGACCTTATCTTTCATGAAATAGGAGCATATAACAATGAAGTGTAATTTGCAGGCACAGTGTACAAACATACCTTATTGTTGTTTTGATGCATTGTTTTGAAGACAGCAAAGTTACTGTTGATGCGTCTTCACTTTATGGGCTTGAGTGCCTCTGAACTAAACAGTCTGAAAGAAAAGAAGGCAGCATGGCACAACTATAATTGTCTTTGTAGTTTTATTTTTAGATTAGGAGGACATTAATCTTTTAAAAAACACAGGTTCAGGCATTCTTCAGTCGTCCCTTTCTAAGCCATAGGACAGCAATACTATACAACAGGTGTAGTGTATTGTAATAGAGAGATGTAAATGACCTTGTATGACAAAAGCTAATGTGAAGGTTATGGGAAATCCAATTAATTATACTTTTACTGAAATGGTATGTCCTTACATTTAGCATGACTGGAAGGACACAGCAGTCAGTAAAAAAGCAGTCAGTCCCTGTAATGTTAGTGGTATTCAAATTTTTACTCTGCAATTACTTTTTTAATCCCTGCAAACAGATAGTCACTGCATCAATAGTGTGTTTTGTAACACATCAGGCATTTAGAGAAATGACTGTATTTGTGGCTTGAAATTAGTTCTTTACACTGTGCCAGCTCCTTTTATTTTGGATCTTGCCATTTTGTGGCTTGTATTAAATTTAAAACAGTGTTGATATCAATTTAAATGTTTTAAGCTTTCAAAGTTGTGTCACTATTTTAGAAGCATTTTTTTAAGACTAATATTAAAAAGCCATTCTAAGATTTGCTGATGAGCTTTTTCAGGGTTCCTCTGGCAGGGTTATGGTTTTATTATTTTTTTAAAAGTCTGGCACAGCTGGAAGCTAAACACTCACTCTGGCATGGTAGAGTGGGAGAAAGACACAGATAAGAAGTGAATGGGCGTGATACTTGCCATGTGGCAGAAACTAGCTTCACCAGGAGACTGACATGATCTGGGAAAAAAGGGGGTATCAGGAAGGTAATTTTGCATACATGCTATCATAGAACCATAGAATCATAGAATGGTTTGGGTTGGAAGGGACCTTTAGAGATCATCTAGTTCCAACCCTTCCTGCCATGGGCAGGGATGCCTTCCACTAGATCAGGTTGCTCAAAACCCTGTCCAACCTGGCCTTGAACACTTCCAGGGATGGGGCATCCACAACTTCTCTGGGCAAACCTGTCACAGTAAAAAAAATTTTTCCTTATGTCCAATCGATAATTTAGAGACAAGGACGTTGTGTCAGACTGTGTTAAAGGCCTTACAGAAGTCCAGGTAGATGACATCAGTGGTTCTTCCCTTATCCACCAACACAGTCATAGAAGGCCACCAGATTAGTCAGGTGTGATTTGCCCTTTGTGAAGCCATGTTGGCTCTCTCTAATCACCTCCCTGTCATCCCTATGCCTTGACATAGCTTACAGGAGGATCTGTTCCATATTCTTACCAGGCACAGAGGTGAGGCTGACTGGTCGATAGTTCCCAGGGTCCTCCTTTTTATTTACCATTTTTAAAAATGGGTCAATCAAACTGTAACTCAGACTAAGGAATGGAACCCCTGCGTCTGGCATATGGTTTTATTCTTGGTGCTGCATGCTTCCATTTTGTAAATTGGCACTCATTGTTACCACTTACAGTGAAGGTGAATGCATATATTAATGGTGGCCTGGATTGAAGTAGGAACATGGTTCTGGATCTCCAGTAACAGCGTCACAAGAACTCATAAGGCCTGGATGCAAAGTCTCAGAACCTCTGTATGAATCTAATTGTATTTGTGTTGTGCAAACATGGCTCAAAGGTAGAAGATTAATGCTAGTAAGCTTACACTTGAGTGAATGGGTTCTACTTTATGTGTTTTTTCTCCAATTATGCAGTGCAAAGAGTGTAAGGAACAGGGGCCAGAACCTCTTACTGGAGTCTCCTGATCCTGCTACAGTGTCAGTGAATTTTGCTGTCCTGCTTGGTGTAATATTCTACTAGAAGAGTGGTTGATGCATATACTTGGGAAGTGAGAAAGGTGGACCTGATGCTGCACAGCCTAAGGCACACTGGAATCCAGACTGCCTGATGCCTGGGGCAGTGCTAAACCACTAAGCTGTTACAGAGAGGGTTGGAACTGGAGTAAATATCACATCCTTCTCATCCTGTTTTGTGTATTGCTACACCAACAACAGAGTCCTTGCGTTAAGTGTGCTCAGTGTGTTCCAATTCTTACTAGAATTAGACTTTCTGGGAGATTAAGCAACATCTGAATGCCTCCCTGCTGAACTGCGACAAATTTAGCACTTATGTCCCTAATAGTGACATAAATATGACCCTATGCCAAACTGCAGGGCAAACCTGGTCCAAGGGTGATGAGTCCTCACTCAGGTGTTTTGGTGGTAGGTAGTCTTCTGTTTGGAGGTGATGATAGCACTTGTGCACTTTTATACCTTCATACTGTTATTGATATAGTCCAGTTTCAAGGGAGAAACACTGCTATCTTCCACTCTCAGTTTTTTCTACAGTTAGCTTTGCACATGCAGCAGTGTATGCGATTCTATTATGCATGAACTAAAATGCTGTTCTGCCAGGTAGCCATGTCTTTGCAGCAATGTTGCACTTGCATTTGTTTTACTGTTTGTTTTCATTACTCCACAAAGTTATTGTTAACCAACAGGAGTTACATGCTGTAGCTGAGCTGTTTGTAGTGGTGGCCAGGTGTGTCTGCAGATTTTTCTGTATTAGGTGGGGGTGGTGAGATGGAACTGTGTCTCCTGTAACACAACTGCTAATTAATGCAAGACCTAACCTCTTTGCCTTACATGTCTGTGTTGTCCACTTCATGTATGAATAACTTTTCAGAGTCTTTAGGCCTGCGCAGTAAAGTCCTCCAGAAAATTGAAGAACTGAGGATGAAAATGATCTCTGTTTCTGTTACTATCCCTGATGAGTTCTTATGTCCTATAACAAGGGAGCTTATGAAGGATCCTGTCATTGCAGCAGGTATGTCTTTAAGTGACGTTGACTAAAATGAATGACTTGAGGGTAAAGAAAGATAGGTGTGGGAACACACAAAAATGGGCATATCTTATCAGTTGTAGAAAGAGAAACTATTCTAAATAGCTGTTGCAACAAAATAGAACTGTGGTAAATATTCAATTTGCCAAATTACATCTCTGATACGGAGAAAAATACTGTATCAAGCAATTCGCTTAGTGTCAGCTCTGCTGATGAGGCTGTATAGATTTTTTTTTTTAAATGTTCCTTCCTTTATGTGCCTTTGCAAATATAATTACAAGCTTAATTACAGAGTTGTCTCAGTGAATGCAAAATGGAATTGTGCACACGGGGGGGGGGGGAACACGACCCAAAAACCAAGCTCATTACTACTCTTAGCACACCATATATATGGCACTTACTTAAAAGTTTGTACAGAATGAGATTCATTTAAATTCAACAAGACCTTGGAACTGAGATATGCAAGGAACAGGTGTTACGTAGTTAAAACATTTATGAAGAATGAGTGTTTTATAGTTCTAATCTTGGGGGCAGGGAGGGGGGGCATATGATCATCAAAAGACCAGTATACTTTTCTGATGCTCTGTAAACAGTGACTAACTTCATACAGTTTTGAGGTATCAGGCCAGACTTCTGAGAATTAAAATGTTCAAAATATGAAAACGTGCTAACTGCTGGAGTGGTAAGCACTGCACTTAACAGGGCTTGAGCTTCTAAACAATAGCAGTAGGAGGACAGCCTTGCATATCCTTTTTTTTAATATAACTTTGAAATAAGGATACAGTTTTAGAGCAGGATAGTTTTGTTGAAAAGCTGAAAATTGCCGCCAGTCATGATTCACACGTATATTACAAAATCAAATAGGCATTTATAAGAGAAACTGTTGACCTTTTAAATTAAAATGTTCACAGTGTATGATCAATTTATAGTATTTAATATCTAATAAATATTGGCTGTGTGCCATTCAATATTTGTGTATTACACTGCTGTCCTGACATAGGGATTACTCTGCTTTTCAGAACACAGGGTGGGCATATCTGGGAGTTCCTCACACTGCTTTATTTTTATAGAAGTTGATGAATAGTAACAGAAATGTTAGCGATTGCAGCAGGAGAAAGGTTGGTTTGTGGCAAGACAGGTGAAGGAAAGTATAGTTTTGTGTTTGGAAACATCTATATTCACTAGGTAGCTACTTCACTGCCCAGCACTACAGAACTGAAGTTCCTGTAGTATAAACACAGCTGACTTGAAGATCTGGGCAATTTTGCAGAGTCAAATTGGAAGAATTTAGATATTTCTGAGATTAGAAAGTTAACTGAAGTGAGCTGGATATTTTGTTTAGTTCAGTAAGCTAAATAAGAGTTAAGTAAGACTTTTATGCCTCTGTGCTATATAGAATTTAAGGAAAAATAAAAAGAAGGTAGAATGCCAAACTGCGTATTTCTTTTACTCAAGTGACCAGCCTACATAAGATTTTTTCTATGTTAAGTAAAGTAAGTGGCTCATGTTCAATAAAGGGGAAGGAAATGGAGTGTAGCCCTGTGTTAGAGGAGGGGTGGAGGACACAGGTTTGTATTTCATCAGAGATGTTCTTGGGTGTTTGTGCTAATACTTGGCTGGGAGGGCAGGGAGGCAGAGGGTGCGATTTATTCCTCTATTTCTGTTCTTTAAGTAACAGCTTGTTTTGGTACTGACTGGAAGAGCTGAAATCCTGAAACGAGACAGGTGTCAAGGGCTAAGTGCCTGCATGCCCAACTCAGGGCTTGGTCAGCCAGCTGAGTGCCAACAGTGTTCATTGCTGAGCACTGCACAGTAGCAGTCTTTAGTTGTGTTAGTCACTGGATGTTAACGAGCTTTTACTTCATGTTATGGATCATTCAAACTGAAAAGAAGTCTTAGTTAACATGTGCATAATGTATTTTATTGCTTTGCAGTCAGAGACAGAAATATGAAACTAGCCTGAACTGTTTATATTCACATTCAGCTTTCATTGCCCCCCCTTTTTTTTTGTTTTTCACTATAAAGGATTCCTGAAGTGACAATTATTTTTAAAAAGTTACTCAAGAACTTTAGATCCAGCTAAATAGAAATGTTTGTTTAAATTGTGATTAAAATCTAATAGTTTTATTAACCAAAGGTGTGCAGTAACTTTAACACCAATATGCCATTTATGTATTTTGGTAAAGCACAGCTTTGATTTTTGGGTTTTTTTTTCCTTCCCCTCGTTTTTTTTTGGTGGGGAGTTCTCTCCCCCCAGCACTTTTTTTTTTTTTTTTTTTTTAAATGTGACATGCTGGTTTTATTCCCAACTGTCTTTCATGTACAGTAATGGTTCAGTACCTTTTATCTTTACTCTCCCATTGTCCTTAACTAGCAACTACAAACATTGTGATATATTTTTTTGTAAGTAAGTGGGGGGGGGGGGAATATTACTTGCAAATGCGTGGTGAGGCTTGACAATGTCTAGTATAGTGTCTTTAGAGTGATTTGTTTAGTTCTAAACAGAGCTAAGCAACTGTAGGTGCAGGCAACTTGATAAGCATCATCTGCTTTTCTTAAAAAAAAAATTCATTTAAAAAGAACAGAGTAAGCACTGGTGTTAGAAATGCCGATTGTCAGTTGCAATTGCCTGGCTAGTCACCTCACTGTTTCAGTGTTTTAATTTTAATCTTGATACTGCTGTATAAAGTTTTAGTTAAATATATTACAGTATGTAATTTGTAACAAGTATGTTTATGGTAAAGCTTTCACAGACCATGTAATTTTTCTGGATCTCAATTTTCCTGTTTGGAAATACTGATTCCCTTACATCCCTTTTAAATTTCAGTAGCTAATATCTTTACAGTGTAACAGTGCCCAAGCATCTGTAATAAAAGCTTTTGATAATCGTTTCTTTGCAGATGGCTATTCCTATGAAAAGGAGGCAATGGAAAACTGGATCAGAAATAAAAGACAATCTAGTCCCATGACAAATCTTCCTCTCCACTCTCTTATGCTTACACCAAATAGGACACTAAAAATGGCTATCAGTCGCTGGCTAGAGACTCAGCAGAAATACAGTTAAACCACTTAGTTTTGAAGTTGTTTATTAAAATTAACTGAAATGAAATTGTATGTAGCTAAAGGAAATAATTGTATCGGAAACAATTAGAAAGAAAAAATTGTGTTTCTGTTCTAATCTGTGGCTGTCATTTAAATGTTTGTTAGAAAGAAAATCTTCACTGTTGGAAGCTCTCAGAAAATTACTGAAAAACTTTTAAGCTTTGGCAACATTACTTTGCGGTATTTCTGTTTAAGAAATGAAGTATTCAGATTCACAGTTTTTCAAATAAAGTTTTCTTAAAATTTTCACTACATTTATGAGTTTTGAGTCTTGATTTTGCCAAGTTAGTCTTTCAGAAGATAAGAAATAGCAAAGTATATAATCCGTATTTCTTTCTCTAATTTAAAAAAAAAAAGTGTCTTTCCCTGTTTCCTATTACTGGAGATGTAGTTGGAAAAGTTGGGAGAGTTTCTCCTGTAACCATCACTGACTGCATCTCATCCCACAGGTATATTAATAATCTTTATTTTGTATGGAAAAAATACAGTAGCTGTGCAAAAATAGAACTACAGGACAAGACTAATATAGGACTTGTACAAAATACCAAAGAAACAGTAAACAATAAATAAGCTAAAGCATAATGATGCAAACTCAAAAAGCATTTGTAAAAATGGGTACGGATGCTTACAATGTACATAAAACACTGTATATAAACAAGACATGAAAAGTGACTATGTAAAGTTGACCACTCCAACCTCATTGCACTCATAGGAACATCACTAAATCTACTTATTTTCAGAACATTCTTGCCAATATAAAACCTTATTTCCTCTGAAAAACTTCACAACTTCATCCTGTCATGCAACTGCACATACACTTTTCCTCAAACTTTCATCTTCACTCCATCCATTTCTTGGGTTTCCCATAAAAACACTTACTAAACATTTCATTGCTGTACCTTTTTCACGAATAAACAATAAATCATTTTGCTTTCAGATAGCACCCAAAGGTGATTAGATAAACTATATAAAGTGCGATTATTGTTAATATGCCATAATATTGTGTTCTTCAGTGCAGTAACCAATATGGTCAAAGCCTTTCAATACACATGCAAATGTCACTGTTTATTCTACTTGATTTCTTCTAGTTACTAAAAATAGTTATATTTACATGTCAAAACATGGCTGCTTATAGTTTACTCATACACAAATTAGTTATGCTTCCTAAATGTACATCATGCAACCCAGATTAGATCCCACTAGAAAAGTGATAAAATACTTTGATTTAAAAAAAAACCCCATACATATACAGATCTGAGTATTATCCAGCAGGTATCTTTCTTAACACTGTTTTGAGAAGTAAGTTCTTAAGCATTATAGAGGCACGATCATTATGTAAGTAAGTAAGTGATGAGATGTAATATAACCAAAAGCCAAGATTAAAGCCCTATGTAAAAGGAAAGTCTTATTTAATCATAAAAGGTAATGGGAGGGATTTCTCTGCGTGAGGTCCTAGTTCGGTGGATTGATGATTGTAATTGACTCTTTCTACACAAATTTGCTATTCCAGTTACTGTAACTGTCCTGTGATGGTAGGAACAGTTTAAAGTGGTTGTATCCCATGAAGTACTGGCCAACATGGACAGCTTACTCAAACTTGCAAGTGACCAGCCAATCAGTATTTTGTATAGAAGTAATACCCTATGATGTTACGAGCTAAGTTTTACAACCCTGTAAATATACAAAATAATATTTATACATTTGATTCAATGAATGATCGCTTTGGTTTTGTAGATGTGACATGACTTAGATGGCCTTCCTTACTGATGTGAGACTGCTGTTTTGATACAGCATCTGGGTATAAACGCAAAGCTTGTTTAGGTGCTCTGGTGTCTTGACACTGGGCAGGTATTTGGCACTTCAGCTCCTCGCGTTCTTTAGCTTGCGTACCATTCTGGTTGCTATCTCCTGGGGCAGCACCAGTAGAGGAAATTTTAGTTTGGTAGTGTTTGACTGAGAACTGCTCAAAACTTGAGGACTGAATGCCCCCAGAAGCAACATTTGATAATCCATCCGATGCCTGAGAGTGCCAAGTGCGACTGGATTGAGTATTTTGCTGCTGAAACCTTGCAGTCTTATCCATGATTCCCATAAATGGGGTATTGCGAGGTCTGTGTTCAGCAACAGTACCCTGAACTGGATTAACGTTATTCTCCTTGAGTCGAACATCTGGGCCTAGCCCCTTAATACTATCTGAAAAACTACTGGCTGAAGTTAAGCTGCTGGTTGAGCTGGCAAGAATCATACTACTGGATGGAGAACTAGAAGAGACACCAGTGGTTACAGGACTTTGCTGCCTTGCTTCACTGAAATTCATTTGAGTAGGGGCTGTTAACCTGTCAGTGGTTTTAGACTTACTTGCAAAAGAATGAGAAGAGAGATTCTCACTATGCTGTGGATGGGAACACTGGCTGGACATAATCTTCTCATTGTGCAGTTCAGAACTAGGACCTGGGGAAACACTTCCAGATGATAACGTGCTTGTCCCATCCAAATGCTGAATTTTAGAGTGCCGGACTGGCAAGGGACTTTGGGGAAGATGCTGAAAAGATGATTGTGTCTTTGTATTACATTGACTGCTTCCCATTTTTGATCCAGGCTGGATGGAGCTCAGGTGCTGATTAGTTTTTACAATCTGTGCCTGCTTTGTTGGCTGCATGATCAAGCCTGGCTCTCTCAGATATTTATTGCCTGTTCTGCTTTGAGGGGACACAGATCTAGCTTTCTGCTGAACATTTTCTTGAAGGGTCCTGCTGTATGATGAAGCAGCTAAGGAACGTTGCAGCCTTTGTGGAGAGGAAACAGATTCATCAGAGCAAGGCAGTTCTTCCTCCCTGTCTTGAAGATTAAAATTACCATTCACACCTTGTATAATGCCCTCCTCCTCATTATCAGAGTTGTTAATTTGCTGTAGTAGCTGTGGAGACTGATGCTTCTGTTGCTGTGTTCTCTGGAACTGTTTGCATTCCTCTTCTACTCGAGCCAGGAGACGTTTTATCTCTTGATTGCTAGGACACAGCTGTGTGGCTTCACGTAAGTCAGCAAGAGCAGCAAGCAGTTTTCTGTTTGGGGGGGAGGGGAAAAAGTAAACTTACTAAAAACCTGGGGCTAATCTGAGTCTCAGCATTGCCTACTACTAATCCACCCCCACCACTTTCAAAGAAATACTCTGATTTGTCATCTCCTGCTGCAGGTGGTGACAATATAAGAATTGGATGTTCTCCAAACCAGGAAATTCTTTCCTATGGTGAAAGCACAGACCCAGCCCTAAACCCTTCCCCTTGTATCATAACAGCTTTTTCAGGAAGGCAGCAGAAGTCTGCTGATAACACTAGGAACTGAAGCTTTTGTCTCATAAGCCCTTTACTGTTATCTTCAGAGTAGGTAACTTGCTGAACTCTGCTTCATGACCATTTGTTCTGCTTAGAAAAGACACAATGAATCAAAAAGGCACCTCTCCCTATACTTCAACTATACCACTATAGTTTGGTATTTTTCCAGCTTAAAGAGATGGTACCTTCTCTCTCCCCTTGTTTTTATCTTGAACTGCTCATGATTCAACATATCCTGTCCTATAAAGGCACCCAGTTATTCTTGGTAATAAATAATGCAGCGCTGGAGTTCGGTGGCACACTGCTGACGACATTCTGCTGAGCCACATGGAGTAGCACTCCCATTCACTCTTACACTTAAAATAATCCCCCTTCATATCACTTTGTTACTTTCTGGACTGCCTAATAATTACCTAAATGAGTACTCAATATTGCTTTTTGGGTTTGGTTGGCTTTAACTGATACAGACACCTAACACAGACGGAAAGTGCACAAGGAAAGTAACTTTTTCTTTGCAAGTTCCAAATACAACTAGTGGAAAAGAAAAACAGTTATTGAAAGTGTTAGGAAGTTTAAAAAAAAAAAAAAAAAAAAAATCGGTGCAGACAGACGCACAGAATCAAACAGTACCTGCTGTTCCTCTTGGCTCTTGCTCTAGCATAATAGGCTTCATAAGACTTCGGTTTCAGATCCAATGCTTTGGTAGCAAACTCTTCAGCCATACCAAAGTCCTAATAATTTAAACAAATGTACTCATTATACATTGACAATAAAAGAAAGCTGCATGCTCCTTATTCATGGTACTGCTTCAAAAGTGCAGGTAGCTTATGCAGTATAGAAAGTCACCTTTATCAGTTAGCAAGAGCAGGTATTTTCTGAAAGACTGAGAACAGACCTCATCTTGCTAACCTTGTCTCTCATGTCTAAGGGAAACTGACTCCAACATAGCTAAAAAGCAATGTTAATATAGGTAAGATATGGTTATTTTCAATCCAAAGATGTTAAAATGCTAGAAGAGACTGCATGCTTAGCAGGATACATGACCACCTCAGATAGCAAGGCTTTAGAATGTGTTTTGAAAAAAGGCCAGTTAAAGACCTAGGAATTTAGAGAAAAACAAGAAAAATCAGGAAAGGGGTTGGACTAGTCCAGAGCTTTCTTTGATAAGGTATGTGAAATTTTTAGAGAAGAATTATACTAGATGTAATGTATTTGGTCTTCATTTAACAAGAACACAGAATAAGAGTTTAGTAAATTGTTGGTTAAACCAAAGACTGGAATTAACAAAGCAGGATTTAAATGGGGGCAAGGACAGCTATGGGGAAGACGAAGGCAGGAGCAAGTCTAATTTATATAACAGCCATGCACATGCACAGCACAGGGTGTCCATGATACTGAATTCTATTGAGCATGATGATACAGGAGGTTGGAAAGTATTAACACCCCAAAAAACGTCCTGAGATATCACGCAAGAGCAGAGCAATGATGTGATGAACTTGAGCTTTAGATGTAAGGTGATGCACTTCAGGATTAGCAAAATGTAAATGAGAGTTTATCAGTGGGATATGATAAGAAACACACACACATGCACTAGTTGGTCACAGAGCCACTTTCTGCTGTTAGTTTGATGCAACTGAAAAAGCCAATCTCATCTAGGAAGGCATCAGGAGAGGTAGTTCTAGCACAGAAAGGAAACGATTAGTACTGTTGTGCAAAGCAGCAGCAGAACTGCCTATGTAAAGTCCTGGACACCTATGTTTAGAAATTCTTCAAAAGGGAGCAGATGCCAAAAACAACTTGGATGCCTAGGGAATTAAGAAGTTACCGTCTGAAAAGAAGGAACAGTGTAAGGTATATTCAGAAAATCAGAAGTTTTTGCTCTGATGGTCATTCAGGTTCTTAGCAGCCATCTGATGCGCTGGTGAAGGTACAAAGAAACAACCAGCACATACAATACAGCCATAGTAGTAGGTTATGCTGTATGATAACAAAGGGTAGTGGTGGTGGCGGCGGCATTTTCCACTTAGTCTTTTAAAAGTACCAAAACCATCCAGCAGTTCATCATTCCAAAATAACTCTATTACATAAGAACAGCTGTAATAGATCCCCCACTGCAACATGCCCTCACATCTTATGAGCTGTCCCCATTTGTTGGCACAACAAAGCCCAGTATCAGTATACAATGAAAAGGATTCTAAAATAGCAAAAATAAACATCCAAGTACAAACTCAGTAATGCAGCAGAATAGAAGTCTAAGATTCCCAATGCCAGAGAGGCAACAGATTAACAGCACGAGCTTACATTTGTTTTTCGGCGACATCGTGATAAATTTAGGTATAATGAAACTCTCAGCTCATTGAATGCTTTCATTTCTTCTCCAAATCCTTCCCTTGGAAACTTCCTCAAGGCATACTGATAGCGCTGTGCTGCTTCCTTCATCTTACCTTTCTACAAATTTAGGGAACAAGAGGCTTTTCACAAACTCTTAATATTGCAATACTGTTGCAAAAAAGCACATTTATATTTGACACCTACCAACAGGTGCTCTTCAAATAGAAAACACAGAGCCAGTTTTTTTTAAAAAATAAATATATACAGTATGAATTACACACAGACACAATGAGAGAACTTGCGTGTTAACTAGAGTTTGTGTTTGTTTCTAAACTCATACCTTTAACGGTATTTCACCAGGATATTTGCATTAATACATACTACTTGTACCAGAGAAATTCACGTATGTACAATTCATGTATGATACAATTCATTATTTCTCTATTTTTTTTAAACAGAGCAGTCAAATATCTGATGATGCAGCATTCAAACATGCAGTCCAGCTACTGCCAGATTCACATAGGTGTCTCAGCCATGATTAGCTGGGTGACTGAGTGTATGGATTTAAAGTAGTAAAAGGTCACTCTCCTACTGCTTAACAGAGGTTGAATAAGAGAGCTAACCTGTCCTTCAGGACTACCTGAAAGATCCACCCTTGCACTGGAAATATTCAGACTCTCCAAGAGATGCTTGGAGAACATCTCCATAATGAACTGAAGATTTGAGACAGTTTTGCTAAAGACATTGAAATCCTCCTAGTATGAGAAGAAAAGCAAATCTTTTATTTGACAGATGAAGAAATTTTTCTCTTTATGGATACTACAAGTTAATTTCTTTTCATAAACATTGGGTATTTTTTATTATTTAATTCATCTTAACACTCAAAGTAGGTCAAAATTTACTGTTGAAACTGGCAAGGAAAGTATTTAAGGTTTATCTTATTTTATTTGGCTGGGGAGCTGAAAAGTAGTTATTGCATACTGTGAGCACACTCAAATACGTGTTACTCTGCAAAATAATAATCCATTTAAAACACTTTGGCAAATAAATAAAGTATATTGGAAAAAGTTTAACAAGCTAAATGACATACCACAGCTCTAGCAAGTCATTCAAATTACTATAATAAAAGTAAGCACTCTGAAAATAGATATCAGCAGGGAATTCAACCTCTTGTAACAAATTGTAAAATATATTAGTACCAAGTCCTGCTGTGTTACTCTGTGGTCTCAGAGTCTAGGCAGTGTTCAACCTCTGGAGCAACCTGAGGAGAAACTGAAGAAAATGAATTGGTGCCAGCGATGCGGTGGCACCTTCTCCCTGAACAACCAATGAGTCGCATTCAACACACCACTAGAGAAGTGTGACATAGGAGAGGATTCCCAGGGATGACAGAACTGCCTTTGTAGCATAAAATCTGTTATCCTTTAGGTTGAAAGATGTCCCATGCTTAAAGGTACCTGCTTGGATATAAAGCTCTAAACCCACTTCAGGATCAATAAACTTGATAAATCATCCAGATGTATTCGTAAGACTCCTGTACAGAATTTGGGTCCACCCTGATTCATGACGGCAAAGTCTCAAGGGTCTCTCTTCTGTACTATGCAAAGCCATTTGATACAGAACAAAGATCAGAGATAAGGTGGCAGATATTTGAGGGGCCTTATAAAAAAACCCCTACAAATCAAAAATCTTGCAGCTAGAACAGACTTTGAATGATGCTTCTATAAGCCGTTCAGCACTGTGTTGCACTAGTGAAATAACACAGGAGTATCACACAGTTTACAAAAATAAGTCCAGTCTCTCTTCTGAGCAACATATCACCACCAGTAAAAAGAATGTATCAAAAGAGCTGTCACTTTCCTCATTATATATTTAAATAGCACACAAAAGAACATTATCCTGAAGGAAAGGCTATGCCTAACTGTCAAACAAGCACCTTACAGTTGCTCTTAAGAAGTAACTGACTGCTACAAATGTTCACAGAGAGACTTGCTCAACAGAAAGAAAACGTACTTAATATTTATTTATTTTACATGGGAGTTTTCAATGATTCTTTCCCAGGGTTCTCAGGATTTCTCGGTCTCATTCCCAACATGAGAGGATATACAAGTACACATCATCTTTGAACAGAAAAGGAGGTATAAAGAACTTAATCTACCTTCAGACAGAAGTCCAATTATAATGTTCTGCTATCAGAAAAAATAAAAATCTACCTACTTTGTACAGTATATTTCCTTCTTCCATCAGTTTCTGCAGCAGAATAAGGAGAATATCGGGTTTTGAGGTGGCCATTGCCCATGCTGCATTTCCTGCAAGTTAAATTTTAAGGATCTCTGACAAAAGGGAAGAAAGTGTGTTTCTGATATCTAGTCGCACTAGAAAGCCTAATCGTACTTCAGTAGATATTCCACCTGCATGGAACTATTATTATTATCATTATTAGTGTGTGCACATATATTTAAAATATGTATATATCCATACCTGCCCCCTGCCGCCCCACACAGATAGCAGCCAGGTATTAAATGATCTGATTCATTTTACCCCTGGTCTAAAGCCAGTATAGGACAGTATGAAAGTCATGGTAAAATTCAGGCCTAAGTAAGGATCTGTATTTGATCATACTTAGTACCCAAATAATAATAAATGATGATTTAAAGGTACTACAGATTCAATAATTATCACACAGCTGCACCATCTACTTGCCTACTGATAATACATGATTTGGACGTATATTTTTTGCCCACCGTTTGCAAAAATTTATGATTCTATAATTTATTGAAAGAATGTTATTTAAATGTAAAACTTCTTAATCTAAATCATTCATAGTGTCAGAATTAAGTATCACTAATAGCGTAATCATAATTTTCTTGTTTAAGTGTATCATGAAAGAGTAACCACGTAAAGACTGACTCCTCCAGACCTCCTCATCAACATATATGAAAGAAAAGAATAGAATAAAATTACTTGCATTTCCTCACTTCTGAAGCGAGTCTTGAGTGTCTGCCTTTAAAATAAAGATTGATTTCTCTTAAGTGGGCATCTGCAAACCATACAACCTGCAAAAATCTAGTGTGTATTTCAAGATTTATTTTTTTAAATCTACTTTACAGAAATGACAGTAATTCTAGTAGAGCAGATATTCAGTTGTTTCTCTTGAGTATAGGATAGTTTTACTAACCTAGCTTAGCTCCTTTTCTCAGTAGCATAACCACTACTGACGTATTACGACATCCAATAGCTCTGTCCAGTGGCCGCATGCCACTGTGGTCAACGTGCTCAATCATTGCTCCTTTCTCTACCAAATACTGCACCTGTGAAGAGAAACAAGACAAGCCTTGTAACATTATTTTTGGTAGGAGCGGCAGACCAGTGAAATATTTAAACTACCACCTAATCTTCCTTGAAGTATACCAAGTATACACTCCAGAGTATGCTAAAGCCATTTTAAATCCATTGAACTGAATCTACTGAAAAAACACAGCATGGGAATACTATCAAACTGCACCGAAGAGCTGCAGTTAAGGAATTAAAAAAAAAACAAAACCAAAAACCACCACCCCCAAATTCCTGGAAGTACCTGTGTCAGAAAAACACTAAGACCAACACATTATGCTTGTTCCCTCCTTTGTTCATGTTCTGCATGCCAATATGCAGACACAGCAACTCAAGCATAAGGGCAGTAAGCTCAGATGAAAACAGAGTAGCAGCGTAGGCCCTGTAGTTTCAGCTTCAAGTACACCGCAACACTACAATGACAAGCATGAAGTGCAGTACCAGAATATGCTCCTAGTATAGGACACAACGCTATAATAATGCAATACGATAAACACAAAATACACAGACTACTATCGTGTAATGCGAGATACTTAAAACATTCTAGTTAACAGTGTAAATACAAGTTATGGTGCTGAGGTACCACTTCTTGCTCTATATGAAGAAACACACGTTTGTAATTTTATTAATTTCTTAACCATTCATTACAACAGTCTAATGTTGCAGTTGGACATAAATGCAGCAAATGTAAAATGCAGAAAGGGCAAATAAGAAATTTTAAGAAAGCAAAATAAGTATGCCGGACACCATCAGCTTCCACCAAGCATTCACCAAGCATCCAGAGCAACAGAGTAATTGTCCATCAGCAATACTAATTAAAAGCGCAATATATAGGAAACAACAGCGATGGCAGGTTTGATGTAAGCAATAGTTCTTTCATGTAATCATTGCTTGCCCAAATGCGACTGGCAGTAATCTAGTATGGAAAGAGGTATTAACAATCCTTCCCATTGACAGGCCTCCAAGACCCAAAGCTGCTGGCCTGCTGAGTGATCTCTTAATTAGTATTATTCCACCTTTGCCTGTTGCCCTAGCAGAAAGATCAGGTTGTTCAGCCATATGAACCGCTGATGTGGCCAGTCTATCAGGTAAACTAGCAGTCTGTACTACTCCCATGCAATAAACTACAGTAAAAGTATGTACAGGAGACTGGATATCCGTCATTCTCAAGCAGGAAATAAATCCCTCTTCAGGTACCCAGTGTTACCTAGAAACACTTGCAGCGGCAGGAATAGCTCCATGATGTGACTTCTGAAACCTAAAGCCAGTACAGAATCTAAGAGCTTATTTACAATTTCAAGTTAATTCTGACTAAGGGTGAATGGGACTTAAAGTGCTATATAGAAAGTTATACTGTATGGCAGCATTTTTATTCAAGAACTGCTGTTTTGAAACAGGACGTTGTACATGCAAACTCTATAAATAAAGATGCTAGCAAGTCTGAGGCTGTATTTGCTATTCTTTCTAGTTCCCTGGTGAACTCTTGGATCTGTTTATAGTGCATGCGGACTTGAGCATGCCCTTCCATGCAGTTTGTGGAAATTGCATTCCTATCTGGTCAGGCTTCTGAATTGTGCTTAATTACTGAGTTTTGAAGCATGAGAACAAAAATATACAATCACTTCAAAAATCTGTGATTTTAAAGATACAGAGGATTCTAAATCACAGACTTGAAACTTACTGTATACTTTTGATCTCAGTTACAGGCATGGTCCATTTCAGATTCAGAAAAACTTCACCTAAAATGCCTTAAATTCTTGGATTGTAACATTTATTACAGAGGAAGAAGGTAGTATGTGAGAAAGGTACAGGACTGAAAAAGGAACTTCAGTTGTTGTCCTATTTCTGAAATGGCCTGTGGAACCAACTGAGAAAAACTGAATTTACACCTCAAGCCTTGTATTTCCACATGACGACTGGATAGTAACACTGAGATGTGCTCAGTGCCATCTTCACAAAATGAAAAGCGTAAGGATTTCTAACAGTTCTCTCCCTGTCATGCAAAACATGTAAAAGACAAGTAATGCTGCCTTATGATGGAGAAGCAAAATCTTTCTGCATTTCATCTATTCTGGCAATATTATTCTTCCTACATCTTTCACTTGGGGTCTCTGTTCCCCTAAGATACCCAACTGACTGGGACCCTGTCAGGTAACCTCAATGGGTTTGCAGAGGCTGAAAAAAGATATTTTCCTTTCATGTCCCACAGACCTTTATTTTTTTAAATTCCCATTCATCCAACACAGAAATTTTAAATGCTACTTTTTATTGAGATTTAAAACACTCACGATGAAGTACAACAGCATGCCGTAAAACATAATGGCATAACGCTAGACTTTATCACAACTATGTCGGTACTAAAACCTTATCTAGAAAATGCTTTTCTGAGTAAACACTTGCACTGCAGTCAAGATGCTAGCAGCGTAAGCATCTTGGCTACTACCTCAAATTTCCTTTCTATTTCGGTTGGCAATATTTTGCCTAAGCCTTGTTTTGTATTATGAAAACTCAATACATGCTTAGTTCTACTTACAATATCAGCATCTCCATAAAAAGCTGCCAGGTCTAGGGGTGTTCGTCCATTTTTGTCTGTCTGATCAGTTGTTGCGCCTTTCTCAACTAAATACTGAACCACTTCCCTGTGGCCTTTTAGACATGCCCAGCTCAAAGCTGTCAGTCCTTCTTTGTCCAGAGATGAAATAGTTGCACCTGTAAAATGAAAATTAACTTTGTTATGAAGATGTCCTGTTTAATAGGCAAAATTACCTAACTCACACTGATGCAGTCTCTGGAACAGCTGTGCAGCCTTGAACCACTATTTATTTTCTACCTTCAGAAAGCAGAAATTCCACAGTGCTCAAATGTCCTTCACAAGAAGCCACCATAAGTGGAGTTCGGCCTTGCTTGTCACTTAAATTCACATCAGACCCATGCTCCACTAGAAGTTTAGCAATCTGAAATAGAAAATAGCAATTTAAAAATACATTGGCAGATTTAAATTTTAGCCATAATAGCAGGAACTTTTAAAGAAGAGGACTAAAGTTTTATAGCAGTCATTGAGAAATCCTGTGCAACTCAAGTCTTAACTGTTTGCAATTCAGGGCCTCCTCCTGACAGGAGTGGCCAGCGTGAGGAAGGCTCCTGACTCTAAGGTTCTCTCTCCATCACTACAGAAGCAGTACAGAGAATCTGAAATTGCCTCTGTTCTTGGTCTAGGAAATAAAATATTTTAACCCCTACGTATTATTTTTCAGGTATACTGTAACTAAGGTTATCATGCAGCTGATGTACTTTCGAATCCTTTGTATTACTTTAAATAACTTAAAGTGAGCTTCTGAACACATCCCCTTGAAGCCGATGCAAATGTGTATTAGAAAATTTACACTAATTTATTACAGGACTAGAGATGGGAAGAATCAAGGACCGCTTCCCAAAGGAATCCATTTAAGTCGCGAAGATGTGTCAGACCTGCCAGTGCCCCTGCCGTACTGCACAGAAAAGTGGAGGAATCCCCCTCCTATTAGCTCTCGTCACAACTGCTCCGTGTTCAAGTAGTAATTCGCAGACTTCCAGTTTTCCTCTTCCTGCAGCAGCTGTAAGGGCTAAAGAAAGCATTTTCATCAACATCATCTCTTAGCTGTTTTACCACATCCACATTATGTGAGTGTTACTGAATCCCCAATTTTTTCAACTCAGCTGCTCCATAAGATTTTCCTTACTATTTTCAGACTCAAATGAATTAGTCAGAATCAGTTTAAGTCAATAAGCCACAGACATTCTCTGGTAAACAAAAAGATGAGTCTCAAAGATAACAACTGTATCATGTGCATAGGTTTTAGGTTAAAAGGAATCTTTATGAAAATTTTGGATAAACCCACCAGCCTGAGGCAGTTCTAGTTCCTTTTTCATTAATCATTTTTTTCATGACAAGAAAGCTTCATCTCTTTTCATCGGGCCCTTGCCAAAGGTGAAGATGACAACAGTTCTGGGATTCAACAAAGGGACTGTAACTCAAGTTTCAGGAAGTACTTTTTACTTGAAGCCTAGCAGTGATGTATTACCAAACCATATTTAGATCTCTGCAGAAAGTCTGTGTCTTGGACAATTTAGCTTCATTCTGCACTAGTTAAAATTGTTTTCCCTGTTTTTCATGGTGAAAAACACAGTAGGTTATCAATCAATAGTTCTAATTCCTGTGTGTTAACTCTTGCTCTAGACTTCAAGGGATTACCGTACATTTTCCAGTACACAAGAGACATCAACACTCTAATTCACCTTAAAAACCTTTTTTGAACTGAACAGTGTATCTTGTCAAGAGCAAGTGCTCTTGACTCTATCTAAACCACAGTAACCTTGCAACTTTTAAACAGATAGATACTACTGTCAGAAGACACCTTTTCAGCTCTGGCTGAAAACATCAGAATATCACAATTGCACACACACCTACACACACTGGCGATGGAGCAGTCCAACACAATATAGTAGCAAATGTGTCCAGATAGCACAATAATAAAACCACTGATATGATCTTTATTTTAGACATTCATAAGGTACAAAAATTACTGCACATCGATGTTCACAATATACGGCTTATGAGAAAGCAGGTAATTTCCACACATTTGGCACTAACGTTTTGTGACTCTACTCAGTACCATAACGCTGAAGCGTTGCTGTAAGGCTATACATTTAAACAACTTGCCACCTTCTCCTATAGCTTATTATAATCCTTGCTTTTCACTGTGACACTCATTGAAGCTTGAAAATAAAATATTTTCCCCATCATGATTTTTTCCCCTCTTCCATTTGGCTTGCATCAACTTATTGTGTGTTTTAAATGGAGCTTGAAATTAAAATTTTTTTTTTGTTGTTTGTGTTGAAGCATCATCAGTAATGTTAACACTGTTTAGAAAATAAATTCATGTGCTAACTTCTGCAAGAATCAGCAAAGGACTCGCCCCTCCACTTTCTAAATCCTAATACCATATATTTTCCAATAAGAAGTGGGTCAAACTGTGAATTTCTTATTATTCATTTTTTAGCATTTTCAAACACGATAAAGTAGAATTTTTAAAAATTCCAATGGATGCTGAAAATAAATGAAATTACAAACACTGCAGGAAGTAGTAAATTCATTATTTTTTAACAACAACATCTAACCCATTCACTCCACTCACTTCACTATGTTAGTTACATCAACTGTTTAGATCTGAACAACTGGAAAGTAACTGTTACAGATAACAACATTAAAGGCAAAAAACCCCTATCTTGTTCAAAAAGACTTCACATTTTTTATTCTGTCAGTACCAGCATTTTAGCTCATGGTGTGACTAACATTACAGCAACAATATAACTTCCTATACCTTATCCAGGTATAAGATGACTAAACAATTCCTACAGTCAGCTTACACAACATCAGGACTAAACCCTGCCCAGGAATTCCAACTGTTCTACTCAAAAGGATCACCTTTGATACGCCTAATGGTACTACACAAAAGTCGAGAGCAGCCAAAATGATGCTATTTTCTATCACTTTTACTAGACAGTAAGTAATGCTCCAAATTAGCTAATCTGTATAGAACATATGAGGCTGGAAAAACATCTCAGAGGTGTCTTTAACCTAAGATCATCTTTTCCAACTAAGACATAGCAATGTGGACTTTGAAAAGGGTAAACTAAGGAAATTTAGAAAACAGAATCCCACCCCTACATCCTCTCATTTCATGTGTTACGTGACTTTTTTATCTGCTCCACTTTAATTTGCTATTTAACTTGCCTTGAACCTGTACTTCATACAGACATGGCCTTCAGCTAAATTAATGTGATAAAATAATGGGAATGGCAATGATGATCTTTAGCTGTCTTTCACTCTGAAAGACTCATAGTATAAAATGCCATTGAAACAGCCTCCACGATGAGCAGAACCAACTTAGGATTCAAGTAGATAACAGCAGTACAAATACATGAACAGAAACAAGCTGTTCCTGAACATGTTACTCTATGAAAAGGAACGATCTTTAAGGTTGTTCTATGCTGTTTCAAGGTGCGAAAGATTTTCCCTTTTTAAAACAGGCACTCACAAAATGCACTGCTCCTCACTCCATCTGCCTCATATTTCTAAGTGTGATCACTATCCAGTTCCGTATCATGATCCCATTTACAAAATAGACAGCAAAGAACCATGCAGTACAATACAAGTTCACTCACACATGCAAAACTGTGAAGATTCCAGCAGCATACAAATTAGCATTCTTTCCACATAAATTTTTTTACAGTCAATAACTGAAGAGCAATATTTCATGTAATGCTAATTCTGTGGCTATCTTGACTCACTCTACATGTTTTTCTTGTCCCAAACTTACTACTCTGTATCTCAGAGAGCACAAAAGTGCCACAGGGAACTGCTTGTAGTTCTCTGGACTGGGACCTTCACCTCCATCACAAGTTAGGACTGCATAAGGAAGCACTTACTTAATGAGTAAAGATTCCCGATACATTAAGCAAGAATTTCGATACAAAACGTTGACAAGAAAATATTAAAGGAAAATTAATTTAGAAACAGATGTATGTTTTTTGGAATTCATTGGATTTGCAACAGGAGTTTTGTATATGCACAGGAATAAAGAACATTTGCTTCTCCAGTATGTGAAGAGACTACTGACAATCATTGAAAGAGACTATTTTCCCACCTGCTTGTGCAATCTCAGCTGTTTAAATGAAATTGAAATGCTACTCATATGGTAAAACAGGAAAAACTTTCAGCTGCAGGCTGCACAGTTTACAGTCTGTCTTTAAAAAAAAATCTGGCATTTCCCATACATACAAAGGCATGTCTTTTCATCCACTGCCTAATTAGATCAAGTGAGGTAATTGCCTAGCACTTCTTGCAAACAAATGAGATTTAAAAAAAAAGTTCTCAAACAGATAATCCAATGAAATTCTATACTGAAGCTTGAAGCACTATATTTCCAAAGACAATTTTCAATTTAATTAGAAAGTCAGTAATTTACAGTACTTTTACTATAAAATAACTTTTCCATACATGAGATTAGTAGATTTAATAAGTTAAAAACTCTATACTTATGCTTATATACTGCATTTTATTATTAAAACTGGTATTTTCCCATGAATTTTATCACAGAAAATTAAATTTAAAAAAAATCAAAATTGAAAACTCTTACTTCTTAAATGAGCTACTTTAATTAGGGAAAATATGAGAAAGGAAATACCTGTTTCTCCCCACAAGGCATCAGTGTCATTGATGTCTATTTCATGTTCCTTTTCAATTGTCAAGATGTAACTAACCACCTGTCAAAAACAGTTAGCAGAGATGTAGTGAGTCACAAAAACCATCAGTTGTCACTTGCAAGATATAGCAACAGGTAAAAGATTTAAAACAAGTGAGAGTGCTTCTCTCTTAATGCATATGAATCAAAGAAAATTAGTATTGTTCATAATCCATCAAAGCAAATTCAGTATGATTTTTAGTATGACTTGAAGACCATTGAACGTTATTGAAAGCAGTTTAAAAAAAAGCCCAGTGCCCTTCTGTTAATTGGTTCAGGGTGTTTTTACACGATTATTATTTTAATGAGCTCCTGTGTGACCTACATATACCAGAATAATCAAGACAAACAATGCCAAAAATAAAAATAAAGCATCCCAGTTCAGCGAGGAAATTCCATATTGTCTGAAATGAAGGGGGGCAAAAAGAGAATATTTGCATACATATTGTAAAATAGGGATTCCTGTGTTTTTACTTTTACATTGTTTATATCTTAGCTGTTTTTCAAAATTTCTTCACAGAATGGCTTAAGCATACATCATTAAATGCTGATTTTTAAACTTGAGACAAGTTATAAATTAAGTTTTGCTGTGTTTTTATTTCATTAAGGAAATCTGTTTTGTAACCACCTGCTAGAAGAAGATTATTAAATTAAAACCTCTTTTACTGGCTATTTTAAACAAATTTTCTAATGGGGACACAGTCACTGAGCCTGCAGCAAGCAGGTAAGTGATTAGAATGACACTAACAAAAGTTTTGGTTACTACAGGAAAAAGCAAAGGTAGGAGAGGAGAAAGTACATGGATATTTTCAGGCTGTATGTGAAGTGATGTATACAATGTATGGAAAATCCTAAAATTCGAAATGCTAGAATATAATTTATTTAAAATTGATGAAACACACAGGACTTTTTTCTAGCTAAGAAGAATTAAGCTTCTTATTGTCCTAAAAACAAAGATGGACATTTTCAGGTAAGGTATTTATGATTAATGTGATCTGTCTTGCTGATATTCAGGAGTTGACTGCTTTGATTTATGCAGTGGACAGCAAACAAGAACTTTTATGAGACTGAAGGAATTATCCATTAATTCAAATTAATCATAGTTCAGAATCCTCAAATTTATACTGTGAGACAGTTATGGTTTATATATCATATAATAAATTAATTGCACATAGACATTTCTATGTTTGAATCGTGTAAACAACTTTAAAGATCAGATTCTTGATCTTATAGCAATTAAAAAAATAGATTTAAAAGAAGTAAATACTGAAATGGTTTTATCAAAGAGATTTCAAGTTTCCACTTTTGGCACATCACTTACACAGGAAATTTCATCAGCCTAGTGTGATCTTTATTCAAGTATCTTTACTTACTGTTTACTTTTATATCAAGGTTAAGATTTATTTTCCCAATGTACAGAAAATATACTTGTATTATCTAAATCATTTTGAGTATTTCTTGTGTTTACTTTTAGTTTTCCTTTTACTGAGTAATACTGTAATGCTGAAAACAATTCTTTTATCATATACATGCACAACCCCAAATTTCTGTCTGAAGTGACATTAAGCTGAAGTAAGCTGAAATCTGTACTTGACATGTGCATCAGGTTAAAAAGTTAAGCATGTGCAAGTATGTGCAAGATACAATTTGTTATACTATGAAAAAAAATTCAACCTGAAGCAGTAACATACTAAGATGGATCACTGATACAGAGTATCATCATTACCACTAGAGATTTAGGACAACTTCCAAGAACAATGAGGAAAGAGTAGACAGAAAATTACATATAAACAAATCCCGAAGCAAATAATATTACTGGATAATTAACTACAGCATTTAAAACAGCTACTAAGAATGCATGCTACTTTAAGTATCAGAAGTTTCAATAGTTCTGCTTTCCAAACCTCTTTTAAAAATAGCTGCAAGCACTGTTGTACAATTCTGATAAATTCAAACAGATTTGGAAATATCTAAACTATCAACCTACCTGGCAGTGTCCCATACTGGAAGCTGCTGTTAGTGCTTGTTGCAGTGCATGGCTTTTTGTTAGTGAATTTTGTTCTTGAGAAGGAGTTATCCAAACAACATTGAGCAAGTATTCAAGGATATCACAATGCCCTCTCAATGCACTATGGACCAAAGCACACTGGCCTTTCTTGTCTACACAGTCAGCCTGCATTGGGGAAAAAAAAAATGTTCAAAGTTAAAAAGACTAGTGAAAGGCCATAGAGAGGAGAAACTCCTTAACACTGCAAGACAGCAAATGTAACTCTTATCTTCAAGAAGAGCAAGAAGGAAGAGCTGGGGAATTAAAGGCCAAACAGCCTCACCTTAGTTGCTGGGAAGGTGATGGAGAAACTAATTCTGGAAACCATTTCCAAACACATGAAGGACAAGAAGGTGATCAGAGTAGTCAGCATGGGTTTACAAAGGGGAAATCATGCTTAACCAACCTGACAGCTTTCTACGATGAGGTGACTGGCTTGCTGGATGCGGGGAGAGCTGTGGATGTTGTCTACCTCGACTTTAGTAAGGCTTCTGACACTGTCTCCCATAACATTGTCATGGACAAGCTGATGAAGTACAGGTTACGTAAGTGCGCAGTGAGGTGGACCCAAAACTGGCTAAACAGATGGGCCCAGTTGGTTGTGAACAGTGGCAGAAAATGCTTCATGGAAGTCTATGTAGATGATCTGGACTCCTCATCCCCAAGTCTATGTGTGTTAATTATATAATTATGTAATCAATAACAGTTTTCTTAAGCCTTTGCATTATTGTTTTTGGTTGCAAACATTGCAGTCTGTGTATCAGCTTACCTTTGCACCTTTTTTGCACAGCAGTGAAACTATGTTCATGTGACCTGCAGCGGCTGCGTAACTAAGTGCTGTCATCCCATTTTCTGAAGTTCCATCAATAGCAGCTCCAAATTCTAGTAAAAGAGTGACCACTTCTTCATGTCCAAGGTGCGACTGAACACACAGCACTGGAGCATTATTTAGTACTTCAGTCCTGTAATTCACATTTGCTCCTGCCAAGATCAGCAGCCGACTCACCTAAAATTTAATTTAAACAAAACAATTTTCTCCTCAGATTTGTCTGAATTTATTAAGAGACTTTAACATCTTGATTCAGGTACTTATATGTTGCTCCCTAATTTTGATGTAGATTTTATTGGCAGATATCGACTTTATCACATATATAGCAATATGAAAGTTTAACATCATCTGTTAGCAAATAAATTATTGTATTACTGAACTATGTACTCCTAATACAAGACTCACCTCTCCCCTGAAACTCACTACTCTCACCACAATTTCATCTGTGGTAACAGTAAGATTTCTGAAGGTGTGACTTGCTACTACTCTGCAGATTTATGTAACTGACTCCATTAATAGAGAATCAGATTGCATAAAAAGCAATCTCAAGAAAACTGTAAGAGCATGCATGTGTGCGTGTGTGTGCACGTGCACGCAAATTTCCAATCAAAAGGCTTAGCAGTTGGCTAGAACTGCAACTTGTCAACTTGGATTTCCCTATCCATAATCCAGGGATTCAAATAATAGTGCAAAGTTCTGGCTTTTTACATCCTTTCACTCTCACAGTATCCCCTTTTACAATTCCCTTGATATTTCCCTATACAAGAAAATATGGCTGAACTCTGCCCAGCAAATCAGGTGGTACATCTGACCCCCTGAAAATGTATCCACACACATCTATGCTACAGAGCGTGGTTACATCAGAATCAGGGCAAAACCCTTCTTTCCATCAAAACTATCAAGGAAAACTGAACTGGACTTTAGCAACAGCTTAAAAAAGTACATGAAGACTTGTTATAAAGGAGTTCAGTTACAGATGCATAGTGGTGGCTTTTTTTCTTCACATTAATTTCAGCATTCATCAACAGAGTTACAGCAACAGTGACAGATGAAGCACTGATTGTACATGAATGTTTATTTTCTTACCTTCACATTGGGTGTATAGATGTTTCTCAGAGAAGCAAGAGCTGCAGACAGTCCATCAGTACTATAACCAACCCACAAGGCTTGAAGATGACTGGAAGAAATTCCAGTCCTTTTACTGAGACCCTAACAGAAATGATACAACAGGAAATTACTTGTCTGAGAACAAAGGTCACGGCTCTGGCTGGGGGATCTGCACCACCTACCCCAGTGATGGCCCATGCCTCCACCCAGACGAAGCTGCTGAAGGGAGAGGCTGCAGTACAGACCTCAGACTGTAGGAAGTGCCTAGACCTTTCTCCTGGGGCAGGGACAGGCAGCAGACCTGCCTGCAAAAGGTGTGCCCAGGTGGAGGACCTCCTGCAGGAGGTGCCTGAGCTGCAGGAGGCAGTGAGAAGGCTGCGTAACATCAGGGAGGCAGAGGAGTTAGATAGCTGGTTCCAGGTGCAGTCTGCAGTGGACCCACAGCCCATGGCCAAACAGCCAAAAACTCCCCCACTGGCACACACAGAAGGGAGGGGGGCCAATAATGCAGAAGAATGGATGGTTGCAACGGCAAGGACCAGCAGGAGGAAGAGACTTCCCGCAAAGCCTGAGGTGCCCTTGTAGAACCGCTTCACCGCTCTGCAGACTGAAGAGGAAAGACCCATCGCATCAGGAGACACACTAGAGCTGAGTTAGACAGCCCAATCTGCCCCCCATATAACAACCACTGCAACTAAGAAAAGGCGATGGGTGATAGTAGTAGGCGACTCTCTTCTGAGAGGTACGGAGGCACCCATTTGCCGACCAGACACACTCTCTAGAGAGGTGTGCTGCTTACCAGGGGCTCGTATCAGGGATGTCACTGAGAGGCTACAAAGCCTCATACAATCCACTGACTATTATCCACTGCAGCTGTTTCACGTGGGCACCAGTGACACAGCTGGGAGCAGTCTGAGGACTATCAAGAAAGACTACAGAGCCCTGGGAGTGGCGGTAAGGGACTCTGGAGCGCAGGTAGTTTTTTCATCAATCCTGCCGGTCAAAGGGAAGGGGTTTGAAAGGGCCAGTCAAACCTGGCGAATCAACAAATGGTTACAGGACTGGTGCCACAGCCAGGGGTTCGGCTACTTAGACCACGGGACTCGCTTTGGGAAACCTGGTCTACTGGGGGCTGATGGGGTCTATCTGTCAGAGAACGGGAAGAGCATCTTCAGTCATAGGCTTGCCAAGCTGGTGAAGAGGGCTTTAAACTAAAGTTGCTGGGGGAGAGGAACCTCAATCCATCCCACTCCTACCAGTTTGATGCCAGGGCCAGCAGTAGATGCCCAGAGCCTGGAGGAGGAACACAAGTCAGCAGGAGAGCGCCTGAAGAGCAGCACAAAGGAACTCCAGCCAGTAAGACAGCTTCATCGGGGGCCCGACTTAAATGCCTCTATGCAAACGCACGTAGCATGGGGAATAAACAAGAGGAGTTAAGAGACGTGCGCACGCCTGCAGGGCTACGACCTTATTGGCATCATGGAGACGTGGTGGGATGGCTCCTGTGATTGGACTGTTGGGATGGAAGGATACAGGCTCTTTAGGAAGGACAGGCAGGGGAGACGAGGAGGGGGTGTCGCCCTCTATGTCAATGACCAGCTGGAGTGCATGGAGCTCTGCATGGGGATGGATGAGGAGCCAACCGAGAGCTTGTGGGTCAGGCTTAAAGGGAGTACAGGGACAGGTGACATTACAGTGGGGGTCTACTACAGGCCACCCGACCAGGAAGACAGAGTGGATGAGGCCCTCTATAGACAGATAGGAGCAGCCTCACGCTCACAAGCCCTGGTCCTCATGGGGGACTTCAACCACCCCGACATCTGTTGGAGGGACAACACGGCAGGGCATAAGCAATCCGGGAGGTTCCTGGAATGCGTCAATGATAACTTCCTTCTCCAAGTGACAGAGGAGCCAGCGAGGAGAGGTGCTATGCTGGACCTTGTTCTCACCAACAAGGAGGGGCTGGTGGGGAATGGGAAGCTCAAGGGCGGCCTGGGCTGCAGTGACCACGAAATGGTGGAGCTCAAGATCCTCAGGGCACCGAGGAGGGCGCACAGCAAGCTCACTACCCTGGACTTCAGGAGAGCAGACTTTGGCCTCTTCAGGGATCTGCTTGGCAGAGTGCCGTGGGACAAAGCCCTGGAGGGAAGAGGGGCCCAAGAAAGCTGGGTAATACTCAAGGATCACCTCCTTCAAGCTCAGGAGCGATGCATCCCAACAAAGAGGAAGTCAGGCAAAAACGCCAGGAGGCCTGCATGGATGAACAAGGAGCTCCTGGACAAACTCAAACACAAAAAGGAAGCCTATAGAGGGTGGAAGCAAGGACAGGTAGCCTGGGAGGAATACAGAGAAACTGTCTGAGCAGCCAGGGATCAGGTTAGGAAAGCTAAAGCCCCGATAGATTTAAATCTGGCCAGGGACATCAAGGGCAACAAGAAAAGATTCTCTAGGTACGTCGGGAATAAAAGGAAGACAAGGGAGAATGTGGGCCCTCTCCGGAACGAAACAGGAGACCTGGTTACCTGGGACACGGAGAAGGTGGAGATACTCAATTACTTTTTTGCCTCGGTCTTCACTGGCAAGTGCTCAAGCCACACTGCCCAAGCCACAGAAGGCAAAGGCAGGGACTGGGAGAATGAAGAGCCACCCAGTGTGGGAGAATCCCAGGTTCGAGACCATCTAAGGCACCTGAAGGTGCACAAGTCCATGGGATCTGATGAGATGCATCCGTGGGTCCTGAGGGAACTGGCAGATGAAGTTGCTAAGCCACTCTCCACTGTATTTCAGAAGTCGTGGCAGTGCGGTGAAGTTCCCACTGACTGGAAAAGGGGAAACATAACCCCCATTTTTAAGAAGGGGAAAAAAGGAAGGCTCGGGGAACTACAGGCCAGTCAGTCTCACCTCTGTGCCTGGGAAGATCATGGAAGAGAGCCTCCTGGAAGCTCTGCTAAGGCACATGGAGGACAGGGAGGTGATTCGAGACAGCCAGCATGGCTTCACCAAGGGCAAGTCCTGCCTGCCTGACCTAGTGGCCTTCTATGATGGAGCGACTACCTCAGTGGACACGGGAAGGGCTACAGATGTCGTCTATCTGGACCTCTGTAAGGCCTTTGACACGGTCCCCCACAACATCCTTCTCTCTAAACTGGAGAGGTATGGACTTGATGGGTGGACTGTCCGGTGGGTGAGGAGCTGGTTGGATGGTCACATCCAGAGGGTGGTGGTCAACAGCTCAATGTCCAGATGGAGGCTGGTGACGAGTGGCGTCCCACAGGGGTCCGTATTGGGACCAGTACTGTTTAATATCTTCATCAGTGACATAGACAGTGGGATCGAGTGCACCCTCAGCAAGTTTGCAGATGACACCAAGCTGAGTGGTGTGGTCGACACGCCAGAGGGACGGGATGCCACCCAGAGGGACCTGGACAAGCCTGAGAAGTGGGCCCGTGTGAACCTCATGAGGTTTAACAAGGCCAAGTGCAAGGCCCTGCACCTGGGTTGGGGCAACCCCCGGTATCAATACAGGCTAGGGGATGAAGGGATTGAGAGCAGCCCTGCTGAGAAGGACTTGGGGGGTACTGGTGGATGAAAAGCTGGACATGAGCCAGCAATGTGCGCTCGCAGCCCAGGCGGCCAACCATATCCTGGGCTGCATCAGAAGAAGTGTGGCCAGCAGGTCGAGGGAGGGGATTCTGCCCCTCTACTCTGGCTCTGGCGAGACCCCACCTGGATTACTGCATCCAGCTCTGGAGCCCTCAGCACAAGAAAGACATGGGCCTGTTGGAGCGGGTCCAGAAGGAAGCCATGAAAATGATCAGGGGGATGGAACACCTCTCCTGTGAAGAAAGGCTGAGAGAGTTGGGATTGTTCAGCCCGGAGAAGAGGAGGCTCCAGGGAGACCTTATTGCAACCTTTCAATACTTAAAAGGGGGCTTGTAAGAAAGATGGGGACAAACTTTTTAGCAGGGCCTATAGCAATAGGACAAGGGGTAATGGTTTTAAATTAAAAGAAGGTAGATTTAGACTAGATACAAGGAAGAAATTTTTTACGCTGAGGGTGGTGAAACACTGGAACAGGTTGCCCAGAGAGGTGGCAGATGCCCCACCCCTGGAAACATTCAAGGTCAGGTTGGACGGGGCTCTGAGCAACCTGATTTAGTTGAAGATGTCCCTGCCCACAGTAGGGGGGTTGGACTAGATGACCTTTAAAGGTCCCTTCCAACCCAACCTATTCTATGATTCATGAAATCTCTCTATAGGATTAGAAATACTATTTATATCTACACCTCATCAGTATAAAGAGAAGCAACAACTTTGTTTGTTAGCACTATCAAGTATTTTGCATAAGCTTCTAACAAATTAAAGCAACTCAGAGGAGAATCTCTAAGACATATCCATATGAATAGATCATAAAACCTATTAAAGCTGTAAGCTCTACCTTAAAAATATGAGCTTTCAGTATATGATGACCAAGTTCCATAGTTTGTTGGCGGTTTAACTTTCCCTCTTGTCGAGAAAACATGAAAGCCAGTAGAGCATGTCCATTCCTAGTAAAAAGGATTAAGAAAGAACTGCTTTTATAACTATACTTTCAGTAAATATCCTAACACATCTGTATGCCTGTCATAATAGCTCAACTTTGTCAGACTACTGAAACATACCATTACATCTCAACAAAATTCCTTCCATAACAAAATAATGCAAAGAGAAAAAAAGCAAATTTCAAAGTTGAAACACAATCCTAATATTTCTCTACTGTCACCTCACAAGAGGCCTATGTCAGAACCAATGCAGTTTTGGACACCAATTTGCATACCGCTCCCCTTTTGTCTTGTTTCATCTCATAGTCAGAAATTGCAGGTTACCTCAGATAAAACCCAATCCTTTCAGAAGTAGATCTAAAAATCTTTTGAAATTTGAGATAAAATGTGTATTTAGTAATTCTACATCTACATTAGTCGGTGGTCAGTGTTCTAAGAAACAGTGGAAATGGCATAACCCTGAGAAAACAAGGTTATCGCATACTATACATTCCAGTATACAGACTATATACTGGAACTGGGCAATTAACCACATGCTAATTAGACTATTCATCTGGGGGATGAAGTTGTGGGGGGCTTCTTGCCCCATCTTCAGAAATTTCTGAACAGAACTTTTTAAAAATGGAAGTTTTAAGTAAGACTAGGCAACATGCCGCCTTCTGTTAGAGCATGCACTGTGCATCAGGTATTCAATGGGCCCAAGGCGCAGCTAGCAACACTGAAAAATGGTAGGGGCCAAACAGTCTGCAACCCTGATAATTCCACCTACTGAACTGTTTTTGTTAAATCTGCTGGAAAGGACAGAGAAGTCTTGGGTTGGTGATAATTTTAAATGTCAGCATTATTTATTCTGTTGTAAAAACAAAAAAACTAAAACCTGAAGAATATGAAAAAAATGGAAAATGCAGACTGCAAAAATGTGCATGTACAATAATTGTCTTATCGTCTCCAATTTAACTAATTCATGCTCTCTAAGTCAAAGAAGGTGAGATGGAACAAACTGAAACAATGCCATGAGGACATAATTATAGAATGAAATGTCTTAATATTTTTATGTTTAGAAGAGCCCAAATGATCTGTTCTTTCTATTCCTACACTCTAAATAGACAAGGTGTTGCTGCACATAATTCTCAACAATTCTGCTATATTAATAACAACATAATACTCTCATTTCCCCATGAAGGTAGCAAAATCAAATGCAAATTTGCAAATTCTATGAAGTCAATTATGCATTGTAACCTCTGATACTTCTGGTCAAGTCTACCTCTAAATATAGAAAAGTTTTCATTTTGGAAAAAATTAGGCGTGCTTGTGTTTTAACATTACTCTCTCCCCTCACCAATTGTTACAACCAATTATATAAAACATAATTGTAGTTATTTGAACATGATTTACTGCAGGTTTCATTTACCTTGGCTCACATAAGAAGTCAGTATTTTCACCATCTGCTCTCCAAACAAACCATTCCCTGAAGGAAGGATGGCAGAACATACGTGTTTTGTCACGTCTTTTTATCAGAAAACACGAAAGGGCTTCCATCCTTTGGCTGAAGTCTTCCCATTGTTGTTCACCATTTATTTGGCCTGCATTAATAGCTTGGAAAATCTGGTCATCTGTCATGGGATGTAGGGATGCCAGTGCCACATTTAATATTGGTAGGGCTCGCTCAAAAGCAGAGTTTGTCATGAACTTCATATTGCACTGAAGTAAGTACAGTTCTGATAGAGACACTGGAACAACCTTGTAGCTTGCACTTTTGATTACTAAGTGACCTTTTTGGAAAAGATCCAGAGTGAGTTTCAAATAGAGATAAGATCCCAGGCTTCTCATGATCAGGTGGTTACTCACTTTCCCAATAATAGCTGCATCAGCTTTTCCATTTAAAGATATGTTGTTTATAATTTCCTGGCTGTTATTAATTCTGTATTGAATATAAGCATTCAAGTCATCATGAATTTCTTTGTTGTCTGGAAAATTGTCCAGGGATATTGCAATAAAGGGTAGTGAACTTACTACTTCCTATGAGGGGGAGAGGAGAAAAAGAGAAGGGAAAAAAAAAAAAAACAACAAACCACACGGGCATTACAGTATTCCAGCACTGAGAACTCAACAATGCACCTTTGCTATATTTCTCTTCTGTAATGAGTACCAGGCAGATTAAAAAGAAATTCAGTATCTCTGTGATGGCTTTGCAAATATTGTCCCCTGAATAACAGGTAGAACAGTATTTCTATATTTCATCATTTTTCATAGGAAGGTGTCAAATATTCTACTGACCAAGCTCAGCA